>NW_016690265.1:525503-760293 GCF_001604755.1 Lepidothrix coronata
CTTCTGTTTGGCTCAACACTGAGCTGGGCAAGGATGTCAAACATGGCTAAAATGTGTGCTCAGTTAAGGCAGGGGCCAGAAAAAGCCTTTAGGAATGTCTAGTGGGACTGATTTTCTCCTCTCTTTTGTGTTGTTTCCTCCAGATGCCTTAATATGGGGATAGGCAGCCCTTGATCTTGTGATGGAGACTGCTCTGATAGGAAATGTGTTGTGTGCCTTTATTTGAGAGGCCCCAGGTTGGTCAGGACAGACAGAACACCACGTGTGTGGGATGATTCTCTGGAGCGCCAGAATCGAAGTGGAATCTCTCAGCATTGTCCATTCTCTGCAAAGGTTTTTCAGTTGTGATTCTTGGCAGCACAGCTGGGCACAGTGCCTGTTTCAGACTATTGCAAGGTGGATCAGGACGTAGAACAGTCACTTTTCTCGATTTGGTGGCTTCTGGACCACTCTATGGCAGCAAGGTCAGGGAACGGCTGGTTGCTGTGGGCAGGACTGTGAGGGACCTTTCCCATGTCCTGCATCGAGAAGGAAGGCAACACTCTCTATTTGCGGAATAGAAAGATTTTTCCTCTTTTGCTAGTGGTAAACTGAGTAACTCAACAACAAAGCTTGTTCACTTGCTCCTGACATTGAAAAGCTTTTCTTTCACACACGCAGTCACATCCTTCCCCACCTCATCACCACATTCATATCATTTTGTCCCCAGAAAGTTCTTTCCCTATCTCATGCAGACACCAGGTGCCCAGCTGGCACCCCAGTCCCTGCTACTACTGTACTCTCACAAGTCCAGGACAAATATTTAATATCATTCCAAGGGACAATGTATCAGGGCTTTTAGACATAATCAGTGGGAGAGCTGCCCAGAGCCCATAGGGCACACCAGCCAAAGGATCATCGCGGCAGGACATCACTAACCTCCATGGAGACACACATCAATCCAATCCTTTTGCTAGGAAAGGCAGTTTTCCCTACAAAGTGTTGTAGCAGTCACGGGTTCTTGTGATGCAGATGATTTAGTGACTGCATAGTGCTAAAGCTTTCTGGAGCTGATGGGATACCCAGCAATCCTAAAGGTGCAATATGAAAGAACCCCAAACACTACAGAATGGACATGAGAAGTGTCTTCCTATCTGCACGGAAGATTTGCAGGAAGAGTGGCACGACGGCACACGTCTGACCACCAGAAACAGCGTGTGCTCCAAAGGCACACAAAGCTGATCTACAGACTGAAATATGTTGCCATTTTTGACACAGAGACCACAGAAGGAGAGAATTATCAAATCGCATTTCCTCAGGTCATGAGCAGGTTAAATTCTAGAGGGAAAAAAGGATCATCATCAATAAGCCTACAGTGCTGCATCTTGATGAGTTACGGCATTCTTTCCTGACTGCCGGGACAAGAGAGTTCAAAAATAAGTGGTAGCAATTTCACATTTTAATTGGCACAATTGTAGAAAATGCTCCTTGGCAAGTATCAGGTATTATGTCTAACAGACCAAGCATTTGTCTGCAACAGACTTCCTTTGTGTGACAAAGGAATAAATAGACATGATGCTACCTTATATGGCCTAAGCGTCACCTTGTGAGAGAGATAAGTGATGACTGTGAAATGAAGCTGAAGTTGGCAACGATAATGCAAACAAGAGGATACCTTCAGCATGAGTGGTGACCCCACTGCATGAATAGCACGATTCTGACTTGTAATAAAATCCTTTGCTATTGTTTGTGTGTGCATAAAACACCCTTGTAGTGAAATATATACTCGTGTTCTCTCAGAGAAAACTGCAGAAGATAAATTAGAGCCCTCTTATGGCTTAAAGCCAGAAATCTGCAGACAGAAACACTGAAAAGAACTGGAGGTCAGTTCAGTCTCTGTCTCTCAAAGTTATATAGCACAGCTTTAGCAACCACTTCTTAATGATGAGGCACTGAATATCCACTGTGATGGTGCATTGCCCCCATCCTGAGAGACAAGTGTGTTACCAAAGCTGTCTCTCAAAATCAAGCCTAAATAATGTCTTCCTTCAGACCACTACTGTTTACCCCACCAGCATGACTAACCCCTGCTTCCATTTTTACCTTTCATGTACTTGTGCACTACTGTACCTCAATTACTGTTTTAAGTTCCGGGTCAGCTCATTCAGTCCCTCACACTCGTTGTTCATCTTCAGGTGCTTTTCTGATGTTTTACATTCAGACTCTACATCACATCGTTGCTCTTCTTTTTAATGTCTGTAGCTTTTCTATACAAATTCCAAAGTGAAAAAGGCAGAGTAGTACCGATTTTACTCCCCTTGCCCAGAAGAGTGGTGTGACTAATTTGTTTAGAGGTAAGTCAGCACCCTCTGGTGTTTCGTTAGTGTACTGCAAATTTCCTTACAGATAAAAGGACTAATTCCTCACAAAACCAAGAAAAATTCTGTGAAGACAGATGCCTAAGAGAGTAACATCCAAACTTCTGGGCTTATTGGAAGATAGAGGAAACCTTGCTTTTTCTCCTTCTTCTCCTCTTAAAGAATAAAATACCGAATTTAGTATTTTCAACTTTTGTTGAACAAACACTAAAAGCATTGAACTTGGCAAATGACATTCCTTAAACAGCTTTCTTAAATTATTTTTTCCTAGCAATTATTTTGCATTATGTAACAGCCACTTAGATGCAAGTTTTGAAAACTTCCACATTATATTTAGTGCATTAATTGCTTTTAAAATTTTTGTTTTTTTCTGAACTGGAAAGCAAGAGGGTGTCACTCAAAAGCATTTCTGCTCAGCATGGGTAGCTCCCATGCCTTTGCTTTACACAAATTACATTCTGGTTCCTCTTCAAAATGCACTAAAAAGTTATAACATCTCTGAAGATGAGGTTGTTGGATTTTTTTTTCTTCAGGATTGGACTGTGGGCTCAAATAGATTAAGCAATATAGGTTAAGTAGAAGCTGATACTATAAAGTAGTTCAAAGCAGAAGTAAAATAATGTAAATACCCATACACACTTCTTCTCTTCACTGATGTGATGTTCCAAGTTCTCTTCTCTACCTACAGCCAAAAGCATGGTCTGCTTACCAGAAAAGGTAAACTGATGACTACCTGAACCACGAGGAGTGCAATCATATTTTACTAGTCTCATTTTTCAAGCTATTCTAGCTCATCTGGAACTAAAGGAGAGCAGAAGTTTTCAAGAGTTACACTACACATCTTTATTTGTATATGTCTGTGGCATTGTAAAATTAAATCTTTTGAATGAAAGCTTGCTTGAAAGGAAATCTACTGTGAGATTCCACTGGTTTACCAGTGATGGTAATTGGTGAGTGATCCCATGTAAAGTTAGGGTCAAAACAAAGGTATTTGATGACTCAGTCATACCAAAATTTTGCCAGACACGCACAGTAATGGTGGAAATGTGAATTTAAGAGTTATTCTCAGAAGGAAAATGTTGCATTCTGGTCCCCTTCATTCAGAGTCTCCAGTTACTGTCCCTGTGCATGAGTACAGGTGATCTTCACTGTGTTGTGTCTCTTCATCCCATTCCTCCTATTTCACTCCACTTCAGGAAGGAATCATTGCTACCTAAATCAAATGGTAAACTTTTGGGAGTGTGGAATAGATACTGTGTTACAAGCTTGGCAGAGCCCTCTAGAATGTGATATCCCTCAAACGTTATCCCTTTCCAACAGTGCAAACTGTTTTGCCAAGTCCTTTTCCAATTAAGAACCAAACTTTGGAATTCTGAAATGAAAAATTCATAAATTAATGTTTTTTTCTAGGACTGCATTCCATCTGTAATACCATACAGGTGCAACCATTTACAAAGTTCTGCTGCAGCTCAATGCACTCACAGCAAAAAATGCTCATTTAGTATATAATCAAGTTTTGTCTTAACACTTAGGTAATAAAGGTTGTTTATTTGTATGATATAATTGAAGTCAGAATTTGTAAAAACAAGAAGATTTTGTACTTCTGTTCAAAGCTACCGTAGATGTTAATCAGAAAGATCAGTGATGTTTAAATGTTCAGTATTCATGCTGAACAATTAGCTGGTTTATGCCAATTTGACATTTTATTGAAGTTACAAATACTTTGATATCCAAAGACTGTGTAGTGCTTCTCCAGATGCTTATTAACCAAAAGAATTCACAGATGTTTGCTTATCTTTCTGCTGAATGTCCTCCAAAATTAGTCGATCCTAGAATAAGAATACAAGTACAAATGGAAAAAAAAACTTGGTGAGACTAAAGGAAAACTTTATTCATGTAACTTATTTTGGGAACTTATACAAGGAAAAGAAAATTATAAAAAAATAAAAATACAACCTACATAATTTGATGACAACTTTTCTATAGCTATTTTCATGAATGTAAATATGCTCCTTTGTATTTATATAAAAAATTAGGTTTCTCTTTCCATAGAAGCATTTTTGCCATGTTCCAATTTCAGCTACACAGGGCAATCTCCAAAGCCATTGCTCTGTATATGAACTGCAATTAACTTGCAAACATATAGCTCAACGAAAATTAATCTTTAGTTCAATACAGCTTTTTAAACTTTAATTTCTCCTAATGTAGGGTTGCTCCTACATTATTTAGAGATTCTATCAGGTTCAGGCATTATTTCATATGCTGTATCACTGTCCAGAAATTTCACAAGTAAAATAATTATGAGGTGAGCTTCCACAGGCTGTAAGCCTTCATAACTGACCAGGAGTGAATTTCTTAAAATATTCTTATTTTGTTCTCATGAAGTTTCATGAACTCAAAACTGCTGTGGATGGGTTACTCTCGGAATAAAAAGATCACATTCATTAATATGGACTAAAAAAGTGCTTTAGAGATGAATTAGCTTTTTAACGTAAATTTTAAAAAAAGTTTTAACTTGCGATGCAGATTCTGCAATACAGAGGATTAGGTTTGCAAGATGTGATTGGTCAGGGTGCTAAATAACCTCATCCAGGTACCTCCTCAGTACCAGGACTGAAAAAATCATGGGATTGGGAAGATTACTACTGAAGTCTGTGATGGGATAGTAGGTAATTATAAAAGAAATAAAGTTAATATCACAGAATATGGGGGAGAACACCAGCAACAAATGTTCATAATTAATATCTAAGCCTTTCCCTCCTAAACTGAAGATACAGATCATATGACAGAGAAGTAACACGTAATGAATAATATTATTTATAAAACATAAAAATAAAATATTAGGAAATGTTTTTGCCTTAATTTTCTTCCCATCATTTCCTTATCCTTTGCTTTTTTGTTTAGTCTTTTTGTTGTAACTATGCAGAACATTGTCTTTCTACTTCTCTTGCTTTGCAGGAGAAATAGCCTTTACTGTCCTCTCACCTTTCTCCTTTGGTCCATCCTGCTTCCTCTTTTACACTAGTATTTTGCAGTCCTATCTCCATTCTTCATAAATTATTTACTCTGCTTCCTCTATAGCCTTTGCTCTATCCCATGCACCGTTCTGCTCTCCTTTTCCACTCCCAACCACTTCAACATTCTCACCTTTTCCCCTATTCCTTAACACATCTTCCTTCCTCTTCTGTCTCATCCTCTGCTCATTCCCCATTCATTGCTCATTTTCAGAATGAGTTCACTGATTTGTTCATTTCCATTAACACTTCCTAATTCCTAGTAACTGGATGACTAATACTTCACTTCTTACTCTCAGAGTACTGCAGTTTCCTTCTTTCCTTTTTTTCCCTGCTGGATGCAGTGAGGTGGGAGCTCTCACCCACGTTCTCAACGTGCTCTTCAGTCATGCAGGAACTGTCTCCTATTCATTACAGACGTTTTTTTACTCCTTTCCCATGTGTCAACTCAACTATTCTGCTTTATTAAAGGACTCCCGTTGAGTATCCCAGTCTTGCTATGACTCCCACTGCACTTCCTCCACTCATGTTTTTCTTTTCTCTACTCCTTAACCTGAGATTTGTTGCACAATTAGTTTTTGCCAAATTATTGTATCTTTTGCATTCTTTGGAAGTTGTGGAGTTTTCTTCTAGAAAACATTTATGGACACTATCAGATTTAAATCTCTGTTAAAATATTCTGAGGTGAAGCAATAACACATTTTCACAGCAAATACTCTACTGGAAATAAGACTAAGGCAAAATGCAATCATAAAGATCAGCATTTTTCATATTTTGCTGATAGCCTACTTCCAATTTTGAAATATCATCTTAATGTTGCTTAATTTATTTCTAATCTACTGTCTCCTGTAAATAAAAAATTAGCCCTTATGCCGAAAATTTTTCAGGAAGTGTTAAATGTTATCTTATAAATATACTTGCCTAACTGTTGTCTTTGCAGAAGTCCAGAGATGGTGATTGGATGTCTTGCAGAAAGCTGTGGGGAAGGTGATGTAAGTGGATACAGCTGAGGGGTTCTTAAATCAGAATTAGCCCATGATCCCCTTCTACTGCTCTGTGATCCAGACGATGACGGACATCCATTAAGTGATAATCCTATAGGTGTGGATCTGTTGATGAAACGAATTCCTGCATGTGATTTGAGGCTAGTGTCATAATAATACCAGAGATTTCAAAATTACCTAAATTCACAGTGCTAATATTTTAAAAGAAAATATTACTGGAATGACATAAAAAATTATATGAGAATCGAAGATGGAAAAAAATAGATACTTTGTTACATATATTTTAAATTTGTCTTTGCAAATACCTAGGAAGATATATTTGGCTTAATGATTATAAGGAAAAAGAGTTTACTTTTTCTGGAACCGTTTGAAGTTATTTCTTCATGTTAATAATTCTCACAGTTTGAGATATTTTCGATTTTTAAATGAAAAGCCTGAAACACCTGCTCCAGGCCACTGAAAAGTTTGGGTTATTCAGAGAATAGCTCTTGAGTAAATATTGTGCTGTCAGCTCTGATTTTTATAAGAATGATAAAGCAGAGACATTGTTACACTTTCTTACTATAAAATTACTACAATTTATATAGAAGTATCACGACTGCAGATGTCCACAGCTACAGAAACTCAGACTATCTCTCCGTATTTTTGAAAAAAGTGATTTCTAAATAAAACCTTCCACCAAGAACAAACACATTCATGTAGATGATAGCCAGCCTGCACAATAACATTTCTTCAGGCACAGAATATAACATTTAAATGTACAAATTAACTACCTTGTAGATCCCGCTCCAGTATTTTGACTTGACATTATTAGAGATGACTGAGAACTTTTGTAGGCTACACTACCTGTAAGAATCAGATTTATGAAAACAGGACCAAAGTGAATTACCCATTTTCCTTAAGAGACATCTTTGGAAACAAAGATTAGTACTTTAATTGCATGATTTGAGACAAATTCATGGTTGGTTTATTGAAGAGTTAAAAATGGTGCACAATTACAGTAGTCAGTGAAAGAGATTAGCTGTCACAAAAAAACATCCTACTGCATCATCCTGCAAATCTTGTTCTGAGTTAAACACACATGTTGTTTCTTTCACCTTCTTTCATTTATTAGACTATCAAGATAGCTGTGCTGAGGTGCTCCAGTTCTTCAGCTAATCCTTTTTTGCCCCATCCACCTCTGAGAAGGAAATTTTCTTTAGTGCATCATTAAATCATTGTTTCCACTCGCCCTTCCTTTTGCACGTACACTTTGATTCATTCAGCTTTGTCCACTGCCAAACTTTATGGGCTGGTTCTGAAATGTGCTGAACACATAACTGCTCTACATATAATTTTACTGTCTAATAAATATCTATTTATTTTCAGACACAATAAAAAAAAACAGTTAACCTCAGCTCCCTTTATCTTGTTATCCATAAATTTATAGGCAAGCATGTATTTAGGGAGGATCTGAGCATATAAATCACACATAACATAGAAAAAGCAATTTTTTCTCCTTCATTGAAATTGCATTGCAATTGCATTTGTCTTTGTTTCAGGACATTTACACCATGTAAAAACACAGGAGTGCTAAAAGCTTCTTATGTGGCTGGAGATGGATTCTATGAACTGCTGAAGCCAAGTAAAAGCCTGCCTGGGAATGCACTTTTACAGAAACATGTTGAATGTAAAACCAAGAATGAGAGGAACACATGAACAGCAGATCTGCAAGTATCAGGAATTCTGGGAAACTCCTCACAAACAGTTCTCAAGAGGCTGCACTGATTTTAGTAGGCTGTTACTCATGTCGTATTTGCATCTGAGTGTTACCCAAGCTCTGCAACAGCCCAAGAATGAAAGAAAGTACTGGCAGGTAAAAGGTCTTAGACCCAATTACAGTGATAGAGTGAAACAAAGAATCACTTTTCTCAATAAATTCCTGCTCTCAACTCAACTACCTTACTTTTGTTATTAAATACTTTTTTAACTTCCATTTAGTTTCCCCCCTTTTCCTCATGTGATTTTTCATATGACATTACGGACAATGTTAATCTCTGTTAACTAGGAACAAATACAATTATGAAGGTTAAAAGAGGGTCAACAGTGTATATTGCAAGTATTCCTGTTCTCTTCAACCATACACATTGTTACAGTATTTTCCTTACAGCTGTTGACTTGGGCAAAAATCCTTTTGGCTACAAGTAATAATTTACAGAACAGAAGAGGTAAGTACTAGGAAGACACCTCATACTTCATTTTAAGCATTTCCCATCTGCTGGACTTATGTGTACTTGGCAAGTTCCTTACACCTTAACACAATCCAGGTTTTTTTAGTAAATTGCTAATGTACGGATTTTAATTTATTCATCCTTTTAATGTAATAGGAACGTTATTCAGCTGCAAACTTTACTTTTACTCACCCATTCGTCCATCCTGTGGTGGAGTTATTACTGAGAACCTTGTGGGACCAGATCGTGTCTCGAGCTAAATGAATGGCAAGTGATTTCTAAATAAAACCTTCCACCAAGAACAAACACATTCATGTAGATGATAGCCAGCCTGCACAATAACATTTCTTCAGGCACAGAATATAACATTTAAATGTACAAATTAACTACCTTGTAGATCCCGCTCCAGTATTTTGACTTGACATTATTAGAGATGACAGATTACAGTGTAATAAGTATACTAATTATAAAGGCATTTTAAGCAATAGTGTTACAGATTTCTGGAACTCTCCACTGCAAGTTTTATTCATATCACTAAAATGCAAAATCTAAGAATTAAGTTACTATTTTTAGAGATCTATGGGCAAGGGGGAAGTACACATATTTTAGTTTTATTCTTGTCTGTCACACTCAGATAAGAAACATATCAGACACTCCCATTGTTTTCTGTGGTGAGATTCCATTCCTAAGCTAGCATCTGTTCCTGGATGTTACCTCTCCTAATCAGGACACCAATACAGTGAAAAGCTCCTCCTTTCACTCTCATGTTAGCAATGTCACTCAAAGCTTGCAATTCCCTACTCAAATATCAAAGTCTAACAGTGCCTTCAGACCACTGGCTCCACACCTGGCTTTTTCTTACCAAGGGAAGATGCTACACACACTTTGATGCCCCTGAGCACAGACAGAAGCAAGATCACATGGTCAACCGGCAAACAGAACCATTTACAAAAAGTGAAAGATAAAGACTGATTTTATTTTTGGATTAAAAAAACCTCTTTTATCTATCATAAATGAAATTTCATTAATGTTTTGAGAGTCAGTGTGATGTGAAGTTAAGAGTACCAAGTGATTCACCTTTTTTAACTCCAGACATCTGCAATGACAGTATTTACATCCTGATCCCCACAAATTCCCTTTATGGTCATGGAAGAGAAACAGGAATGAGGCCAGAAAGTTTCCTTTAGAAAGAGATGAATCACACATATTATAATCCATAGGTTATGCCCATGGGCCTAACCATGGACATTGGCCTATCTATGGATATAATTTATCCATAGGTTACAAAGGAAACCCTGAGATGCTAGCACAAATCTGCACTGTAGCCACCCACATGAGGTCTGGCAAAGGTGAAAATCTTACTTATATTTCCATTCCTTAATATGTTAGAACTTTAATTGCAACTCTCAGTTGCATGGATTAGCAACATTTATTTTTTAAACAGATATATTTTTGTAATACAAACATACTGAGATTTTAAGAATTTTCCATTTAATTTGGCATCACAAGTTCAGCATATCTGAAACCAGCATGTACATTAGAAATGTTTTCTTGAAGAGGATGGGGGGAGAATCCTATTTTTTGCAGCATTAAAAGAGCAGGACAAATCAAAAGCATGTATGTGTGTTTATATACATATATAAACATACATTAAAAAACCACTTACTTTCCTCATCGGTGAAGGTACAGGATCAATCTCCATTGCCTCCACCCTTGCAAGAAAGGTCAAAATAAGTATGACATGGTAATAAAAATAACATTTTCATTATAACAACTAAAATTATGTTAGATTCTGATGTTAAATTTGACTAATAATTAAAAAGCATAATGCATAACACATATGAGTATCTAGGACTTATTCCAAAACCCACTAGCAGTAGAAAAATCTATTAATTGATTCTGAGCTTTGATTTAGACATTTACAGAGAAAGTTATTTTATGATCAGCCTTGCTATTCTTGTATTTAAGTCTGAATAAATATGTATATTTATATATTTGTCACTTGTCTCCACAACAAGGAGGATTCTGAAATTTTATTTTTTAATAAAAAAGAAAGTCACAATCATAGCTACAGAAGTATTTTCATCTGAGCAAGCTGTATGTTCATTTTATTTAAAATTAAATAAGCCTTACTAGAGTTCATCCCATCTAACTTTAGACAAGTACAGTGTACATATAGGCAGACAAGTAATTTAGTTTTCCCCTATAATAAATGGAAAGTTTCTCACTAATTAATGTATCCACTAATTAATCTATCTCTCTAGTCTATGTCTACCTATCCATCCATTCAGAAATTCTTTAGAATAAGGTCCCTCATGTCTTAGATTTTTTTCCAGTGACTACGAAGACAATCTATACAAGTAACTACTAAGTACACTTGGATAGACATTCCTCAGTTCTTTCATATATAAACAGTTTGCAGAAACAAAACACAAAATCAGAAAATATTTTAAACTCATTACAGAAAAAATGACTTTCTGTATAAAACATCAGTTAAGATTTTCGTTGAAAATTAACTAATTTGTACCTACATTTCAGAAGTGGAAGGATGACTAGAATGAAGAGGATATGGAGAATAACCATTCTGTTTTCTTGAAGGAACTGAAGTCATTAAGAAATTTAATATTAGAACATAGCTATATCCAGTGATAGGTATTCCATAGTTAAGATCTTAAACCAACACTTCTTACTGGAAAATGGATTTCGGCTTGTATTGGAAAATGGCAGCTGTGCAGTTTTTTCAGGTGGTTTCATACTAAAGGAGAAACAAGAAAAAAAAAAAAGATATAAATTGAGAGTTGGTTGGATTAGTTTAAGTGTCTAGTTGATCAATGAAGTATAAAATCAAAGCATTTTATCCATCAACAGCTAGTTTTAACATGAAGCAAATTAACTAACTGCCATGAAGCAAATTAAGAATTTATTTGGTAAGCTAACTTTTTCTCCAGATCATAATGTCTGTTCCCTAAAGTACTTTGCCATAATGTCTGGAGCACTCACTACATACCCAACAATATCCAAACAGAAGTTAATTTTTACTAGAGATAGAAAAGATGTGAACCATGTTACAAAACCCTGGTAATTTTGTAAATGGGCTAGGCACCAGGAAAGGTATTATAGTACTTTCCAGGCTGATGCTAGAAAGCCCATTGCAAAATACACAGAATGGTTATGTAACTGCAAATAAAAATTTAAAACTGATTATCTATGTCATAGACTTCACTGAAAGTTCATTTTTAGAGTAACCACTGAGTTGAATTTTAAAACAAAAGGATTTCTTCCTGACATGATTGATTAGTGTGAATAAAATGGTTCTGATGTCAGAAATCACTATTCATGTATTTCTGTAAAACTATGTACAGATATATGAGAAAGGCAAACAAAGCACAACTTCTTTATTTTTTTTAACAATTAACCTTTCTGTTGGCTGATTACATTTATTTTTGCTGCATTAAACCACTTACCATTGTATCTGTTGTATTTGCTGTGTTGCTTTCTTGAGAGATTCTTCCAGCTTTGCTGCCTGTGAGATAATCATAGATTTAAACAAAATCTATTTGTCAGGATATACAACTTCATTTTCATCCAACTAGTCTTCTAAAGTGTTGAAAGGATGCTTTCTATTGGTTTTAATCTTAAGACATCATTGCTATTCTAGATTTATTGGAGCTGTTATAGCTGTAATACAGATCCATCAAACAGTCAGTCTGGAAGAGACATGCTTCTTTTTGGCAGTTACAGACTTAGTTTGATTACCTTCTGTTAAGTGTGCTGGTAATATTGGATAAATGAATACTAAGAAAGTGCTTAAAAATAGTTTTGTTTTCTTTTTNTGGAACTATCTGAAAAAGCTACCAATAACTGTATAAAATACCAAATATGATGTTCCCATATTTCTCATTTAAGATTTAAAATGTACTCAGTTCACGGAAGCATCTATTTGTAATAAGCTTAAGTGAAAAGTATCTCCTATTATGTTACAGACACAACCAAAAATATCTCCATTAAAGAATGTTATGAGCTTGCAAAATTGAAGAATATTAAGGTCAAAAACATTAGGTCGGCTCCCTATTATGTGTATTTTCTACAGTCTTTCATGACACGATCATATATTATATTTTATGAAGGATGTAAAAATTTACTCAGTAACCTCAAAACTGCATCTCTATTTTATCCTTAATTTCCATTGTGTGACCTTAATCCTTTGCACTATTCACATTTTGATTTGAAGGCAAATTATGAATTTGCATAACTTCTCATTCTTCTCCTCATAATATTATTTGAGTCCTTTAATAACGTTACCTGATACACCTTTATAAAATCATATCATTTGTGGGAGATATTATGCTCTTTTTGCAGATGTAAAACTCTGCAGAACAGATTAAAAGCAAAATGTAATTTACATAAGATCTGTTTTTCAGTATTCTTTCTTTCTTTTTCCTAATGAGAGCTGGGTTTGATTAAGAAAGTGGCCAGTACAGATGTCAGGAAGAATGTACTGTCACTCTGTAGGACTGGATAATTCTAAGACCAAAATGCCTTAAAGAAGGTGAAGGACTATTCGGTTTTCAGTATTTTGGAGTCCTGGCACAACACGAGGTCTAGACTTGCCAGGAACATGGACACAAGTTCCCACACCACACCCTATCACCTGCACACTGATATCTGCACAGCTCCCCAGATCAGCAACAAAGCAACTTTTATGAAGGTCATGAGAGCCTGTTGGTTGACAGTGACAAGGATCACACATTAGAAATAAGGAGGGGGACCATAAACAAGACAGCCAAGCAGGAGAAAATAGAATTTCCTCATGCAATAAGTACTGCACTCTTCCCAAAGGCCAAGACCCACAGAGTGGAGAGTGGAAGAGGCACTTGTGTCAAAGGGCAGATTTGTCCTTTGTCACCTCCCCAGGCATCACCGCATCTGCTAAACTATTTATACTGTAAAGCATTCTTGCTCCACCCTTTTCCCACCCACCTTCATCTCAAAGCCAGCGGCAGGAGGACTTCCCCAGCTCCTTCAGACTGTCTCCCAGTAACTCTGGAAGGGGGAGCATTGCTAACCAACACTCACAGGGAGGGGATGGGTCTATGATTGCACAGGGATACTCTTCTCTTCCTTGCTCACCTCAGCCTCACTGACAAACTATTTCTCCACCAGTGTTACCCACAGCTGCTCAGTGGATGTTTAAGACAGTCTCTCCTGCCCCTGATCCAATGCAAGCAGTTTTAACATACTAACAAATGCATAGAATGGACAAAACAACAAAACCACCCAAAACAGTGTGCTCACTGAAGCAGCAACAAACTATATTTTCAACTATTCCAGTACTGTCACCTAAACACCTTCCTTAGGTCAAGCAGCATCCTTGAGTACTTTAAAACCACTGTAAATTCATGTCTCAACAGTAAATAACTTAGAAACTTACCATCAAAAGGTATCAAAACTCTCTTCTTTGGAGATAACATCTTTATTTACGCTAAATTCTATTACGAGATTCATTTTACTTTGTCTAAAGGTTTCAGTTTTACCATCTGGAGTCAGCACAAGAGATTAGAAGGGGAATGAAATCAGGTTTCCTCCATGGCCTGGCTTTGAAAGCAGAAGGACAGGACCTTGAAAAAAACTACACACCCCACAGTGTTCTAGGACTGATCCCAAAATTCAGTCACAGAAAACAGGGAGGAATGAGCCACAGAGCATTTAAGTTTCCAAGCTGTTCTATCCATGACAACCACACCAGAAGCTCTCCTTGCACATGGAATGGCCAACTGATCAGCTGTATGAGTTGCCCTCTGTCACTTCATACATGGCACACCTATTGATGGGTCGAGTCACCAACACTGCCAAGTAGCTTTCAGGGATATCCCTGTCCCTGTCCTTAGAAATGAAGGAAACAGCCAACTATTTTATCAAATATTTAGAAATAGCTGAAAAGTGAAAAAGAAACTTCCACTTCACAAAGGAAGAAGCACAGTCACAAACTCAGCACCTGTTCTCCACAGAATAATTAATCCTACCCTTCTTCCCACTGAGCTATCCTGAATTCAGGGTACTAGCCCTCAGTCTTGTTCTCATGTCAAGCTCAAGCTTCTCACGTCCCTAGTCTTCCTTCCCTCTAGGTTTATCTTCTAGCACCACTTTCTCCCCACCTCTTCCACTTCCCCCTCCATACAGCGAATTGGTTTCTTCCTTTCCTGTCCTTTGATTCTCCATTTAATCTTGGTCACCCCACAACTAAAATATTTTATTAAATAACAGTAATTACAATTAATAAAGTCCTCACAAAATGTATACAATTAAAAACTGGTATTTGACAGAACTATGACAGAAATTAGTCAATCCTGATTAATTATTCTAAGTACTCCAATAAAAGATTAATATAGGTTCTAAAAATAAACCAAAGTAACAAGGCAAGCATAAGAAAAAGTAAGAAAATCACAATTAGAGTTACCTTTTGTTTGTAGTATGCTAATAAATGCTTACGGTGTTTTTCTTGAAATTCTGAAATCTGAAAACAAGTACAGTTACATTAAGCTTCATATAATTACATTTATATACCTCAGCAAAGAAGTGATGGAAGAGAACTAATTCACAGTATTCAAGGTCTTCTATAGTTTAATAAGTAGTTACCATATCTTCTTTCAGTTCTCTCCAAAAAAAAAACCCAAAAAATTTTAATTTATTGTCATTGATAAAGTCTCATAAAGTTTATTTAAATCTAATATGACCTAACCTAGACTTGGTAGATTTATTTCACTGGATTCATATTTTAACACTGTGTTCAATAAAAAGGCAAAGACATTAGAAAGGCAGTTTAGCTGCAGTGTTTCTTATTCATTAGTGCTATGCAAACACAAAAAATTAATGCCAACATAAAAAGTAATCTGTCTTACTGGCAATTATAACATGCCTTGTAAAAATATCCTCTTAATTAAAAAATAATTGTTAGACACACTGCCTGGTGATGTGTAAGCACTTCTGGCGTCCAAATGAGGATCATAAACCATGACAGGTTAAAAGTAAAAACAGACAAGGCAAGACAAGAGCTTGAGGAACAAATTAACACAGGCAATAACTTCTAATAAATCTTCTCACGTGTTAGAAAACTGCCAGAAAACGTGTAGGAATAGGGACAACCAAGAAGAAACACTCTAAGAATATAAACCCAAAGTGGAGTATCCAACTGAAAAGGTTACTTTTTATTCACTGTGGAAGAGCCTGGGGGTTCCCATTGAATACTCATCAAAGAATCAGAAGTGTCTTCAGAAGAACTGATGGAAGAAAGATCCCCTCAGAAAGTGATGGCTCAGAACTGCCTCCCCTCACTCAGAAATGTGTTCTTGGGTCTAGGAGAAATCTGTGAATATGCCAATTTAGAGCTCAGTACCAGTCAAAAAGAAAATCAGATCTTAGCAGTGGTTTAAAAAAGTAGAGGGGACATCATTATTTCTCTTTAAAAATGCCTAATACTATATCCTGAGTCTGCTTAACATCTCAGAAAGGATACAGCAGGTCTGGGAATAGTTCAAGATTAATCAGAGGTATGTAAGAGCTTCACTAAAAGAATGACCACATGGATTATGAAGCTTCATGGCTGAAAAAAGACAGTTGAAGAAGGGATGCATTAGCAGTCTGAAACTAATGATTAGCACAGATGGAGTGCACTTTCCTCCAGAATGGGATTCAAGAGTATCAAACGAATCTAGCAGGTTAAAACCTGAAAAAGGAAACCCTAATCACACAGTGAACAACCCGTGCACCTCCCTTCAACAGTACGAGATAGATGCTAAAATTCAGAAAATAACTTGACAATTATGTGGGGAAAAATATCTGCCACAAGCTTCTGAAAGCAAAGGCAACAACCCCACCTTGAGAAATCCCTGTGCCACAAGCTGTTGAAAGCTGGGAGGCTGTTCTGAAGATGTATCACTACACACCAGCCTTGCTCTCATGCCCTTTCCTAAGCACCCACTGTTGTGACAGGATATTAGATTACATAAACCTTTGTCCTAACAGAGCATAAGCTGCTCTTATGTCTTTTGATGCTGGGAGAAATTCTGACCATACCTCAATGCCTTCATTATACTTCAATGTGTTCCCAATAGCTTATCTCAGGCTACAGAAAACCCACCTTAGTCTTTTCAGATTGTGTCCTCTATTTCCTTCCTTTAATAATTATGGATTTATATTCAGATGTGATTGATGCTGTGGTTGCCTGCATTTGTTCAGTTTACAGAATAACTGCTGATCATGCTGTTAAAAAGTGGGGTTGTAAAGAGAGAGGAAGGCTTCATGTTTACTTTGTGTCACCTAGGCACCTGAGGAGGAGCCCTGCTGAGGAAAGGGAACGAGCTCAGCTTTGGAGAAGTTTGTGAAGCATAGAGTAGAGCAAACGTGACTCCATGATCACTGCTGAAGGAAACAGGTGATCTTCCCTGGGTTACTTTTCTGCAGATCAGGGAACTCACCAAAAGATGAAACTCACCGAAAGATCAAACTTGTTTGCAGCTGGGTTCAGGGGGAATGTACAAGAAGAGACGCAGAAAATGAGGCAATAAGAGTTTGGATGCATTCATTTTACCCACACAGCTCCTAAAGTTCTTGACTGGAAACTAAGCCTGAAGGAAGGAGTCCTACGTGGAGTTTGGAGAAGACAAGGAGGAAATTTACCTTGGAATCATTTAATGCATCTATCTGAACAAAAAGGAGACCTGTTTTGACTTAAAAAAAAAAAAATAAAAAGGGAGAGAGAGCACAGTCAGCTCAGAACTGTAGCCCGCTCAGGTTTTCACTGTGTAACTTTTTATTGCTATAATAAGGGCACAATATCTGGGCATGTTTAAGCTTATGGCAGATCTAATTTTTCATTGCATGGCATTGAAAGTGATTTTACACCATTAAAATAACCAGACTAGTGCTCCTTAGAGAGAGTTTGAAAAAAATAAGCAGTGACCATAATTTATGCCTTTTTAAGAACTTTGAAACTGTGGAATTAAGGAAGTAAAGATGGTACTGGGCATACATTCATTTTCAAGCACTCACTCATACACTTTACCCATTCACATAAAAATCAGTAGGAGCTGCTGATAATTTTACAGAGCTAAAAAGTTTTAAGGCAGATTCACCTGTGTTATTTCTTTTGAGTATTTATTGCATAACACATCCACTCCCATGAACAGTGCCTGAATATCAGGATTTATCTACAACGAAAAGAAAGAATGCCAAGGTTAGCATTTTTATTTGCAAGTTATATTAAATAAAGCATTTTCTAAAGTGTTGCTTAAATTGGTTGATGTACACAAATAAAAAACCAGACAAACCATGAGCAGGATAATGCAGAAATTGAAAACAAGCCCAGTTTTCTCTAACACCCTTACCAACCATCTGGAAGGCATTTGTTTAAATACATTACACACATATATACTTATTCTAAGATAGAAACAATTTCCAGAGGACATTCAAGGAAGATGCTGTGGCTCTTGGAAGAGGCAATGCCTCCAGACCAACAGCCAGGTTTCTGGCAGCCCCTCTTCAGCCTTTTTGGTTCTCACCATTCCCAGTCACATGGGTGCATCTTATAATCATTTTTGTTTCAAAGTCCTTTTTCAGAATAGTTCCAATGCTGACTGGGATCCCTCTGTCTCTCCTGCCCACTGGGCAGCAGAATGCCATTGTGGAATAAGAAAAGAGCCTTTAAATCATAGCTGAATTTTTCAAGTATTTTATGACTTGAGACTTTCAATCAGAGATCATGATGTGGCTTCACAAATGGCCTTCTGTGCTTTTAGAAAATTCTCAGTAAGTGCTCTGCACGTAACCCATCACTGTAATAAAGATATAGTTGTTATTATTTATGGTGAGAAAATAATGCTGCAAAATATAAAGTGAATTTCAGAATGACAGTGACATTTGGACATCTATCCAAAACTACAAAGCGGTGTAGATAACTTAACTGTTACTTCAATCCAGAATACATGTGTTCTTAATTAGTTCGTACGAAAAACAAAGAAAATACAACTCCAAAATAGTTACACTAGTTATAGCACTAAGTTAAAATAGTTAAACAGCTTTCAAAAAGTAATGAATCTAGGAGAAGACAATCTACCTGGAAAGTTCTCTTTGATGTATTGTGATTAAATAATAGAAGGCAGGTTTACAACTAGCCAAAAATTGAATAAAAACCAAAAAATAATGCCAGCATACTCAGATAAAAAAGGAAGGCATCCTTCATGTACGGAATCACCTTGCAAAATCCATTCAAAAAGAACCGAAAATGTTGTAGACAAAAGGTAAATTAATCCCAGAAGTACTAAAGAATCTTGAAAAGCTCAAAAAATAGAAAAATTTCAAAAGATGAATTATTGAAAGAAATAAGAAGTAAGTCACCTGTGAATGAAGCATAAGTTTTCTGGGAGTCTAAGAAACCAGAGATGAGTGCAGTCACTTAAATTAAAAACAGTGCATTGAAATCAAAGAGTTAGGCTTTGCTCCACTTAGAAATGCACAAACATCTAGAGAGATAGAGATAGGATTCTTACCTACATCAAAAATATTTTAACACTGGTATAAAGTCAAAAATCCAAGACTAAATAACAGCTGTATTTGCCAAACCTATTTTCAATGTCTGCTTAAATTATATCTTTTTAATACTAAAGGGAAACTGAGTCTCTAACATACGAGAAATAATTATGCGAGGAGCTAAATTAATAAACCTGGATTTGCAGTAGATTTGTACCTTCTGTTCTCCATATTCTGACATCAGCTACTCTGGTGCCCTGTACTCAATTCACCTGGTGGCCTGCACTGTTTCCTCACTGCAGAGCCGTGCACGCGGCTCCCAAACGTGCTTCTGATTATTGATGGGCTGTACCCGCACTCCCCTCCCCAGGGGAGAGCAAGGAAAGCTGCTTTGCCTTGCTTTCCCCAGCTACTAATTTTTACAGAACTCACGGGAGGTAATTAATTGTATTTGAGACTTCCTCTGCTCTTTTGAGTTTGGTTGACATAAGCCAAAGCGTTCAAAAACTTCCATGGGGTGAACTGACAGATGGAGAAAGAGAAAAGCAGACAGAGAGACAGCACAGTCTAATCTATCCGTGGTATTTAAGTAAAGAGAATACAAACAAGGCGGTAATATTTCATCTAGAAAATTAATATATTCATAAAAGTACATTTAGCATCTTTAAATAAAACATATTCATAAGAGCCAAGCTCTTGCAATCTATTTAGGATTCTGTCAAAGCAATGACCTTGGTTTAAGTACCTATCAGATTTTAAAAAAATAAAACCCAACCAGCTTCATGCTGATGCAAAAACTCTTTAAAACAAAGGTTCCTATAACACTGTTTAAATTTTATCTGTTGCATGGAGGAGTAGCAGATGTTAATATGATATTCTACAATAATGAACAGCGAGATTCTGATTTACCATAACACTTAACCATCCTCTGGGGAAAAGCAAGTGGGGATCACGGGACATACAAGGAAGATATAAAGGTGACAAGAATGCATTACTGTAAAGATGAGAATATTTAATGTGTAGATGGTGATTGCCCCAACATACAATTTAATTAGGAGTTCTAACACATTTATAGGACCTCCTCCTCATTGGGAATTCTCCCACAGTACCAAGCTCATAAAGCTTACCAGGTATATTTCCACTCAGGTTCCTGAATTATAGAGCCATGACTTTTTTATATGCATCTTTAATTATCATTCCAATCATTTTATCTGTTCTTAATCAAGGATAAGCAATCATCATTAATGTCTTTTTTAAAGAATATGGTAATTTGCTTCCTTTCAGCCCTCCAGAGCAGTGGCAGCTTCTAATGAAACATCTAATATTTTTGTTAGTATCCCAATCATTGCATTTTTTAGTTCCTTTGGTATTTTTGAAGTAAATTATTAAGTTCTGTTGAAATACTGCAATTTAAGACTGATCTAACTTTAAAATTAGCTTTGTTTTGAGCAACGTGTTGGACAAGATGACCTCCAGAGGTACCCGACAACTTAAATTATTGACTGAAATTAATAACAAAACTTGCAAGCCAGAGTAGGTTGAAAATGAAAGCATATTAAAATATGTCTTCTACAATTTTTAAGAGGGGCTTTTTCATATTTTTTTTAATATTTGATTACTGTGTGCATTGTTCCTTTGTATTATGATTGCATTTTGTCGTTTTGTTGTAATTTTTTATTTTTGGTATCATCATCTTCGTCACTCTAATTCAGTTCTGCAAGACTCTGTGTTTACAAATATGAAATACAGTGCAACAGTTTTTTACTTTTTTATATACAGCATGTAGGAGTAGAAATTTCTGTATTTAGAGATACATCAGCTCAGTTTTAAACATATCTAAAGAAATCATGCCATTCTTCATGGTCATCTCTTCAGAGTTAGTCCCAAAGTGTCCTATACATGACTGCCTTATAGGCTAGGAGGACTTTATGTATTAGCTGTATTGAATTTTAGTGAATATTTTTAGTGTTTTTCCTCTGTCCTGGTAAGGCAGGCTCTTGTCTCTTAAGTAGGCATCAGTCTAGGAAAATATAAATGTTTTCACAACCTATTTATGAAATCACTTAAGGAGAAGATGGTTCCTGGGAGAAAGGGAAAACTTAAACATTACTAATGATTTATCAAGAAAGGGAATTAAAACCTCTTATTTCTCTAATGAATAACAAGGATTCCCAACAACATTTCAGACCCTCTCTTAATCACGTGTCCATAAGGAAAATCATTAAGCTTAAGAGAAAACAGGGGAAAAAAACCTACTTGAAAACATTGCTGTGCCATCATGCAGATTTTCTATTCAGTCCATTACACAAAATATTTCAATGCAGTTCATTTTCTCTGATGTACAAATGCCAAAACCAATAAACATTCTCCCACATTTTGAAAGCAGTCACTGATGTTACACAGTAGTAGCCAGTCACATTTCTTGAAAAGTTTAGAATGATTTACAGTCCAGCAGAACCTGAAAACCTAAAAAGTCACCTCAGGCTTTAATTTGAAGAAATACATACAACTAAAAGCTGTCTAGTGAACAAGTATCTAAGACTAACAACGTTTTATCAGTAAATATTCATGTCACCGTTGGCAAAAAAAAGGGAAGCATTTTGTAATGCAAATAATTTAGCTGTTAAGCAAACCACAGATTAATGTAATGCAACAATAGTAAAGCTTCATTTACCTGTTTTGAAAGAACTAACGTCTGACAAGCAGTTTTACAGATCAAACATTCATCTTTTTTGCCTGTAAGGTAAAGACACATTTAAAATATACATCAAACTGAGTAGATACTGAATACCTTGTAAATAGAACTCTATGCCTAAACCTTTGTGTGGACCTTGTGGAAGAAATCTGCAGGTTATACGAGAAATGTGAATAAACATGAATAAAGAATTTGATTCTTTAATAACCATTACACAGAGTTGCACAGGGAATATGTGTGTGAATGTCATCGGGTCTTACTCCCACAAATAAGCATTCATGTAAATGATTTTATGAATATCATTAGTGTCACAGAATGCAGGTGACTTTTAGTCCCGTTGATTTAAATAGGACTACTTGCCTGGTTTAATTAAATGTATGCTTAAGTGCACTAATGACTTACAGTCAACCAGATATATGGCTTTTCAGACAGGGGCCCAGTATGGTTCTCTCAATAAAATATATAAGACCTTAACATCAAAGAATTAATAATTTTACCTTGTGAATTCTTCCAGTGAGAAAGTAATTTTAAAAACTTTATCATTTTTAAACTGTCTCTTTGATTATCTGCAAACATACTAGAAAATATTTATAGCAAATGCATATTATTACAATGTTTATCATTGGTAATTTTACTAGCTACTTCCTTTCTGAGGATTCTGTGGATCAATGTTTATAAACATCGTTTAAAAGTAAATACATTTTAAACCTGGTATTATGATTATTATTGAATTCCCAGTAAAAAGATATATAATCTCTCAGGCATTTTTCTGCCAAACAATATTAAGAGCAGAAAGGAAAGACATTCAGCCTCTAAATCCAGCAAACTGGATTTAGAGGCTGCATTTTATGATCCTCCTCCTTAAAAGCAATCCTGTGAATGCATCTAGTCAAAAGTTTTTAATTCTGAAATACAGATTCATAATTTCTTCCGTGTGCCCTTAAAAAAAAAAATCACAGGACATTTAGCATGATCTCAAAGGGAAAAACACTGGTATTTTTCTGCTGCTCTTTTCTTTTGAAAAACAACTTCATTATTCCTCTTATCTTTATCTGAGTACATCAAGTTCTGTTGAAATACTGCAATTTAAGACTGATCTAACTTTAAAATTAGCTTTGTTTTGAGCAAGGTGTTGGACAAGATGACATCCAGAGGTCCTTGACAACATATTCTTTGAAATTAATAACAAAACTTGCAGCCAGAGTAGGTTGATAACGAATATCACAGAATATGACTCTGGAATTGTACATGACACGAGAGCTTCAAAACATCACCTCCAACCCTCCCTGACGCTGCTGAAAAATTTCCAGGAACAATACTGACCTTTAAAACATCTTAAGACTACTTACAAAGCCTGCCCTAAACAAATCCTACACTGTGTAAATTGCCCATGCTCGATGAAAAAGCAAGTCCTTTTCCAAATCAGCCAGAAGAGAATGCCTTTGTTTGTTTGTTTAACAACCTTATGAAGGTTGTTAAAACTATCCAGGATAGTTTTATTAAGGCCTCCAGTTTCCCGTGCCCAAGGCCTGCTCTCAAAGCCAGACTCACCTGGAGGTGGACACTGGCGGGCTTCAGTATTTAAAGAAAACCAATAGCAAGGATTGAAAAGGTTTATCAACAACATTCTACAGACACGTAGGAATGCTCAGGCCCTTCTTTTTTTTTTCCACAACGAGTCAGAAATACGAAGGATAAGGTGAGCGGGTGTGCACGCCAGCACTGGCCGCTCCAGCAGCCATTACCTTTCTGGAGGCAAATCTCACAGAAAACGTGGCCGCAGCTGGTGAGGCAGAACCGCGGCGTGGGCTTGCGGGGCTCACAGGAGCAGGCGTTGCAGAACACCGGGAGGGCCATGGGCCGGAGGGGCAGGAGGGCCCGGCAGCGAGCCGGGGGCCGGGGCAGAGGAGGTCCCTCCTCAGGGCGAGCGCCACGGGCGCCGCTCCGCCATTGCCCGCCCGCCTCAGGCGGCCCCGGGTGAGGGGGAACCGCCCGACCCGCCGCGGGGCCTGAGGGGCGCCAGAGTTCGACCCTCACAAACCCCTCCCCAAAAAAGTTGTATTTTCTGGCCTCTCGTTACCAAACTGGAGCGGTGCCCACGCAGAGGATCCTCTGCGAGATTCCCCCTCCTTTCCCCAAAGATTACTAAAAGCGGTAATCTTACCCTAAAGTCTCAGAATTTTTAATATAGAGAAATTTAAAATCTTAGGAAACTCCTCTTTTTTTTTTTTTCAGATTTCTGTTTTAGATTTAGGTCCCTAAGTGGGACCTAACTAGGAGAAACAGAGCAGCTACTCCTGCCACCATGAACTCACAGGAATGGCCCAGCTGGCAGCAGGTGAACACTTCTCACAAATCAGTCCCTCCATCTCTGATATCTCAGCCTGGATGCTCAAGGCACATCTAAAAAGTTCCCTTATAAACATGAGTCTGGGAACAAAAAAATTCATAAATATGGAAAATCAAGGACTCCAGATTAGTTTTATGACATATTATAAATTCTCTTCTCCCCATTAGCCTTTCCATCTTTTATCTTCCTTCCTTCCCCACCACCCAGCTCCTGCTTTCCTCCTAGTAACTCTTTTAGCATCTCACCTTCCCCTGCTCTCAACCCCCTGTGGGTATTCAATCATCCCAATCCTGACTTCAATTTAAAATGCTGCCTAAGTCACTGAGTACTTCTAGATTTAGCTTTACATCGCGGGGGGGGGGGGGGCGGTGATACAAGATGGGATTCAAGGGGTAAAAATATAAGGGGAATACAGAGGTTGTGACATAGAGAAACGAGAGTTAGGATCTGAGTAGAAGATGAGAGAAGCTAGAGAGTTATATACAAACAATTTTCTCACAGGTGCGGGGTTTCTTCGGCTGTTCAATGTTACGTGGTGCGCAGTTTTTGAATCTGAGCTTGACCCTCATAGCCTTAAAAGAAGTTGTTTTTCTCACCTCTCACTACCAAAGTGGAGCAGTGCCCATGCAGAGGGTCCTCTGAGAGATTCTCCCTCCCTTTCCCAAACGTGGGGAAGTGACCCGGGATCTCAGTGCTCCAGGCAAGGGCTGCAGCAGGAGCCCCATCCTCCTCATTCCTCCTGGGCCAGCAGGTGTGTGGAAAAAGGTTGTGGATTCCACTCCCTTAAATGCAGGAATCCAGGAAGGTTGTTAATTTGCTGTCACAGCTTTGCTATGGCATCTTTCAATGAGGAAAAAGAGCAAAACAAGGAGTTTTGATTTTCATTTCTTAGACAAAAAAAAAACAAAACCCAAACCCATAGTTTGCTAGTTTCCCTTGATGAAATTTTTAGGAAAAAATTCCCTTACAGACCTAGTTGCAGTGCAGGCTGTAGCTCTGGGTATGGCAGAGCTACAAACTGCAGAGGAGGAACCTCTGTCTTTTAACTTCACGAAGGCTAGTGCCCCCAAAGTGCTTCCCAAAAGAGTTGCAATTCAGCTTCTGCTTTATAGAGTTAATTAGAAATCTTGAAGGAGACTGAAAACATTTCATCAAAGCAAAGATATTTAATGACTATTAATATTATTATTATTATAGATAAAGAATTAAGCACTCTCAAGCTGTATCCAAGGCTCTGAGTCTCAGTGCTAGTTTGAGTATAGACCTAATTAATAGAGAGAAATACAATCAGCCCCTTTATGAATTCTGATGTAGTGGCTGTCTTGGTTTAAAAGCCTAAGTGTATTGTGAGATAAGTTTGGCATTGGGATGTGGTTAGAAGCCTTACACTAAATATCAGCTAAAGTCTGAAACACAAGCTTGTAGCAACACTTTAATAAACTTTTTTCTTGGACTTCATATGGTTGTAACACATATTTCCTTCTTTCCCACCACCAAAGATACTTTTAAAAGGCAGGTTGTGAATGACTGATCTGTGAAAGTAAAGTTAATAAAACTTATTTACTGGTTATTCCAGGTGACAACTCTAAAGTCTCAGAATTTTTTAATGTACGACACACCTCAATGAGTAGCTTTACAAGATTTTATTGATTGATTTGGTCTGTAGAACGTTGCTTTTTGTCTCTACTTTGTATCAATTTTATGGATTCTCACAGCTGTATTTTCATTACTGTACTGGAAATGTAAGTGAACTCGTAGGGCAGTGTCATTTCCTCGCTAATGAAAACAACAAGTGAGAAGATAGAAAAAAGAAAGAAAGCAGTGCCTTTAAAACAGTAATTGTTTACAGATATTCCAGCTTTCACTACCTTTTAGATAAGCAAAGGGTCTGGAAAGAGAAGTAGGAAACCAAAACCATAATATTCTGCTATCACAGTGCTCTAGAAACTTCTTCGAGTTTCATGGTTTTATATGTAACCACCTCCAACTCCTCCTTACACTACTGCTGCTTTGTCAAGCTGATTATCTGGATTTTTAACCAGAGCTTTTGACTTCTCATTGTATGATACTGTAGTTACACTGCTAGTTGTACATAAACTAGGTGAATTAAGTCATAAAGATGTATGCAACCAATCTGCAATAAGTGAAATGGAAAATTAAGTCAAAAAACTGGTAAGTTCCTTAGGCTGTCATATTACAGTTGCTGAATAATTAAAGTAATAAAAATTCTCAACACAGAAACAGACTGAAGAATTTTCTGCAGGAATGAATTAGAGCAAAATGTGTAGGCATTGTTTACAAAAAAACCCTGTAATTTGGTTTATTTTGGCATACTTCATAAAGACTATAATTTACATGAGCAACTGTGGGAGATGTCTGATCACAGTTCTATAGCCTAATCTGGAAGTGAAAAGTAAGTACAACTCCAAATTGCTTGTCTGGGTCTCTCTCTTGCATGATAATTGCTGCTGCCACTGATCAGTTCAAACTTTGAATATTTTGAAAGAAGGCAGTCACAATTACATTTAGGTGTTACCCATATATAGGTTGAGTTCAAGACACTCTCACCAAATTAATCACCACAGGGAATATGGGTTATTTCTCTGCCTACTGTCTGAATCATGGTCAGTCTGAAGTGCTGAACTCTTTGTGGTAGTACCAAGTAACATCACTAAGCAAGTAGAGAAATTTTAAATCCTAGGAAACTTTTTTTTTTAGATTTCTATTTTAGATGTAATAATCCTGAGCTGAACTTAAATGCTGCCTTAGTCACTGAATCTTTCTTCTAGATTTAGCTTTACATCTCTATAGGGGGAAAAAACCTGATAAAAAATTGGATTAAAGGAATAAAATGTAAGGGGGTATAAAAGGTTGTGACACAGATGGAGAAACCAGAGTTAGAATCAGAGTAGAAGATGAGAGAAGCTCGAGAGTTCTATGCAACCAATTTTCTTTTAGTTGCAAGGTTTCTTATGATGTTCAGTGTTACATGATGTGCAATTTCTGAATCTGTGCATTTACTTTATAGAATTTAAACAAGCTTCTTAGCTATAAAGAAATCTCTGAGAGATTTGATTTGCCAGATTCCAACGGAGACGAGGATCAGTGTTTGTAGTATAGCCCACCACAAAATGTTGCTGTTGGTTTCTTCACTTGTCTTTCGAAATTTTTCTTCACGTTCCTGAAGAATAAAGGAAAAGCATAGTTATTACCTTTTGGCATCTACGTGTTTCATGCTGCTATCCCAGTAACTAGACAGGCATCCTCTTCTGCATAGTGGTGAACAAACACTTTTTTTCATGTTGATAAAAATAGAAGTTTGTATTTATCCATATGGTGGGTATCTTTACAAATCAAAACTGAGAAGCAGACACACTGTATCCTCAAGCAGAAAGGCAAACAGAACTTCCTTTATTCACAGAAAATATATTGTGCTAAATATGTTCCATTAGTACAGGCTTTAACCTTTTTAGGTTTACAGTCACATATTGCTGTCAAGAACCCTTTTGCAGCCAAATTTCTATTTTTAGGTAACTAGTTGATATATTTCACACACAGTCTGACTGCCTGTGTACAAATGGAAAAGTGAAGAGAAGGGGTATACGCTTGTTTGAAGGAGGGCTTTATTTCTAACTGCATGGAGATTTATAAATATACACTCAGTCATTTCCTTCCCCACTCCAATAAAGTTTATGCACATAGACCAACATGGAAACAACAGCTGGAGACATCACCCACAGCGGTACCTGCCACCTGCTCAGCTGCTGGGGCTGACTCTGGCCAAGAACACTCTTATTTGGAAAACTCTGCTTTAAAATAACACCTGCTCCTGTAAAATAACACCTGTTGCTATAAGCGTGAGTTCTCAGTCATTAATTAGTTTTTAGGTTGCTGCTTAAAAATATTTTGCAAGGTAATAGAGTCAATTTTGGTTAAATACCAATAGATTTTTATGTGTTAGTTAAAAATAACACTGCAATTGAATAATAAACCTCATAATACTTAATAAATCAATAAGCCTATGTACAGTATTTTTTAATGTTTCCATTAGGGAACATACGTACTCTTTCATAGTCTTGTTCTTTGGATACATGGTGAATTTGCTCAATTAGATGTTCTAGTCTGATATTAACTTCATCCACTGTTTCTTTGGCTTGAACAGCAGATTCATCAAAAAAGTGCTCTCCAACTCTAATGTCCAAATGGATACGCTGAAAACAGAAAATATATGTTCATTTCTGTGTCTTCTGCTTTTTCAAAATTCAAAATTCAAAATTCAAAATTCCTAAATTCAAATTAAAAATGGATAATTTCCCTTTAAGCTCATTACAGGAAAATAGTTTTAATTTCTTATAAACATCCTTCCTAAAATTAGAATCAGGTGGTAAATTTAAAGTGCTTCTTAATTTTATTTTTAAATTAGTTATACATATTTACAAACTTCACTAATCTTAGGGCATTATTTTATGCTAGTATTGATTCAACCACCATGAAAATGTTTTCTTTGTCCAAAATAGTTAAAAAAATAAAAGACCATAAGGCACGGTCATTATATTTCACATTCCATTCTAATATTGCAGGAATCACATTCTTCAATAGTGCTGCAGGAAGTTTTTTGTAGATGCCTTTCTGAGTTTCCTCATGTAACTGTTGGGACTGTAAGACTGGAAGGAGACGAGCTGAATCACTATTTGCAGTTTAACATGGGTATCCATAGGGTATCTTTTTCTTTCTCCACAGTATTTATCCAGTATGAACTATCTCCCAATATCCTGTAAGCTCTTGTATTATCTATTGCAAAAATGCCTGAACCCAGCTCAGCAACAGAACTATAGAAAGAGGAGCGAAGAACAGAAGTTGCAATATTATGCAACTTATTTTGTCGTGAATTAAAAATTTTGCTAAAACTAACAGGAGGAATTTCTCCTAGAAGCCGATTTGTGCCTAAGAGAAAATAAAAAGGTTTTAGCCAAGCAAATAATCTGCCAAAACCTAGAACTTGATATTACCATGGTAGAAGTTGGATCTACTCAGACATCAACCACAAATGAAGAGCAGATCTTTCAGCTGTCTTGGAGTTAGCTAACTGTATAACTATCGGTCTCACAACCTTATCATCCATTAATTTATTTATTTTGGTTTGAAGGAGTTCAGATAACCATCTGGTTCTTACAGAAGACCACTGAAAAATTTAACTTAGCTAAAGAATGTTTTTCTTTTGTGACCTTTGTTCCTGCAAGTATGATTATAAGAGCAGTATTTCCCTTTTTAATTTCTGTGTTCTCAAGCTAAACAAACCACCTCATTTAATATTTGTGATATTAATGTTCTCCTTCCCCACATCTGTTCACTTCTTTTAAATAGGATGACCAGAACTCTACAATGCATGTATCATGTAAAATCATATTAATACAGCTCCATCTATACCAGATAAAAATCACGTGCATATCCTCAGAATCACATTCATGGTGTGTAGTTAACTATGATCAACGAAAGCTTTATCACCCTTACCCTCTCTAGTTGATAAGCTCCACCAATTGTTTTTATTATTAGAACCTGAGTGCTTTTGCAATGTGTATGCTTAAATTTCCATTCATTTCTATCAATCAGTCTGTAAGAACACCTAGTTATTCCAGTATAATAATTCCACTTCTGTACTGTTAGTTCTTCTCATTTCTGTGTCATCTACATGTTCCCGAAGTCCACAGCTTGTATGAAATTTGACCTATCTCAAGACATTTACAAGATGTTTACATTTATTTAACTCTTTTGCAGTCAACTTAGTTAACAAACACACAAACACTCTAGAGAGTAATTCTCATCTGTTCAACTATCTTTTGGGCTAAGGCATATATTTTCAAAACAGAATTTATAAATTTTTTTTCTGGAATAGATTAGAGCCATGATACCACCTCTGATGGGTTTTTTCTTTTCTTCCCAAAATCTGCGTTAAGACCAGCTTTGCTGGTAGTAGACAATAACAAGAATGTTAATATATTCTTCTTTGAATATCTCTCAAAAATTGAAATGTACATTTTCATTAGGAATTCAATCTAAGTTAGTGAAGACATGGAACACCTTTATGACAAATGTTTGTGTTAGTCAATCATTCATATCAGTCTTTTTGAACCATAGTCATTCTTATTGATCAGAATCACATTCAAAGCACTTTAAAAACATTAAGTCTATCATTATTAGTCTTGCCTCTTGAAAGCAGACTTCTTAAAGAGGACAGTCTTTTTATCTCTTGATCTACATAATTCTGGTTTTGTCTTCTTTAATCACTAAGAAATGTCATATTATCTGCTAGAAGTTAGTCCAACTTCTAAACTAGTTTGTAGTCTGTGGTCTGTAAACAATTTATAGTTACAACAAAGAATATTTAAGAAATATACCTACCAGTTTACTTCCTGCAATTGCCAGAAGTCTTGTGGAGTTTGACTGGAAACAGATAACATGCTCCCCAGAGAGATAGGATGTAAAAGAAAATGTTCCTTGTGGCCCATACAGTTTTGACAATAGTACCTGCAATTTAAATTTTATATATGTTGGGTTTGTAAATTGTAAATACCAATGAAACTGTCAAGACAGTACTGTGAATTGGATGCAAAAAGGGATCAGTTAGCCTCCTGACATCATTAAATTTATCTGAATTTCAGGGTAGATTTAGAGAAAATTAAACTATTTTAGTTCACAGTGAACACTGAAATGTTATAGAATTCTGCAATGTACAAAGCCAATGCTCTCTAAAGCATACAAAGTTTGAAAACTAAGACCTCATCTAGGCACAGAAATATATTATCCATTGCTGGAAAGGTTCAGGACCTCATGGCAACACAGGCAGCTGCTCTGCATGAGGGCCACACCCAGCCTCAGGAAGATTTCAACTTTCACAGTTTTGTTTATCATCAGCCTTCCTTTCTGCTGCTCAAGTACATTCTGTACCGTTTTACTTCATCAGTGAATTTTCTTTTTTTTCTCATTAATTTAACTTGTTTCCTCAGTTGTCGCTTACTGTTCTTAATGACACACTTTCCCAAATCTGATAGTAATGCAAAAATTGACCATGCACATAATTATCAAATATCGTAATTTCTCTTTACTTTGATAGAAATCACGAGGTTCTTAAACCTGTCAGCATCAAAATACCAAACCAGCTGGTAAACTGTAGATTTACTTTTTCTCCAGAAGTGTCTTTTATTTTTAGATAGTGCTGCCTGCCAGTGCCAGAAGTCAACATATAAATCCTACGGAAACATTCATAGAGCATATTTACCTCACCAGAAGGAGTTGAGACAGTCACATACATTCCCAAACCAGGAGCAGATTCAAGAAAATGGTGTTTATGTACATCCCAGCGTTGTACTTTGTAATTCCCTGAATAAGAACATTAAATAAAACATAGCTTAACATTAAACATCTTCATTGCTTTTTCAGGAAAAATATAAAGATAAATGATTAACATTAAAACAATATATGTATTTCATGTGTTTATGATTAAAAGTGCTCAGGGGCACTTTACATTACCGTGAAATGCAATAAATTTTTACTACACCAGAAAATGTTCTAGAGTACTACAAATAATGGTTAATTAACAAGAAGTACTTTCTGATTACTCCTAAAACTCTGGCAAGATTAACCTCCAGAAGGCATGCTGAGACCCCCAAAAGCATAATGTGCTGTAGTCAAATTACATTTTTCGGATTCTTTTTCATATTTATCGCATTATTTATTAAAGAAAAAGATTATTCTGTATTATTTTTTGCTATTCCCTTGAAATCTTGTATGTACAGTCTTGTAGATTAATTTAATGTGCTTGTGGTATCCCAGGTGAAATGAAACTTTAGTACATCTTGAATTGTTTCTTTCCAGACCGGCATTAATCAAAAAAGTAACTCTCTCATTCGTATGGGGAAAACCATGTTACAAAAATTCTGTTGTGAATGAGTACATCAGTCAGAATGTATAGAAACACACATGGAAGCAGCAGTTCTGCAGCTGTAGACATTGTTTAGTCAGTAAAGCACTCTGAAAACCTGCACTTTTTTTTGAGTGATGGACACACACAATGCGTGAGGACTTTATTCCTACTCCCCGCTGAGGGGAGTAATTTTCAGTGTGCCCTTTCCTTAGCACTAATGTTTTAGTATATTCATCAGACACAGAATTTCCTGTTACATTAAAAGTTATCTTTATTATTGCATAGGTTAGATAATCATAGAGCACTGACAGGTACCTACCAAATACCAACGTGTCACTGGGAAGATCTTCAATTATACATTTCTCTTCTCTTTCTCCAGTGTGAAAATACAAAGCAAGTGAAAAAGAAATCCAGAAGTTCATAAATAATCCTGTTAATTGGCTTTTCATGGTTTTTTTTATATATCCCTGCTGTACTGCTATTGAAGAGAAATAGTTACATACAAATGCCTGTAGTCCTGTGGTTGTTCCTTGTTTGCTTCTTATCAGCGTATTTTTGAGAGAGGAAAAAACTGTGAGAAAAGGCAGCTGGTGGTTACACGTTTATAAATAACTGCAATATGTTCTGGAGAATAAGATAACATGAAAAAGACACCTTGTAAAATCTTTTTTCTTTCCCAGCATCTAGATTAAAATTTTATTTTATACACTTATAAGAGCATGAAACTGAAAGGGCCTCTCAGGTACTTGAGAGCAGTTCCCTAGATTATTATAACTAACCACACTGGCTATCTCTTTCCAAAAACTGCTCAATTTTCAACTTCAATGAAGTTATTAAGTTGTATTTCCTATTTATTCTGGGTGATTATTCCAGAGCTTCACTCCTCTTTTATTAAGAAGTCTTGTAATTTCCATCCTAAATCACTGGATAAATGTATGCATCTGCATAAAACCACAGGGACTACATAAAAGGTCTGGAAGAAATTTAAAGAAGTCAAAAGAACAGTAAAAGAATCTGAAACATTAATGAATATGATACTTCGGGAAAAAATAACAACCTTAACACTTTCAGAATAAGATTTTTTAGTATAGGAATGTCTGTTTCTTAGTCACTGCCTAATAAATTCTCTAGAGAAAGCTGTAGAGTAATTTGAACAAAGATTGAGGTTGTTATTTTTATCCTTGGTACTAATATAGACCAATGTATTTGCCTGATGACAAACTCATCTATCACTCAAATGTTCTTTGTCTTATAAACTGAGATCACTGTATCTGAAAGGTTGGCCTCAATGTCAGAGGATATGTGGTCATTTTCCAGCAGGGAGGACCCACCTGTGGGATCATTTCCAGTGGGGAGCTCATTTTTTGTTTCAGAAGCTCCTGTTGAAGGGTCTGTAGCTTGATCACAGACTGCCCAGCCCTGCCATTGTCCTCAGCAGCACCTGGCATTCACAGGGCATTGGTTCAGTGATGCCCTTGAAGTGTCTTTGATGAACCTCTCACTTGACTTCTGAGTTCTGTCATCTTGACTTCAGGGTATGGGGTGACGCTACCTCAGCTGCACACACATGGGCCATATATGTAGGACACAGTGCCACAGATAGAAAACATTCCTTCATGGAATTTTACCAACATTTATTTTGCTTGAAAAGGTGGAATTTGGATTTTATTTTATGTTTTATTTTTATATAGACCAGGCTGTTCAGAGCCCCATTCAGCCTGGCTTTGAACACTTCCAGGCATGGGGCATCCACAACTTCTCTGGGAAACCTGTTCAAGTGCCACACCATGCTCACAGTAAAGAATTTTTTTCCAAATGTGTAATCTAAACCTGCTTTCTTTCTGTTTGAACCAACTTCCCCTTTTCCTATCACTACATATCCTTGTAAAAAGTCCCTTTCCGTCTTTTTTATAGGCTTTCTTCAGGTACTGGAATGCTCAATTAGGTCACCCTGAAGTCTTCTCCAGGCTGAACAATCCCAATCCTCTCAGCCTTTCCTGGAAGAGACATTGCCATTGAATACTGAGGAAAAAAGTTATCAAGTACCTCAACCTTCTCCTTGTAACCTGTTTTCCAGCATTGTGTACTGGGTGAGTAAACCTTCTTTGATCTTTTTTTTCTAGCTAACATGCATGTAGAAGCTCTTCCTGTTATCCTTTATGTCCTTTGTCAGGTTCAGTTCCAGCTTCATCTTGGCCTTCCACGTCCCATCCCTATACAAGTGAACTTAATCTCTATACTCTTCCCAGGTTACCTGTCCTTGTTTCCACTGTCTGTGCATTTGCTTCTTTCCCTTCTGTTTGATCAGCAGGTCCCTACACAGCCATGCCGGTCTCTTGCCTTCCTTGCCTGATTTCCTGCTCCTGGGGATTGCTAGCTTTTGCACTCTATGGAAGACTTCCTTAAGGATCTGCCAACTCTATTCTGCTTGCTTGTCCCTAAGGGCAGTTTCCCAGGGGATCCTATTGACTATCTCCTTGATGAGCTGGAATTTTGCTCTCCTAAAGTTCAGGGGCCAAACTTTACTCCTTGTCTGACCCATATCCCTCAGGTCTGCAATCTCCAATGCTGCATGTTCCTTGCAGCCCGGCCTGCCTCTAGTGTTGATGTCCCAGTTAACTCACTGAAGCTGTGGCCATCTAGTCTGGTATCACATCCCCTCTGGTAGGGCTGTCTATTCCTTGGCTCAAGAAGTTATCCTCCAATCTTTCATGTGTTCACAGTTCACCATCCTTAAATTCCTTAAGGTATTGGAAAAAATTGTTCTCAGTAATGAGGTACCTTATTCCATTATAGGAATTCAGTTTGGTGTTGATTATTTCTGTAGGACCACAGTTTAATTCTGTGGTGAATTTTTGACTACTACACTTACCTTTAACCATGTCTTCCATTCTGCAATAATATCTACCAAGGCATCAAAGCTGATCCTTCCTATAAAACATTCTTGAAAAAAAATTGTCTTTACAAATCCGTTTCAAGCTTCCTCCCAAAGTGCTTTCTGAGATTAGCTTAACCCAGGAGTTAATTTGCCCATTTCCTTCCCTAAATCTCGTGTTTAGGACCACAGCATCTTGGCTGCCAGCCATCTGTAACACTGGTTGTAAAGGAAAAGGAAGGAAGAGCTTCTCTGTGCTTCTTCCCGGTCCCCAGACTTTTAAGAGAATTCCAAGACTGCAGAAAGTAAAAGCTACAAGGTCCTAGCAGTATCCACACAGGGATAGTGTACCTCACTAATCAGTTTAATAATGAGATATTTTGAGAAATATGCTCCATCATTAGAATGTGCTTCATTCACTATATCCATAGCCTTGCCAAGTAATGAATCCATGCCTGGGATTTGCAAAGGGAATACCTGGAATGATCTATGGCCAAACATTACGTAACTACAAGGGCATCCTTAAAGAATGTCATGTGTATCAAGGTCTCCTGAAGTCACAGCTTACAAAAAAATCCCATATCCAGGTAACTGGCTGGATAGAAAAGTTCTGCTTTTGAAGGAAGCTTCAGTGAATATTCATGTATGTGAACAGTCTAAAGTAGCAAAGTTATATATCACTGACTGGAGTTTCCTGAAGTGTGTTGGCTTGTTGTATATTCACTTCCCTTTCTACTCCACCACTCCCTCTCATCCTTTCTCCTTCAGGAAACTGAAGTCCTTTGGGAAACTTTTGGCTCCAGGAGTTCAAGTAAACACTGGGACTACTCCACTCTCAGTTATTTTCTTGTAGGACTGAAATCCCAGATTCAGGTCATATATACAATTGCAAATGCAGATATTCCTTTACTGAACCTGGCCCTCTATTTGCTCTGGGCACGTGAAGAAGCAAAACTCGAATGTTAAGAGAACTTCCAGGAATGTACCTCCAAGGATACCTTGTGGTTTGTGGGTTTATTTTTCCTAAGGCATGATTTAGACTTGAATCTGAGATCTGCCCAAAGCCTTTATTAAGCCTAATTTGTCACTCAGCAATCAATAAATTTGAAATTAGTTCCTGTCTTCAGAGAGTATTTAAATATATACTTCGATGTATGCATAGGTTTTCTGAGATGATGGTAAATCTGTAAAAATATAGTAGATAAGTGTAACGGAAAACACAGAATGATTAACATTACTATAAAAAGAAGAAAGAAAAATATTGATAGTTAACTAAACACAAAATAGTGTAGTTACACTATTCCCATTATAGAGTGGAAACAGGGGAACCTGGAAAAAAACCAACCAGACATGATAAAAAGAGTAAGTGAAACAGTTTTGAACAATGGGCAAGAGTGGGAGTCTGAAGAATAAGAGATGTAGAGATTCCTACAATGAGCTCTAAAAACTGTGTTTAACAGCATTTGGAGGAACAACTAATTCTAGTCTGATAAAGTTTCAAATTTATTCGGGTCTTTGCAAGATTTATCTCCTGGAAAGAAATACAGAGAACCTTTTGAATGTTTCAGCCCTATGGAGAATACAGTGTGCTCCTTTAAGGACATGAGAAATTTTCCTGTATTTGGCATATTCCTAAAAGAACCTTCTCAAATCAACTCTCCTGTTCAATATCTGCACTGTATATTTGTAAAATTGCAGTGTGCTGTAAAAGTTTTGTGAGCTGACTGCAGACTTTCTGTTGAGTAAGTATTATTCCAAAATCCTTTTCCTGGTTAGTAGCCACAACTCTTCATAAGCCATACGTTACATTAATTTTATAACAGTTATTCGAGCATTAAAGCTTGCAGTCAGGAACATTTTCTGACATGTTGTGTTTTGTTATCATTGTGTATACCTGAATGTTAGATACTATTAAAAATTGCTAAACTTTCTCTGTAAAAAGTGGAAAAAGAGCAAATAAATAGCAGCAACACATTTAAAGAAACATGGACAATATTTACTGCATATATAAAGGTAATGATATAATTTATGTTATGGTCAACAGCATTTATTTTGAGATAGTTGTCTCATGAGTGACACACACCAACAATCAGGTTTTGAATCTCAACTAACACATTTAATTCAGTTCAGAAGTTTTCTAGTAGTATCCACACTTCTATATTTTTCTAGTAATTTTGTTGGCTGAGTGTCCTCATGGCAGTTTTTCTTCTCGCTTTTGAGGAAAAAAAAAAAGAAAAAGACATTTTCATATATTCATAAGTCTCAAGACAAGTTTACTCACTTCCACTATTGTCTTAACCACGCTGCAAACACCTGGTCACTCTGACTTATGTAAGTAGTTTCTGAAGAAATGCGCGTTAAGCATATTTAGAAAGACAAGAAAAATGCCAATAAATTATAAAAACATAATTTAGATGAAAAAATTAATTTCTAGGTATAAATATCTGTAGATAATCAAATTACAGTATTTAAGAAGGCTATTAGTTTAGATGTGATTGATTTTTATTCATGTGAAGTACAATGTTTCCAAATGTCTTCTTTTCTGCCACTAGAGGGTACTCCAAGAATTTACAGTGTATTGTAGGAAGGATTTATTTGGGGGTTTTTGGTCTGTAAGTGATCGAGTACTGTTGTCATACTAAACCTTAGAAATTTAACCCCCTAAAATCTTGACATTAAATAGAAACTTTCAAAACCACTCTTATACACCTTTTCATCAAAATAGTGCAGCATATCCAAATTCTAAAGAACACTGATTGACATGTAGTTTAGATTTAAACTTATCCTACTATTAAATTATCTAAGTTATTATCTTTTCTTTATTTCAGACACAGTTTTCTGGTTCACATGGTGTCTCTTCATCCAGGTTTGGACAAGGCATTCCATTATTGGCAGGCTGAAGAAGCACAAAACGAGTTCTGATCTTGGTCCCTGTTTCTCTGCAAACGCCTCTGCAGAGACCCCAGGAAGACCATTGAGAAACCTCACAGTCCAGGGGTGTTTCTGCAATACACACAAAAAAAACATAACTTTACATGAAGCTGTACTTGAGTCAAATACACAGTTGGAAAAGCATTAAGGAATTTTGATCAAATAGCATCCTTTCTTATACAAAAATTGCATGTGATAATAATAAAATCCATATGTTGTCTCATAAATTAAAAAAAAGGTCTGGTTTCATCTCCTAAGCTCGTGGACAATGATATTATTGTTATTGCAATCTAGAGCATGTCTGAGATATATCAGTAGTGCAGCATATTGTCTATTGAATTGAAAATACAGAATTCCTTTAAAAGAAAACTATGCTTAAAATAATTGCACCCAAAAGACTGAATTAAAAAACATTTACTGTCAATTTTATAACTCATTTGCCTTTTCATAGCTTACTAAAAATGCTGGGATTAAAGCTTTTCTCTGGTTTGTTTGGATATATTTATATTTCTTAGCTATTGTTCCTATAGTTGGTCATATCGAATTCCATTTTAATTTTGTTGCAATTTTGCTTCAGAAATAAAGTCCCATTTCTTACATTAAATCATCTTACTATTGTTTGGTGTGTATACTACTCCCCCTTTTGCCAATAAACATGTTCTGTCACTGTAAGCTTTCTAATACTAAAAGGGGTTTCAGTATAACTTGCCTCAGGAAAAGAAATTAGAAACTCTAAAGTACTTTGCATAGTGTATGCTTCTGGTGAAAATATCTCTCATAAAAGCATGGCTGAGTATTCCTTAGCAGGTTACATTAAAATATTGCTTGTCACAGGAAGTTGCATCAACACTTCTTGTTACAGCATTTGCAGGTAAAATAGGTGTGCACAAAACCATCTTTAAATGCCACACTAGGTGTGTGACACCTGGTATAAATTTCTGGCATTACAGTGAACTCACCACTTCTGCTCTGTCATCACTCATTCCTGTTTCTAGAAGGAATGAGGGACACAGCTTGACCTCTGGTAATTAAATCTGTCCTTTTGATTCTGGAATATGTTTTTAAGCAGATTGATTTACTGGTTAGCATAAAGTGGGGATTTTTGATTAAAAATTAATTTTGAAATACCATACTTTAAATGCATTGTTTTAAATTAATACCCTAAAGAGGGCCAAATGTTCATTTTGAATGCTGTGGGACAGACATAACTGCAAATGAGATATGTAACAGTCACTTTGAATGTGTCTTGTTTACCAACAGAAATACATTAAACCACTGTAAATTGATAAATACCTTTATTAAAGTAAAAATCACACATCAGTTGTGTAGAGAATGAGCTTTATTTTAGTGGCTATGAGGTGTCCAGCACAGACCCATGCAATACTCAGACATTCTGGAGAAGCTCTTGGAACATGCCAACTCTACTGGGAGTGCATTGCTCCCTTGGAGCATGTATTGTGTTAACCATATATTTTTTAATTCAGGGATTTGGAAATCACCCTTAAGACTGACTTGAGTCAGTAGTTTGTGTATCTTCCTACCTGGTCAAGGTTATTAGCTACTATTTTTAAGAAAATAAAAATGAGAACCTGATTTTTGTTGTCAGGATTTATGTTTCTATCGCAAATACGTCCAAAACAATTGAATTATATCAATTTTTATTGCACGTAACTGTCAAGCCTTGTGACCCAGAAAGAGACAACAATAACAGTTCTTGGCTTCATCATCATATAAAAATTTAAGGATGAATATTTACTTTAAAGTTGCAAAGAGTTTGGGAACTCTGATTCTGATCAAGTGTCATTTGTTTCTCATAAAATTCACTGACCTACACTGATACAAAGGCTTGAGTAGCTCTTACTGTGGATGCAACCCAGTCCTTTGAACCACAGCTCAAATATGCAATCCCTCCCTTATTCTTTCAGGAATTCTCTTTTATGTCAACTGGCTTGTTTTGTTTCCCATGTGTGAGTCTGGAAACTATTCCTATGCAGATAGGAGAATATTCTGCCTGATCACCTGTTTCATCCACATCACCTGCCAGATTTCCACGTATTTCTGAGTGAATGAAAATAACAGAATTGAGAACATCAATGAACTAATCACTTACCTGAGACAGAGTCTATTATTTCATTGCTTTTGGCTGGAAGATTAATATAAGGTGCAGAAAGACCCAGCTGGCTTTTCTTTAATTTCACCATTGTTACTTGAGCAATAGGTGGCAAAATTTTGAGTTTTGGATAATAAAATGAGTTTGCTGGGTGACTTGGAGAGGAGCAAGTGATCTGGAAAATTAAAAGGGGAATATTAACCAAATGACATCATATTAGTAGGAAGATAACTGTAAAATCATGTTTATACATCATGCTAATACTTTTTGGCAAGTTAACTGAGTAGAACCAGTTTCTGTGCACCTCAGTTCTCATAACTGTGCTGGTAGTCCCAGAATTTTTATGCAGAATGCTTTGAGACAGGGAACAGTGCATTTCATCCACTTTGGGTAGCAGACTGTGCTGGGAGGTACTGAAAACACAGTAATGTATGGAAGGTTTGATGGAAAAAACTGGCTGAGTATTAAATAATAATATTAGGTATGCTGTCATATGGATATAGGAGGCCAAATGCATTGTTTTCCAGATTCTCTGTACCTTTTCTCATTACTCATTAGGATAGTATTTGTCTCGAGCAAAACTGACCTTTAAGAAGGGATTAACTGAATACTTATAGAATTCAAAACATTTTAATCAAAATCCTCTGTTCCCCTCCATTTTTAAATGGCAAAAGCAAAGTATGAGGCATATAGAGGATCAAATGAGCAAAAGACATTGGGGTCATTGCAATAGCAGTGAAGTTCTTTGCTTTCCTTTAGGTCCTTTCCCTCTGATGCAAGTTTCAGGTTTCAGCAGTGCTTTCAACTAAACTCCTCCTCACATCAGTATTCACTACTAAAAATTTTCCTGTTTAGATACGTATTTCGTAATGTCAGGACTCTTGCAAGTATTTTTTATTTTCCTGGTGCTTTAAGGATTGTTAAGTGTCATCTAAAACCTGACAGTTTTTCTATAAAATAATTAAAATGTAGAGACAAGTTTTCGTGAACCATCTGCATCTACCTAATAAATTTCAAAGACACAGAAAATAAACAAAACCGGTGAGTTTATCAGCTGTGCAATAAATCCATGTGTAGAGAGCGTCAGCAATCCCAAATACTAAAATCAGTTTCACAGTTATAGAATAGTTATCTTTTAAAGGGAAATCTCAAAACATATCAGTATGGAGTGCTAAACTATGAACATATACCTACCTCTTGAACTGTCTCCTGTGGAATAGTGGCAAAGTTTGGGGAGGAAAATGTGAAACCACTATCAGTTCCAGCATCATATGGATATAGATCTACTGACACTTCATCCATCCAGCGGTCTCCTTCACAGAGATTTAGGCTGTCAATACCCACAAACCAGTCAGGGCTTGGAACAATTCGTACAACAAATGAAACCTAATGAAACAAAATTATCCATCAGGATTGCATCACTCTTTTTGGAATGCTTCGGTCCTGCTTACGGTGATTTTAACTCAAAAATTTTGGAATAATTTCATTATGCTCTTCTACTTTATAGAAACTGTACAGTGCTCCCTGCAATGTGACATGCTTTTTCATAACTCTTTGCATTATATTGTTCCTACGAGTGAGAAGTCAAATATTTAATTTTGGGTGCTGGTGACATAAAATAAACTTTTGAAATTAATATGTATGTTTACTTACTAAGGGATGTCTCGGATGCACTTCTAATTCAGTAGAGGTTTGTCCTGTACCACTGGTAATTGCAGGAGCAGAGAAGATTCCATGTACGCTCTGAATTTTCTCTCCAGCTTCTTCTATTTCTTTCATTAATGCCCATGCTTCACCCTTTTCAGCAAAATCACGTACACCATTGCTGGCATATTCATTTTTTTTCCACATGCTGTAGTCAGGACTATGAGTAACACCTATTTGAGTGAATACATGGCATGACATAAAAGTCTGATTTACAATGTCCCTATTTCTTCATTTTCTCTGGTTTATTTCTGAGGTTAAAAAAAAATGTGTATAAAATTGAGTGAACACTGAAACATTTGGCTTATCACTGTTTGTTTCAGCTGTGGCCAATTGAAAACAGAAGTCAATTGAAAACAGTTGCAGATTTTAGGAAAATATTGTGGATACTTCATTTTATGAATTTCATTCTTAATAACTTCGGCAATTTTTTCCTTTTCCATTAGTTATCTTAAATTCGACTATTAAGAAGAAAAAAAACACCACAGAGGTCAAGAGACTTATCTGCTGTTAAAACTGTGCATACTTGACTTACCTAGCAAGGATGACCACTGTGCTGGGGGCCTGTAGAGTGGATACTGCTTAGGGAAAGCAGTCTGACTCCATTTCCCTATGAAGATTATCCGGTACTTAGCAAGTTCCTCTGCTGTGCAAATAGAGTCATCCCCCACAGGCAAGCTGCTGGCATAACCTAGTATAGTTACAAGTACTGTCCAGATAACTTTACAGGAGCAGTAGACAAACATCAGGTTTTCCATTCCCTTCCACACAAAAAGAAAAAAAAAATCTGTTAGCCATATTAGTCACTCTAAACTCAAAATTAATAACAGTTACCTAATAAAATCTAATGTAGCATCAGTTATAACCTAAAAGAAAGCAGTTATCTGAAACAATAAAAATTTTTATGCTTCTAAAAGCATTACTATAATGCTTTCAGATTTGTAATTTCCATGCTATATAGAACAAATCTGTAACTTTACCTGGGACAAGTGTTTCTAATGAAAATAGAAATATCTTATCCTTGTCCATAGTACTACCTCTGAGAAAAATCTGTTTCTGATTTTCTTTTGAAATCTGATTAGAGTCACATCTTGATTTAATTAGAGTAGCAACTGTTTCTGTGGAAAACATTAGTGGTGTATTTATTCTTCTAAAGATTAAATTGCAGGTTACTTTGCCAAAAGAAATGATTTATTTTAAATTTGTGTTCTACAAAGGCTGTTTTATAGCATAACATTTAAAATCAAATATATTTCATATTTATATAAATTACTTAGCTGTCATAATGTGGATTAAAAATAGATTGTAATTCTTTTAGATTGTCTAAACTACACAGTTCTAAAAAACAATATTTTTTAAAAGTTACTGTCATAGCTTGTGCAAATTTTGTTTTTAAATTAACATGGTAATTGCATCAGACTGTTGAACTCCAGCAATTGTTTAAAATAACAGCCTTTAAAAATGATTTTTAAATGTTTCTATCCTTTGAGAAAACTATACAAACATAACTAAATCTCTAATAATATATTAATTTGTAAAAATAGCTGTGAATACTCACTAAATATTCCTCTGGAGCACTGGTGGTGGGAGAGCACCTGCTTTTGCTGGCAGCTGAGTTGGTCTGCAAGAGAAGACAGTAGGAGTCTTGCTATTTATGCCTGAAGAGGGTCCCTTTGGTCCAACAATTATTGCAATCTTTAGACTTTCCAGGTTTGCAAAAATCATGCCATCTTCTTGTTTGCAATCTCTTTGGAAGGACTAGCAGAGGTTTCCTGTCTGTCAACTGGTTCAGGTTCCTTATCAGAAGACTGGGGTGCCGAAAAGACAAAATGCTTTTAAAAAGTACCTTGGATTCATAGTAACAGTTAGACTTTTCTGGTGCCTTTACAGTTCTCTGCTCTTATTAATGCCTCCAAGCTATACAAATGAACTGATTCCAACACTGAAATAGTTCTGGTGAATACACTTTAAATGAGAAACATGTTTTCTTGTAAGTTTTATTGTCTGACAGATGCTCCTTCCAAACATTTACAGAGAGCTTGCTCACTCTCACACACCATATGTATGTGTTCAAATAAAAGGGGTGAGGCAGCTAAAAATGTCAAGAGGAAAAAAAAGTTACATTTCATAATTGCACATACTGACACAGACTGTGTCTCCTGCAAATATGAATTAATTTAAAGTAGTACAGTGTACATTTTTGTGTTGTACAGGACTGTGTGCTGGATGATGAAAGGGCTCTGTAACGTTGTGGTTTCTTTGGAAAGAGTGGTTTTGGGAAGCTTGAAGATTTTTCTTAGCTGTCTTCAGAGTGAAAACCCCAAATAAAAATCTTATTATTACAGTCAAATTATACATCCTCTGTAGCACAGTAGATATACTTACATCACTAAAACTATTTAAATTGTCTATGAAAAAATATGCATTATATAGTGACCCAATTAAAAATACTGTTTGATCTTTATTTTAAGTTGTTTTCCCCATCACCTTTCAAATAAGGGAAAAGAAGGGCTTTGTGCCATCTCTATAAGGTCCTTGGCTGATCAGCAAAGGCAGTTAAGTTCAAAATTTTACAGTGAACCATGAAGATAATATTGCATAGAGTTTGCTTTAGAAATTGTGAGGAATGTCACTTAAGTATTTCCACAGATCTCTAACATGATGGTACAGCATATGGGAAAAAAGCAAATAAGGTTTCATTTTTCAGATGAAACCTCCAGGCCATGACAGGTTAAGCACACAGCATATAGATGAAGTGACACACATTTGTCCACCAGGAGGGAGTTACCAAACATGTTAGAGCTTTGTGGCACTTTAACTGGAAACTTCCCTTCTGCCCCTCACCCGTGGTAAATCCAAGCCAGGAGGTGAACAAACTGGGATGCCTGAATGGAATTTCCATTGATTATTCTGCTGACAAAATGGAATCTCTTGCAAGTTTCAACATAGATGGAGACAGCACCTGTAGCCACAATTCCTCTGTATCTGGATATCTTATGGGAATCCTGTAGGATTCCCTACAGGAATTAAGCCATCTAGGAAGGGACATGCCCTTATTTCCAAGGTCTCTTCCTCCATCCTATGTTAATGCTATGTTTTCCATAATTGATTTCTGTTCCAGGAGCCAGACTCCACTAAGAAAAAGAGCAAAGAGCCTTCATGCATACTTTTATACAAGTTATTTGAGTGTTTTTTGAAGGATGATATTTGAATCACGTCCATCTCACTCCCTCCTATGCACAGAATTCCAGATCCACAGGTTTCTTAGAGATTTTAATTTAATAACATCAGAAGGGGGTGATCTTTCCAGCCCATGCAGTCTCTAGGAGAATTATACGAAGGTTTAAAAGTACATTGCTCAGAGCACTATTAGAAATACTTAAGGCTTACATATACATTACTAAGCAGCTGTAAACTTCAGTAGGCTTTGTTGTTTATCATCACAATTACTGAGCCAGTGAATTTCTCATGCTGAAACATACTGTGGCACTGCCAGGATGGGAACAAAGCAACTGGCTCTGGATCTGGCACAGAATTATGTAATATATCAGACTGGCCTTTTCCTTTCCAAGATAAATTTCTGGCAAAAGACACATCACCAAACTAGATTATTCTGGTTCCATGGCTATGTGTTATGAATGTACCCAGGAACAGGACAATATATGCAGGCTGCATGATTTGGCACTGGACTTTTCCTTGTTTACAGTGAGGGCTTTACTATGACAGATTTCTCAGGATTAAATTCTTCAGGACCTAGAGCCCCACTCTTATCTTTGTGGGATTTCTAATGAAATTGTTGGACAAAATAGTGTAAATTTATTTAGTTATCCTCTCTCCTTACCTCCCATGGGTGAGGGAGAGAGGAAAGAAGAGAAAAAAAAAGACAACATGCAGAGTAATGTTGTCAGAAAATACTAATTTGAGGATTCACAATCTTGTTTCTTTAAATAGAAACTGCGCTAAGTGTAATCAGTCTCTGACATTGTGAAGGACATCAAAATACCAAATGTATCTCATAGATGGGAAGGAAAAATAAAAAAAAAACAGAAAAAAAAATTTCCACTTAATGGATTACTTTCATGACTGAGAACCACAGATGCCAAATTTCTGCGGGCCAGCAGTTAGAGAAAAAAATTGCTGAGGGATCAGAACCTATGCTTGCATTCCTTCTTCAGTTTGTATGTCCCATTAGGAAGCTGCTAAAAACTCATGGAAAACTGGAAAAAACCCCTTTCCATTCAGAACATATTTTTTCTTTCTCTTTTACAGGAAAATAGCTTTTGTTTTTCAAGTTTGTGTCTCTTCAGGTATAGGTATTTTCTATCCACATATGTACCTCTACAGACCCCGGATGCTGCAGGGATTAGGCATATAAAGCTTGTTTTACTTAAGCAACTGTGCCAAAATGTACCTTGGGTTTAGTTTTGCTTGCAGAAGTGTGCAACTTCTGCTGTTTCTTGTCAATAAGACAACAGTTTTACAGTTCCTGCAGTCTTTACCAAGATTCAGAGGATGAAAGCTGGAAAGCATAAAACAAAAAGGATGTCCAGATATTTTTGGGTTTTAAATAACAGTCATAACCTTGTCTACAATATTCTGTATTTTTCTAACAAAAATAATTAAAGAAATGAGAAAACTAGAGAAAAAAATCTACTTAAAAATACAGCAGTATCATCAATATCATGTTGGCTCTGGTATCATTTGCACTGTACAAAAACACTTACATGAACATGTTTAGGCTATCACACAGGAATATATCACATTAAAAGGTGTAAATTCCATTTTGATTAGTCAGAGAATAATTTAGCCCTTTTTCTGGTAAGCAACCAGATTGCCATGGTTACTTGTTACTTTTCTATTAAACTGTAGGACTAAGGCAAAGGAAATTTTACCAAAGTGATTGTTCTGAAGTTACTTTGCTCACCTTTACTCAAAATGGAAGCTCCAGAAATTTTGTATTTATATTCCTGAGGTATTACCACACATTTCAATTTTGCTAAAACAATTTCCATTTTTCTGAAAAGGAGTATATGAGCAACTTTGATATTCACAGGCTGTTTAATATGCTTATGACTACCTAGAATCTCTTCGTCTACCAAGAAAAACACAACATTGTATTACTTAAGAAGGATTATACAGCCATACTTTCTCTCCTGTAGTTACCATGGCAATGTCAAAGGTTTACATTCAGTCAAAACCCTCTGAGCACTAAGTTGTAAAATCTCAGCACCAGAGTGGCAAACAGCAGAATATTTTATGATGGAGAAATTGCAGTGCTGGTTTGGAAGTGTTTATAAAATAATGAATTTTACAGAGGAGAATAAAGTATTCCTGATATTGGATTGTACAACAGTAGTGAGGGCAGCTTTAATTTTAATTACCCTTTTGGAATAAAAATTTAGTTTGCAGATTGAGGCACCTAAAGTAAGTACAAACATGCAAACTAGATATGTAAACTGCCACTATAGATAATGGAAATTGGATCATTTTAGTCTATAGAATCTAGAGAACTGTTCAGCTTACCCTTTAATCCATACCAATACTTGACCAAATTAATAGCTCCTCTGGTCTCCAGTAACTGTATTGATAAGGTCTCCATTGATCCTAGCTCTCATGAAAGCATCTGCACCTAAGTAACAGATTCAGGCATCTCTATCTTTATTCAGGGCTCGCTGAGAGTTCAAGCCAAGATAAGGAAAAGGACAAGGAAAAACACCAGTCTTCTTGACCACAGTGACACTGATCAGCAACAAAAAGCCCTTCGGTCATCCTCTGCATTCTTCTGGCAGTTGTATTTGAGTAACTTCTTGTACTAAAAAACCTAGGCCAGCCCTAGCTAACCAAGTCAAGGTTCTCTATGACAAGGACCAGAGATTATGCTTCTCTTTCAGCTTCTTCCCCTACCCACAGCTTGGGTTCACCCAACCTGTGCAAAAATAGCAAACATATCATCTTTTCTGCTTTCAAAAACATTTTTCAGGAAGATCCTGGAATATAACCCATTTCTGCATCATAACTTCTTATTTTCTCCTCCTTTACACCAGTAAAAGTTGTCCACACAGTGAGACAAACTGTAGAACTGACCCAGTTAATAGAAAATCTCTCTAACAGCTTTCAGCCAAATTAGTTCCTTCACTTGACTCACTGTTAGACACAAGGAAGAGACTAGAACAAGTAGCTCCCAACAGAAAAGATGATGGGAGCTCTCATGATACGGGTTTCAATTGACATGAAAGTGTTTCTTTCACACGTGAAAATGTGATTTATACATTAGTTAGTGAGAATAGGCATTGCATCTGTCAGTGAGACTAGGGATCTGTCAGTGCATCCATAACCTGAGAGTTCTTTGGCTACTGCAGGTTGCTGAGCTCTCTAGTACCCAATGTGTTTGACATTTCTGGATAGTCACCTTCACCAACACTTTTGGTTTCCTAATCTATCATTTATCATACGAACACAGATGTTGTCTTCCACTGTATCAGTATCCTTCAGAAATCAACTACAGAGCCATTTTCTCCTGTTTCACAACAGTCCTCCAGGCATAATATATAAAGTTTGGCTCTCACAAGTGCATCCTGATGCCCTAACCATCAAGGTTATCTATCCAATTCATCTGTAGCAGAAACCATGAAATCTTGTAAGCTCCTTTATGTGTAAGTAAGAGTTATCTTGGCAGCAATGAACTCATCTGGAAACAAGTAATTTAAATCCTATCTGCCAGCTCGGCAGCTAAATCACAAATTGGGAGCCTCATGCCTATACTATGGCTAATGCTTAAAATAGGTATGAAGCAAACTCACAAGGATTACACACTCAGGCAGCTCCTTTATCCTGGACTTCATCATCCTTCACTGCATACCTGCAACAGCCAGCTGGTAGTGCCACTGCCTCTTCTTGTTTCCAGAGGGGTTTGCAGCAGGATATTGGAGAAGGAATTCATGCTGTCTTTTAATCCACCAAAACTCCACAGATCTGAGGGAAAAAAACCAGCTTCTTCGACTTGTTAATCAGATATTCTGTGGATGAGGGTCAGCTTTCAGAGCACTGTGCTAACCTGTGGTATGCCTGCACCAGCAGTTTTAGCTAACTGGACTGTACAGCCTGCATGACTTAACAAAACTCTGAAACAAGTTGAACGTTTATAAGATGCTGCAGGCAAACCTTGCAGACCTGAGATGGCCACTTTAAAAGCAGGAATCCCTGCTTTTAAATTTGCTTCAAATATTTGCAGGAAAACCTCTAACTGAAATAAAGAATCTAGTGTGTATTGCACAATAGTTTCATCAGAGTAAAAGGCAGAATATTTTTATGGAATTTCACACACACACACAGTGTAAACAAAAAAGAAAAATGTTTTGTTTACCATAGTATTTCATTCCGTCGTTCTTCAGTAAGATTGAGTAGACAGCCTGTGTAGAAATCCCTGTGGTTATTTCAACATGGCATTTTACCAGTTTTAGTTTCTTATTCCACTGTTTCTAATGTAAAGGATTGTAGGATTTTTTGATTGGGCTTCATTCTTTTCACATGTTTTTGTTGCTAGTGGAATTGTCATTACTTCTAAACCTCAGTTGTTAAGAAATTCAATAGTTTTCTACTATATCATAGAGAATATTTAATATAGCTGTCTATACAAAGGTTTAAGAATAAGCTGAAAACTGGCTATGGAAACAAGGAACAAAACTAAGCAGCATAATTAAAAGAATAAAAATTAATTCTCACTGTTGTGAAAAATATGGATTGCATCTTCCGACAAGTCCAGTCTTCCTATTATGTCATTCACTTCATTTCTAAAGTGAAATGAACCTGTGCCATTAACATTTGGACTCTTGTTTGCCATTGAATTTCTACTGGAAAAAGATTTAAACACTACAAAGTTACTTTTCAAAGTGTTGACAAATTTGGTGCTTTGTTTACCTTGTAGAAATGTCAGTCCTTTATCTCTGTGGCAACACTGCAGAAGGGCACCAAATTATATTTCTAAAATAGTTGCCATCAAGGCCTCTCTTTGCTTATATTATGTCCTGCTTCACAGTCAGTTTTATTGATTTATCTTGTATTTTTTTCCAGAGGTCTTAAATTTATTAAATGCTTGCTGTGGAATTGTTAGAGTTGCATCTTTAATTCATGTGAATAATGAGGTACTGAAAAAATGAATTGGTCTTTTCTGGGAAGTTATCCATATATCACAGTTTGCACATAGCTCTAATTCAGTAAAAGATCTATTAATTGCCACCATAGCACAATATCTTTTTCCCACCCCAAGACTGGTGAGGAGTCAATGTAGAATAGGGGTCACATTGGAACGAAGAGTTGTGGTCCACTGGCAGAGTGGTACCACATTTTTGAGACCAAGATACAATTTTTTACCTTCTGCCATGGAAATTATCTAGGAAGATCAGTAAAACTTTCCTGTTTATAGATATAATTCTGTCATCATTCCTAAGGTTGGTTATAAATAGGATCTAATGACACTAAGAAAAACTAGGAATTTCCAGTTTAATGACAGATGATAAATAATAGGTTATGTCGTTCAAGGGCATGAGAAGATCTTATAGTACAGACCTCAAGCACTGGCAGTGTTGCCTTCAGCATTTGTTAGACCTCATCTAGAATTTCGTCTTCAGTATTCCAACCCCACTTAAACTCCTTGCAAGAAAGACACTGATAAACTTGAGTGAGTTCATTGGATAGTGAGCAAATTTTGTTCAGCCTGGAGAAGGGGAGGTGATCAAAGGAGCCTGATAGGAGCCTTCCAGTGCCTGTAAGGAGATCACCAGAATGAAGGTGGATGCTTCACAGTGGCAGACACTGGGAGGATAAGTGGCAATGGGCATACAGTGAGGCAAGAGAGGTTCAAACTGGATATAAGGAAAAATGTTTTCACCACCATAACAGTCAAGGAGTGGGACAGTTGGCCCAAAGACGCAGGGCAATCTCCCTCCTTGGAGGCTTTAAGATGAGATTGGATAAAGCCGTGAGCAGACTGATTGAATCTCAAAGCTGACCCTGGAAGAGAGACCTCCTGACGTCCCTCATAACCTCAACTATCCTGTGATCTTATATAATGAAGAAAATTTGTTTCTGATAGTATTTCAATGCTTCGGGTAATGGCAAGAAATTCTCACCTGTCTGATAGTCTCATAGGCCCTGCCCACATATGGGATTTCTCTTTCATAAGTAATAAAGGGAATATAATTGCAAAATTAAGGTTTGCAGAGGAGGGGAATGTAGAGCTGATGACATGAATACGTCTATGCCATACAATGGAATTCAGTGCAGAATTCCTTGAGTTAGCATGAACCAATCTCTCTCAAAAACTCAAGATACTACAGTTAAATGAACATGGAGAATATGGAGCTGACTGAGAGATGGGATCTATAGGTTCAAAAACAGAGGGTTACAAACATAGTTATGTTTCTTTTGGGTTCTGAGGAAAGCCCTTTCATCATCTGCACATTGTTCAATGACAGCAGCTTCCACAGAAGTGTTGGTGTGCTTGTAGAGGATCTCTGATTGAAACACAAATAACACTAAATTCATGCCCACAGAGAGTTTATTGAGGGAACTTTCAAGTCTTTTATGACCTCCTCACAATAAGCAACCAGGTTTTTTTTTTTTTCACTCTTTTATAAATGTCGTAAAATCAACTCCCATCAAATGGGTAATCTTAATTAACAATACTCCTATCGTTATGCTCTCAGCCATCCTCATTTAAACCATTTGGAAGGTTATCATAGATATATTGTGTTGCATATAGAAATATTAGTTTTATTACCTGTCTATACATCTATGCCCCAGTGCACAGAAAGAAACTTTCAACAGAATTACCCACCCTGACAGCAGAAAAAAAGTATCTTTCATGACACACATACCCGAGAGCACAGAAGATTTTAAAAGTAGTACTGAGCACAAGAAACAAGAGTATTATTATGTAAGACATTATTGTTTCTGACCACAGGCCAATATCACTTGTCTACAACAAAAAACTTGGTCTTCTCCAGAAATAATGAATGAAATAAAATGCTCTATTCACCCTTTGGTTCTCAACAAAACTCAGGGGAATGCGAACTGTAAGAACAAATATTTTCTAAGTCAGTATTTTTGCCAACATTGAAGAAAGTGAAATTATGTTAAAAAAATGAGTTTTCTGTTTTGAAACTGAAGAAAGCTGCTGGTTAAATAATGGGTTATATAATTTCTTGCAATTTTTATTGGTATTTCAAATCTCTGCATTATTAATAAATATGAATACCCGAGTGCGAATTTTATTTATCAATTATTACAGTGAAAAAGTGAACTCCACAAAGAGATGAAAAATTTAATTTTTCTCCATTATATTCTGCACTAACTACAAATTAAGGATAAATTGATATCAATTTATGTCTCAGGAAGTTGTGCTGCTCATTTGCTTCTTTTACTTCTAAAACTATATCAGTGTCAAGCATCATGCTGGGACACACTGTACTGCTAGAAATGCTTGAACAGGTTTTTAATTCTGAAGCACTGGTATAAATATGAATTAGCACCAATAGAAACACTCTACAATTATGTCAGTGTGAACATAATCGAAATCTCACCTGTTCTTTTGAAAGATGTAAAGCTCATATTGGAATTCCTTTTGTCAATAGAAAAGCCTTTTCCCAGATCACATTTTAATTAACTACCCTAAGTTCTGTTTGCAGATTCAATTAAGGAAAGATATTCTTCACTTCTTGTCCTAACCTGTTCTTCAAAGTTACAGTGCAGTTTACTGAATATATTATAAATTATGGGTCCTGAGAAACTGTTCTAGCAGTTGTTTGAATAACCTTTCATAATTATGAATAAAATGCATGATTAGAAGAATGGGGAAAAAAAGGAATTTACATTAACACGTTACAGTTACCTTTAAAACTAAGGATAAATAAGCACAGAACTGGGGAAAGACCTCAGTAATCATTTACATACTTTTCTTCATTGTCCCCACACTTAGTTCACTATATGAGCAGTAATAGCCCTACATGATCATTATAACATGGCACATTTCTAGCTGTCTCTAGAATTGCTATAATAGGAAAAGCCAGAACAATCAAAACCAGAAATTAAAAAGCATTGATTTACCTATGTCAATAATAGGCACAATATTCTGTAATGAGTGAATTTATTCCTGAGTGTTTTGTGAACAGTATTCAATTACATTCACTACATATTCAATAATATATATCAATTTACTTTCTAGATTAATAGAAACACGAGTTAGGAGGGGACTTTGGAGATCTCTTGTCCAGCCTCTTATCCAAAGCAGGGCTATCACCTAACTGAGGCAGGCCAGCTCTGCCTTTGTCTGGCTGAGTCATGAAAAGCACAGGGGGGAGATTCCCACCACCTCCATGGGTAACCAGTTCCAGTGCCACACCACTCTCCATGTGGAAGTTTTCCTCTTTAGCAGACTCAACCTCCCAAGGTGCAATATATGGCTCTTGTCCCTTACTACGTCATCTGCCATTACCAAGTGGAGTTCTGGATTTGCTGTCTTTGACAGAAAAAATGCTTTGAGGGCTGCCCTTAGGTTGCCCTTGCCCTCCTTTCACTAGACTAAGTAAGCTTAGATCTGTCAGCCTCTCCTCATGTGTAATAATATCCTTTAGTCTAGTTTGTCTCAATAGCCCTCCATTGGACCCTTTCCAGTCTCTCAATATCCCTCTTGATTTGGGAATCCTGGAACTGAATACAGTGTTCAGTGTGGCCTCACCAGTGGTGAGTCCTGGGTATAAGAAAAGAACTCCTGTCAGTGTGCTGGCCTTGCAGCTCCTGTGCAGCCCCATATGCATTTTGCTTTACTCATGATGAGGACACACCAATTGCTCTCATAGAACTTGGCATTCACAACAGTTCCCAGATTCTTTTCAGTATTGCTGCTATTTAGCCAGTCAGTTCCCATCCTGAGTTGATGCTTGGAGTTATTTTGCCCCAGGGAAAGAACTGTTTATTCCTTGTTGAAGTTTTTGATGCTGGCTGCCTCCTTAAGGTTGTGAAGACTTGCCTGAAGAGTACATTCATTGTTTGCCTTGTTGGTCACTCTGCTGATTTAGAATTGTCATAAATTTGCCAACAGTTCCTTGTTTCATCAAGTGCTATATGTTTATAGCACACTGTAGTATTATATAAAAAAAGACTTTTATCTTTTTTTAAGTGTGGATCCTCTACCTTTTCCTGAAGTCTTTCTCTGGAACTTCTTTTAACAGGCATCTCCTTATTTTCATGTTCACAAATTTGAAAACTACATCAGCATTTGCTATCCCTTTTGTTCTAAAGCAGAAGCAGATGTCTTTATCTTAAGAGTGATTTTGACTCTTGGTTACCCAACTTTTGTCAAATTAGGTGTGGAAGCAGCTTACAACTTGTGAGTGAAATGGTCAGAGATACAGTGATTCCAACAGTGAAAGAATTGTCAGAAGCATCTAGCTGTCAAACTTTGATCATCCTCTGCAACAATATAAATATTTTTCCTTTAATAACTATCACAGTGTTATAAAACCTCATAGAAATACAAGCAGTCATTTCATTACATCTACAGGTAAGTATATCTTTCCTGATTCTTAGCATGAGATGCTACCTTTACAGATGCTACCAATGGTGACAGTATTGCCTGACCTGCCTTTTTCCCCATGATAATAAAATAACATATTTCTGATAACAGCAGCTTGTAAAATCTACTGCACAATTCATAGTAATTTCTGAGGGTAATGTTATGTTATATGCATATGTTACATCACAAACCTCATACTCTTATCAGTTGTTATCAAACTATTAACAGATATCCCATCATTTCATGGTATCAAACTTTTTACACACTTGTTTTGTTGTATACATCAACAAAGTCCCATCAAATACAGCAAATCAGATGATCAGATTTATATCTATGGCCAACCATTAATCTCTTACATCAATCCATTAGCGTCTCAGCTAGCTAGTGTAATACAACACATTAACAAAGCAAAGCATGGTGCAGACTTGCTCAATATTATGTGGATATTATTTAGGTTACAATGCTTCTACAAAGCATGTGCTATTCGGATTTCTGTTCATGTTCAGTGACACTGTCAATATAAAAAAATGCATAATGCTTTATGTTCGGTTTACTGAGGAATCAATATCTTTTGTTGATAGTTAGGTCCTATAGCTTATGCAATTTTTTTCCTGGATTGTCCTGGGATAGCTTGAGGATATAGGACAGCAGAGAGTTTGGCTGACTGTATGGGAGCCCACACGTCCATGAATTTTTAATGTCAAGCCACATATTTTGTAGATAAATGATGTTTTAAACAGAATAGAAAGTATAATTTGTTTGCAGTGCATATTATATGATAACTGCTTTCTTGGAAAACTGAAATGTTTGATTTTAGCACCTAGAGACAGAAAAAGCAGGCAAAAATTGAGGGAAACAGAAACCAGCATTAGAGTGTGCTCTTAAATCTCTTGTACTAACTAAAGACAAGTTGTCATCACTAATTAGATCAGCTTCAACAGATTAAACACCAAGCTTATTTTTCCATGGTTTCTAGTCCATTATGGTAGCTATTTGTCTTCTTCTACCAGCCAAATGGCCAAATAAATTACACCAGACATAATTTACTGATGTTGTTGTAGTAATTGCCAAAAAAGGAAGAGAGACCCTCCATCCCAGAAAGATTATATAAAAACATTTGCCTTTGTGGGGTTTCGATGTGACTCTCGGGAGGTCTGAGCCTTGGGGTAGTACTAACCAATTTTATCTGCAGTATGAACACAACCCCCCAAGCCCCCAGAAACACCAAAGTCATTCTAACTTCTCTGTTTCGTTAGAGCACAGACAACCCATTAAAATACACCAAATGCACATCTTGTGGATGATGCAGATAAACAAAAGTTTGGAGAACAAATCTTCCCCTTGTATGCGATTTCCTTTCAGAACGAGCCTCTCCTTCCAGATGCTCTGGAGTCCAGCAGTTTGCACTCCTTCCTGGGTTGCAGTAAGTCTCCCTCTGGGTCTCTAGGAACGTATCCTCTCCTTGACCTCTGAGGTTTGGCCATAGATCCGCTCCTTTGCAACAACCAAGCCATGTGCTTTGTCAGGAGTCTTTCCATCTGCATGCAGACATTGCAATCTCCTCTTTTTCCTCCCCCTCCATCCACCTGACACAGACTGCCACAGCCAGGAAAAGCAGAGGCAGCCCTTCTGTCAGACCCTTTTAAACCAAACAAGAAGAAAAAGAAAACCCAACAACCATAAAACAGAGACTAAACTATGAAGGGAAGATTCAGTTTTGTCACCTGTCATAAAGGTAAAAAGCAGTCGAAATTGGAAGCACTCTGTAGTGCCTCCATCTAAACTGCAAAGCCTTTCCCGGTTTTCAGGCTCAGATATGCAGCCTTTTAATTTTTCTGCCTCAGGTAACACCTGGATTAATCAACTCTCCTTAGGCCCTGGTTTCTGGGGAGAGAAGATGCAAATATATGAGCCAGAATGGTTCAGGCTTATGATCATCCTCATCTTTCAGAGTCTGGATCACACTAACATAGTCCGGAACAAGGATGATATGAATGTATTTGTATTAGGCAGTACAGAAAAGAGCGGATGGATAGATCTTACAAAGTGTGTCCACCTCTTTGTTTTGACTCTCTAGTCACCTCTCAAAATTGTTGAATAATTGCCTGTCCGGCTTATAACACTGCTACCTGTTGCCGTGGCATCTGACTGACTCCTGAAGTAATAACATACAAGATTAACTCCAATATGTGCACATGGGAAAGAAAAAAGCATAACATTAGAAAGTTTCTACTTCAGCAAAGCTCAGTGAAAAGAGTTGGCTACTACTGAATGTGGGTTTTGTAGGAATGTGACATTAGTATGAGCTGAAGTTCTCTCCTGAAGCAGGAACAGTCTTTGGGATGTCCCACTGTCAGATGTTGTGGGAGAATATAAACAAGAACTAGGAGCTGAACCCTTTTGGTAATATATGAAAGGCTTTCCCATAACCATCCCTCACTGGTTTTAGGCTCTTCATTGACAGTGATTTTTCACTAAACCCCACTATGGTACTGCCTTTATGAAGCCATTGATAGCATTAAAGATATATGTCAGGTTGTATCAGCCCATAATGAAACAGATTTCCAACTCAAACTTTTGCTTTATAACGGCCATTCATAAGCTCCATACGTTCCTGAGGGGATAAAGATCATTTTTTTAAAAATTAAAATAAATTCCCCATAGGTAGATGTTTCCAGCATTTGTAGACTAGATTCCTAGTGGATTCACTTCACTAAGAAGTGAATTCATTTCACTTCCCACTCTTCCCATTTCACAAGGGAAATCCAAGATAGATGCTTCAGAGATCAGACTGGAGAACATAGAATATGTCCTCCCTTTTATACCCACTCGTTAGTATTCAGAAAAGGGAGACAACCTTTCTCTAGAGAAAGTACAATGGAAGTCTGTGCTGAAAGAACACAAAAAATAGTGTTTTCTCTTTTAAATTTTAAATTTTTAAATAGCTTCCAAGATAACAGGTATATAGATAAGCATACTAGGAAGCTTTGTTCTTTATAAGTAGTCATTTCCAAGATGTTTAGAGATCCTCTTTACTGCTTAGCCAAAGATGCAATGTGGCTAAGAAATTGAACCACAGTGATTAAAAATATATTAAACTTACCTCCAAGTCTGAAAGCCCTCACAGATTTAAAGCTGGTGGGAAAGAGACACCATGAAAATAATTTCTAGGAAATGTTGCTAATTATTAGCAAATCAGTGAGTATTCTCACAAATTATAAAAGAAAACTATATATACATGTCAGCTAAAAATATTTTCCTACACAGGGTAATCTGGAGTGTTAGGTTTGGACTTTGTAAATTACATGACAAGTTATACTAATAATCTAAATGAGAACACTTATAAGCATAGTCATGTTTATACTAAAAAGACAGCTGAGATGTTCTGCATATACAATATCGAAATAAAAGGAGAATACTTTTATAAGGCTACCTCCTTCAGTTTATGCATCAGACTAGAAGAGTCTGAAGGGACGTATAAAAATCCTTTTGGCAGTAACATCTGGAAAATCTCTAGAAGTTGCTCCATTTTCTAGACTGAAAAAAGACTCTCTTGAGTCATCCACAGTATTTGGTACAAGACATGAAGGCTCTAAGGTTTCACTCAAAGGTAAAGGTAGGGAAAGGATGTGGATTAAGACATCTTTTTACTCAGGAACATGGCAAGGAAAATCTAGAAACCTACTGTAGTGACCTCATAACTGAGGCCCCAGAAATTAAATAACTAAATGCATACATAAATACATAAGATTCAGATACAAAGAAGTGGTTTTTTCCTTTCTAAAATCCATATAGATTTTTCATGTTGTGTTACTAACATCTGACCCCATTCAGTTCATTTGGGTGTTTTCAATAGCTGTTGTTTATGCCCTGCATTTTTAACTCTGATGTAATATTTCGGAGCATGAAAAGGCTATTATGGTAACAGGGGACCTTTCTTTTTTTCCAGCATTCTTTTGCTGACCTCTCTTGAGTAATGCTCACGTGTATTTATTATTGAAGTATGTCAGCATTACCAAAGTGAAAGAAAAAAAGGGAGAAAATCTATAACTCAGGAAATCTTGCTCACATGCAGTTGTCAAAAGAACTGCTTGCTATGGAGTTTTTTTTCATATATACAGTGATGGCATTTCATCTTTTGGAAAAATTAAAATATTTAGGTTAGAAGTATCAGTTTACAGAGTACCTCTGACATGGCCATGATATTTCTGTGGAAAATGTAAGAGTGAAAAAATTAATTTATTCAAAAGAATGACACACTGAAACTCTCAATCATATTTGTTCTTTGAAACTTTAATCTCCTTTAGCCTTATTGCATGTAAATTTATTTAATTTCATACATTTTTTTTTCATTTTGCTCATATACTTGATGGCACTGAAATGAAACATTTCTTCTTCCATTTTCTCACTATATGGAAAATTCATAAAAATGTGAGAGCAGTGCAGTAGGATGGAAAATAATTGCTTTCTTTCATAAACTTGGCCAAGAGATTCAGGATACTTACTAAAATAATCCCAGAATACAGTAATATTTTCAAAGTTGGACAGGTGCTAAGTATTTTGTTTTGTTAAGTTGGCTAACCTTCCATAAATCAAATATATCTCTTCCAAAGTTAGTTTTAACAGTTTCTGTCCAGCTTTTCAGTGAGCTACTTCAAAAAAATCTTACTATACTTTTCAGATGACCAAATCTGCTTACTAATACTAACTTTTCAAGCAAGGGCATCAATATCCTCTACTTTTTCAGAGAGAAATTCAATTACTTATACACTTCTTAGATTGTTTTGTTTCTAAGAATCACAGAGTGAGCCTAATTCAACGCTTCGACTCAGTTGTCATCTTTTGAAGCAAATTCCCTGATCATTCCCATTTTATAATCCTTTCATTCATATTACTGACTGGTTTTGGATCCCCACACAAACTGGAGTGAAAGTAAGTAGAAGGTGAGCTTTGGCAAGCATTCTGTCCACAGCACAAGTAGAACTAGCCCAGTACTAAAGCCTCCTGATATGTGTGACAGCCAGATCCTTGGTACAAACTATTTCATTTTATTAATTTGCTTATATTGGTCTGTGCTACTTGCTAATGTGGACACAGTTTCCATCTGGACTTTGATTTCACAGACCCTCACAAGACATAGAACCATATTCAGATATCATTTAGGCACCTAAAATGTCATTAAAATGTATATAGGGCTTAAGGATGTGATCATCTTTGGGACTTATAAAATTTCATTAATTGGTTATGTGCATCTTTAAATGCCTAAGTATCTTTGAAAATCAAGACCTGCTATTTCTGTGCTGCAGTTCCACTTTCTTAAAATAAATAATAATACCCTGTTTGACAGAATCTGATGAGGATAAATATATTTAAAATTGTGAAATGCTCAAATTATGGAATAAGAGGGTAGAAACACAGATTGCTTTCATATCACAGATCAAGGTTAAACAAAGGCTAAAGCTCTGCATGCATGATTTGCAAATGCAGTTATGCTAATAGCATGATGATCTTAATTAGATGATCAGCTGCATATCTGACTTTTGATAATAAGTCCTAATGTGACTTGCTAATCAATGTCAGGTATGGGAATAGAATGTAGAATTTCTGACTTGTGAATCCGTGCACTAATTGCTAAAGCAGACAACCTCCCTAATGTCTTCCTTCATTTCAAAATGTTCTATCTCCTCCTTATACTCTTGTCATGTATTATTTGAACAGTTTTTTGTAGATCCACAAACTGTTAAGAAAATAAGAATCCACTATCATCATATTATCTGACTTCTAAATAACAAGGACCAAAAGCTTTCTTACGATTTCATACTGGGAAATTATTATTTTCTCTTCTTAGGATAAATTAACAGTAACAATCTTAATTTTTTTACTGGGCCAAAGAACATTCTTTTCAAAGACATTTAATTTTTACTTCAAGTTTCCAAATGATGATGAATCTGTCACTTTCCATGGGAAGAAATGTCAGTTATTAATTGCTCTCAATGTAGTAAGATGCTGGAAAATAAGGTCAGATTCATTATGTTTTTAAAAGTTGCATTTAATTGCCAGTTTAAATGTTTCCGAGTTCTGCTTTCAGCAACAGTAATATCTTGTTATGCCTTTAACTGCTAGATTAAAGATTTCTACATCTCAGATCATAGATTGCTGTATAAAGGAGACTAGGAAAGAAAATTAATCACTTTAATCACATCACTTAAGTCACTGTGGAAAGTAGTTGAGATAGCTAAGAAAACAATAGAATTATTTTCACTTCAATTGTTTTGTTTTCCTTTTTAGTTTAGCAATATTATAGACAAACCTGAAAAAGGAACTATTAAAAAAAATGCATTTTAAAGTGAAACTCAAATATCTGCCTGGATTCATTTTTCTTTCCAAAGGACAATCCCTGTATTCTATATCTGAAGAGCAGGGAAGGAAAGGAAATAAGCCATTTTTAATTCTTGAAACCAAAGTGTGTAGTTGTCAGCTGTTTCTTTGGGTTTTGTCGACACATCAGAAAACCATCTTAACAACTGGGATTCCCATTAATTAACTCACTGGAATAAATACAGCTGTCAAAGCAAAATAGGGTATTGTGGAATTTCCACACACAATAAATCATTACCCCTTCAAAGGACAAATGTTCGAATTAATAAAACTGAAGAAGTACATGGAGCTGACATCACACATTGAAAAATGCTTCGATTCAGCACACTGAATCTAATCTTTGTTTATATAAAAGTCTTACATGAAATAGAACCAAAATTTTATATCAGGATTATGTTTGTCTGTAAAATTGCTACCAATAGAGAATATTCATGTAAAACTGAAGAATGAGAGGTTAACTTACAGAAAAGACAGAAAGCAGTATTTTTTTCTTCTGAGTGCATGGTACCACACACAATGGTTCATGTGTGCTAATATGTGCAAAACCCAAAATCTATGAAAATGTCTGCTATACCTGCATTTAATTTTATCTCTACCAAATTAAATGTTAATAGATTGTGGCCTAATTGCAACATGATGTTTTATTTTTCATCTTACGCAAAATTTTATGGTGGGGAAGGGGAAAACAGCAAGATGTTTCTCATTAAAAAAAGTGTATGTTTGCTGCTGCAGCTGCAGCTTTGGCTCCATTTCATAGTTAGAAATCTCAAAGGGCATAGAAAGAACAGTAATAGTCACTATGGCCCCAAACTTATCACCTCCTAAATACAAATGGAAAATTTAGACAGGAAGAAAATTAGACTTGGTTTCCCTCCTAGTAAAAAACTTTCACTAAAAACAAAACCAAAACAAACCCACATTAACTTATATAGTTAAACCATTGCCAGTGAACCAAATTCTAGAAAAGAAAATAACTATTTTTCAGTAATTTTGAGAATGTCCAATTTCCTCTTTCTCCCTTTGTAATGTGCTTTTCTGCTCAATCTCCTTTGCACCAGGAAAGCCTGCCTGATAAAGAGCTATATGAGCAGAAGTTCAGATTCCACAGAGGAAAAAATCCACCATGTAATTCTTTTGAACATCTACACATGTACCAAAAGATTCCATCTAGATAGAAGTAATATCCACAGAATGAATTATGGAATAATACAAGAACATTCATTTATTGTGAACTTTCAACTCCTCACCTTTGCTCTGCTCATGAATCCATTCCTCCTGGGATGAGTGGAACAGGACCAGACTCTCAGAAATCTGCCAAAAGCAGGAGTTCTGTGAGACTGAACGAAAAGTTGATTTGCAAAGTGAAAAAAACTGGCCTAAAAAAATAAAATTTCTATAGGGAAGTTCTGAAAAGTAAGGGAAAGAAAGACTTCTGCCATTCTTTTTCCAAATGCAGGATCAATTTCTTAGCATTTTTGCCTAATTAGAACACATGAAGTAAAATAAATTTTAAAAGCCTGGCAAAACAAAATGCTACAAATGATGGGGTGGAGAATGGAAAAGAATGAACCACAGATAAACAGCCTTAATCACAGCTCTTAGCTGTGTACTGGAAAGTGTTCGGTGTTACAAGTTTAGTTTATAAATTTGAATGGAATGGAATGAAATCATGCATCAAATAATAAATGAGCCACTGGTAAATAAGAGATTCTGAAGACTCCTCGAGAAACAAAAATTTTTAAAGATAAAATATTGAAAGGTATTTAGATAGAGTAAAATCACATTTTGTCCTGTATTAATACATCTTGTAATTTCAGTGATTAATATTCCAGGGAAAATACATTTTTGTTAGTTTCATTGTGTTATAGTGTGAAAACTAGCCACATGCATTGCCCTTCCTCAGCCAAAAGAGGGGAGATCTGAATTATGTTCCTAATATTTACAAGGTTAAAAAAAAAGCGTACTTTAAAATTTATATCTCCCGATAAATGATAAAAGATGGCCAATTTTAAAATGCTCCCTTCTAGAACATCCCCCAAAGGCAGACACATTTCTGCAGGAATTAAACAGAGTTATTTGGTATATAATTAAAACTCTGAAACCACTGGCTTGCTTACCAAATTTGACCTCGGTGCTTAGTGATAATAAAAGATATATCTTCTTTGTCCATCCATTATAAACACGCATCAAATATTGCAGGGGGAGCATCTGGTTTTAAGAGGCACTTACTTTGGAATGACAGACTCAGAGATGTAATGTACTGAAGTGATACATTTTGATTTCTATTACTGGCCTTTACAATTATCATCAGTATCTCTATAGTGTGTTTTTCCTATTCTGCCAAACAAACCGCATTTCTGTTAATTATATGACTGAATTAGTCATTCCAAACTTAATACCTCCTAAAGCCATCAGCAGATGTTCCCTTTATAATCATTGATGTCATTCTCTAAATGATTGAAAAGGAGATGTTACATGGAGTGCTATGAGTAAATGCCAACTTTGGCGTTCTTCTTGTCTAACTTTAGCTGTCTGACAGCAAAGCATCTGGCCTGCCTCAGTCAAAGGGACTGTCTCCACAGACAGTGACACTTCCTAAACCTCCCTGTTTAAAAACACACAGGAGAAACCACCCTGTCACACTCTTCACTGTCTATAGAGCCAACCCAATTATTTAGCCCAGGCAAAATTGCTACCTTTTAAACTGCAAACTGGTGAGACTGATGTTATCTTTTAGCTGAATGTGGTGACAAATTGCAGGCCAGATTCAGTTCCTGGTTTTGGCTGATCTTGTTTTATGTTTCAGTAAGATAAGAAACCTGCACAGTCTTGCAGGAGAAAAGGTGCCTCTGCACTTAAATTTAGCCCCTTCCACAGGTGGTCTCCCAGTCAAATGCAGCAGTCACATGAAGCCTGAGATAAATATTCCTAGGCTGCTGATGCTTATTTTGAAGTCAAAATCAACAGTAATAAAGTTATATCACTTAAAAGATCAATATGAGTATTTAATGCAATATTTTTAAAACATGGAGGACACAAATAGAGCAGAGAAGCAATGGGAAATGGGATTTACTTGGACAATCAGCTGCATCCTTTGAGAATGTCTTTTCTATTCTCTTCCTTGCTGCTCCATCAATCTGTACTACAATTTACTACTGAATGGGTCTGCAGGAGAAAAAAAAAATTACTGTTTTCCCTCTAAATAGCTATCAGCATGTTCTTTCTCTATAAATCCTAGTGAGATCCCTGGTGGTGGCATAGCAGTTAACAAATACAGAAAGTGATACAGAACAGCTTCATTTCCCCAGCATATTAAAACTACAGTTGTAAGCATTTAATGTCTTTGATATCCTTAACCCCCTACAAGTTGTAGAATTAGCTAAAGCTTTGCCTCCAGGTATCCCATCAGGATGCTCCAATACAGAGATTTACATTCAGTGTAACTCTCTAGGAGTAAAATATCTTTTTTGACATCCTTAATGCGTCATAATAACTGCAAATTTATTGTATCAAGCATTAACCACTTTCTCCTTCATACATGCCCGGAGCAAGGAACAAACATCACTATTACCATAAATATGCTACACTGAATGAACAAATATGCAGAAGCCTTACTACAGACTTCAATCATTTACATTATTTTTAAATGATATAATTTTAAAATATGTTCATTTTAGAGTCATAAATGAGAATGGAACAGATGGTTAGAGCTTAATTTGGAGTAATTTGTCTATTAAAATACACTGCATTGCCAGTGAGTCTTTGTTATAACACTAACTCATTACAGTGGAGTTGTAATTTATGGGGTAGACGGAAAGGTATTGGACCTTTAGGAAAAGTTTACAGTCTTAGAGGATTCCCTAGGAGAACTGAACACAGATAAGCATTTCAATATAAAAGTTTTTGAGGAAAAAGTGGAAAAAGCAAGAAATTATAGAATTAGGATTTGCTGTCCTTTCAGAATTCCCAGTGTTCCTAGACAGAAAGGATATTCACATGTACAAACAAAAGGACCTTCTTTGTATAATCTTAATAATGGATTTCTTAGTGTGCACTGACTTTTAACTGTTGATCAGTGTAGAAGGTTATGGCTTCACAACAGTAAAGGTTTTTATAAATAATTTCTTAAAAGTATTTTGAATAAGCAAATTATGCATATTAAAATTTATTATTGTATTGTTCTCTGTATTAAAAACATATTTTAAAGCTCTTCATTTCTAATACAAAAGCCCAATAAGGCTGCTAATGCTTTCAGTCTTTATTAGAATTAATTTTATATTCATTATCTCTCTTTAGGGAAAATAAATGAGTAACAGGGAGGCAAAAAGCACACGCGGGATGTAAAATTTAGGTTAATCAAAGCTAAAGGTAATGTGAAGGAAGCTAAAGGGACATAGAATATAAAAAGTTTAAGTTTCTCTCAGAGAGAATTCTCTGTCACAAACTGACATTAAGTAAAATAAATCTTTTGGGTTTTCATATACCTTCTCCATATCTCAGTTATTTTTTTATGCCAGAAAGAATATGTTTCTGTAATTGTGATCAAAGTACCAAAAATTTCTACTTAATACTTAGTGGTTGCTCAAAAGATGGTGATTAAACACATACTTACAAACAAAATTATGTAGAAAATAATACTCCATCTATTAGGAAGCTTGTATTGCATAACTCTGCACACATATAAATAAATACATATATTCATATAAATAAATATGTGTGTGTATGTATATAACTTCTTGTATGGAAATGTAGTGTTCATATCTCATTGTGGATTAGCAGCAATAAGAGAACACTGACAGTTATTAAATACGTTAAAAACTGCAGCATTGTATAGCTCCTATAAGTATTTAATTGTTACAAAATGTTAGGAAATATTTTTAGGGATGATGCTGGATCAACAAGTTCACATCATAGAGTCATAGAATCACAGAATGGTTTGTGTTGAAGAGGACCTTAAGGTCATCTAGTTCCAAGCCCCTGCCATGAGCAGGGACACCTGTCACTAGAACAGGTTGCTCAGCTACTCACCCAACCTGGCCTTGAACATTTCCAGGGATGGGCACCCATAACTTCCCTGGGTAGCCTGGTCCAGTACCTCACCACCCTCGAAGTAAAGAATTTCTTCCTAATATCTGACCTAAACCTACTCTCAATATCCCTTGATACCCCTCAATACAGGCCAACCCCCCTTGTCCTGTCATTACGTGCCCTTGTGAAAAGTCTCTCTCTGGCTCTCTTGTAGGCCCCCCCTTTAGGTACTCCAGCCCTCTGATCACCTTCACGGCCCTCCTCTAGATTCTCTCCAGCAGGTCCCTGTCCGTGTGTGTTGGTTCCCAGAGCTGGAGGCAGCACTGCAGGTGAGGTCTCACAAGGGCAGGGCAGAGGGGCAGAATCCCCTCCCTTGACATGCTGCCCACGCTGCCTCGGATGCAGCCCAGGACACGTTTGGCTTTCTGGGCTGCAAGTGCACGTTGCTGGCTCGTGTTGAGCTTCTCATCAACCAACCCGCAACAACCCCAAGCAAAACCAAAACCACACCCTTCACCTCCCAAATGAGGGAGACATTACAAACTCCTATCTTTCAGTTCAGTATTCTCCATCTTTCTTGTCAAAAGATACTCAAACAAACAATGCAAGAGTCACCAGGGCCAAAAGAGGTGTGGTTCTGTACTTAATGAGAGTTATTTTAATGTGTCAATTAGCTGTGTTGTGTCATGCAGATTTATTGTAACAAGCATTCTCTGTTATATATGCCTGCAGCAAGGAGGAAACAGAAGTTTAGGACAGAAGAGTCCACAAAGGTATAGTACCTGAGAAATATCCACATATCCAAGGCTATTTCTGACTAAGATATTTTAGAACTAGGCTATGGATAAAGAGCTGCTGTGCAGTGCCTAATTTTCTAGTCTTATATGAATGTGTTCTATCTGATGTAAACGAAGTGTTCTGCTCTGCAAACTGACTGTATAAATTAAAGCTTTGCTCAGTTTAGAAGATCACACACAAATATTACTAGGATAAAATGGAAAAAAATGGAGGAAAAATGTAGGCTACAGGTTTGTTTTAAAACAAAACACTAACTAAATTTCATATAATGGTGTTTTCAGTTGGTTACAAGAGTCTCATCTCCCGGATTGTATGAAACCAGAAAAGGGAAGAAACAAGATAACACTGTATGTTTTCTTCTTTTCAAATTACTCTGTAGCTTGCCAAATATGTATCTTCTCAAGTCTGCTCCAAAAACATGAATAAGTGTCTAATATTCCCCATAGCTTCTACCTAATTTATACAGTATATTTTATAAATATTGGTAGATATGTTTTATCTTGTTTTCAAATATCCGGCCAATTACTGAAGTGCAAGACATGGGTGATGACATTTGGTACTACAGCACAAGAAACATTTGCAAAATTTTATATATAGTATGAACTTTAATTTTTAAATAGAAGTGAACAAATAAAAACAAACAAACCCCAAACAGCTGAACTTGATAAACTAAGAAAAAAGTCACTTCTTGGTATGCATAAACAATTTTAGTAAGATAATGATAAGAACTAATTTTTGAAAGTGTATTTAAAAGCAAGAGAGTCAGAAATCCTGTCACATATCCTAGTGTAACCATTTTAGAGTTAGGATCAAAACTCCCAGATGCTCACCAAAAGCACCCCTTCCACTCTGATTTTTTAGAGAAGCAGGCTTTGTTTTATTTTATTCTAAATTGGACATATAAAAGCAAGTCTCTCTCACAGCCCAGTTCTGCTTCTACCTATTGACTACAAAGGGAACTTAAGCTAACTAGGTGAGACTTAAACACCTAAATTCTGAGTTTCTGAACTTCTCCAAAAGCAGGCCTGGTGGACCAAACTATTTTTAAAACATGATTGTGTTATATGTCTTCCTTGCAGTATATTTAAATATAAGCTTTCAATGAGTCATTTTATTATGAATTCAATGCAAATTATTCCACTCTACCAGGAAACTGTGGTACTCATCTAGTACTGTTACTACATTGTATGTAGTCCTCTTTTATATTAAATATACATTTAAAATATATAAGCATTACATTCTGGTATCACATAATCTTCTGCACACACTTAAAGACTAAATTCAAGTAACATTTTCAAGCAGTAATCATGCAATTAACCACATGAAATCCCTCTAGACTACAAGCCAAAACTTTGAGCTGAGCACCAAAAGTATCATTAGCTGCACAAATCTCTCCAAACAGAGCCTTCTATCCTCCGTGCACTCAAAAATTGATATAGTCCAATCATTAACTTACTTATATTGAATAGAATAATAACTTCTGCTCCAGGATTTACAAGTAATGTCTCAGTCACTTGAAATGAGACTCAGCATCATTGACTGCATCCAGTGACCTGAAAATATTTCCCCCCCAGCTTTTGCTAAAGACTTCAAGCATCAACCCACAAAATTTTTATGACAATTGATGCTTTTCTGTAATGTACATCACTCTAAAACATTTTACAGTGCCCTGTGTCAGCCCTGAAGAACAAAGATAATTGAGAAAGCCAACATAAGAAATATATATGTTCTCAAAATACTTCATATCCTCAATGTCAGCACCCAACTCACAACAGAGACGAATTACTGTGAGAGGTTACATTAAAGATTTCTGTTACAAGCAACAACAAATACACCAGAAAACTGTGACTTACATACTCAATATTGGACATACAGTTTTAAAAGGTCAAATTTTAAACTTATATTTGGAGGAAATTCACTGAATGACAACATAATTTGAAAGTCTTAACTCGTTCCCTGGGAGAAGTGCTGCAGTCACACTTTGCTCACCTCCATAGAAGGTTTGTAGGTTTGTGCATAGGTGATTAACTCTTATATGTTTCTAGAGAAAGAAAGAAATTGCAGTGTTTTTTCCTTTTCTGCATAGACTATAAGAACATCACCAAGATCCTCAAACACAACACCATCAAATTTGAGGTTTGTTCAAGTGTCAGAAAATTAATTGAAACACTTCTAAGTGGTTTTTTTCTTAGCTTTTGTGCATGCAGTTTGGTACTTTCTGAACTGTGCTAGTTGGCCAAGTTATAATTGGAAGGAAGAACTTAGTAAAGGGAATAATTGAAGTTAAGAAACTTAAAAATCCCATCACTCTAAGAGTCATGTACCTTTTCAAGCTATAGTAGAATATACGCAAGCTCAATGGGGGCACCTAGAATCTTTAAAAAAAAACCAGTTTTGTTCCATTTTTTCCCTATAAGTACGGACATTCCCTAGACATTTCTGTTTTTTAATAGAATTCCAAGTGCCAGGCTTGTGCTGAAGTGCCAGAATTTGAGAGAGCTGAGGTGTTTCTGCACCTGCCTCATATCTGTGGTGTGGTGGCACTGATGTCCTAAATATTTTCTGATTCATTTTGCCTGTCAGGTAGCCCTGACAACATACAAAACAAAGACAAAATTTGGCAAGCCTCTGGAGGGGAGAGTATTTCTTTGCAGTTCTCTTCCTACAGAATCAGATAAGTCAAACAGAGTATCTGCCACCTTGCTACCAGTGCTCTCTAAGCCAAATTTATTGACTGGATGAGAAATAACCCACCAACTTCTGAGTCACCCAAGTACAATGTTCAAGACATGTACTTTATCAGGTTCTGAGTGAGAAATGCTACTGACTGGTTCCTTTGACCATAGTTTCCTCTGTGTACAGTATATTGTACACAGCATTAGAGAGGATGTGATGAGCAGGAAGGGAGATGACGTGTTTGTCTTATCCCACCTAAACACACCGGATCAGAAAGAGATCACAGAAAGAAGAAGCAGATTTCTGCTTCCCTGGAGAAAAATGGTCACACTGAGCCCAGGGAATATTTTAGAATGAAGGTAGGAAGAGATGCAGGAGATTTGGAGATTGCAGCCTTGAAGACTAAGAGGAATAGGAGGATCTTCCAGCAACTGTGAGCAGACCCAAACTGCTCAGGAGTAATGGCAAGATTTTCCCAGAAGCACATAACTGTCTGGAGAATATGGTATTTAATGTATCTTATTCAAACTTTTGGGCACCCTCTATTCTCCTAGAACACAAACTTACCAAGTCACTGTGGAGGGTGGGCAGGATAAGTAGTTGCCACTACTAGAAACCTCCTGAGTTATCTGGCACATAACTGAATGCATCCTCACCATAGCAAAAAGAATGAAAACATTTCATTTCTCCTTCTGCTTCAGATTCTTTTTCAGAAACCTCAATACAAAAGAGAGAAAAAAGTACAATCTGCTTAAATTCATATTTAGAAAAAAGTAAAAAAAGGATCCAAAACCTCTGAATATCTTGAGCTGTAAGGTATGTTATTCTGCACATAACCATGTAAGAGTGACTAAGTGCCCAACACTCCTGAAGGTACTGCTTTTCAGATGAGCCAAAAATTGTTTTAATACATAGACAGAGTTGGAAGAGAGAAGCATTGGCACTGGGAATAGAGGAAACCTCTGCCTGCAAAAAGTAATAAGGATATGAGCAAAGTATTCCACTTAGGGAAAAGAAAATGTCATCTCTGCAAACACAAGAGGAAGAAGAACTGGTTAGGTAGCAGCTCTTCAGAAATAAAGCTTAGGAATTATTACAAACCACAAAGCATACTGGAATCCATTATATACAATCACAAAATAATAGTAAATATTATGTTAAAACACATATAGCTCAAGAAAGCTATATATTAGCAGGACTTTGGTTTGGTGCATCATGGTGCCACATTGCCTCTGATTCCTGACAGAGATGTTTGGTCTTTTTTTGGCTGGACACAGAGCTTCACTGATGCTTCTAGGGACTCAGTGCCCAAAATCAAAGAAAGCATAGCTAATAATCCGCATTCCTTAATAGTCTTCTGCAGTTCTTGACTTGCAAGATATCTGACATGCGGCTTATTAAAATATTTGTCCTGCAGACAAGAACCTGCCCTTGATAGCACATTGGTGTTTGCTCTTCTCGTAGAATCAGTGATTTTTCCTCTGTACCTTGCAATGCTAACAGTTCATGAATAGCATCCAAATTTACACTAACCTTGCCAAAAAATTATTCATGAAAAGATCATCATAACAACAGATCCAATTCAAGTATTTCTAAACCTCTTTGCTTTGCTAGGGCTGAAGGTCAAGAAACAAACATTCAAGTGCACTAGAAGTCTGGGCAGAAGAACACTGAGGGACTGAAGGTCAGCAAGTGCTTATCTCCTGTCAGACTTAATCCAAAGAGCCACAAGTCTTTCTATTCAGATTCAATTCCATCTTTCTTGAATTGTTATAATCAAGCTCAAACCTATCTTTTTACATCCCCAGATGCAATATTCTTGCCCATTGGCAAATTTCAGACATTATCTCAGCTTTTCAGATGACATTTCCACAGATTATTATGCTGCAGAGCTGTCAACTTCTAGTGTTCATAGTCTCTCATGTGGATATTGTCCAACAGTTAATCTCTTCTTACAGTCTCTGAGGAATTGGAAATATCAATAGAATAGCCTGGAGCAGGTTCTGGAAAATTTCTCAAGTCTGAAAATATGGCTTACAAAAAAAAAAAAATGCAAAAAACAAACAAATCTCCCTGCCCCTGAATGAATATTACATAAAGACTAATGATTGAAAACCTAAATAAAAGCTTTATTTACAACAGGGTTACAACTTTAGCTTATTAATCCAGTAATATTAAGATTGACTTCCAGCTGCCTCCTGCAAACTAAGACTTCTTGATGTGTGTGCAGGCTCCTTACAGTTTCTTTTATTGCCTTCTAAATCCTGAATTTTCTGTTCCTTTTTTCATGTGCTTTTGATAAACTGATGGGACTACATTCCACCATCTGGAATGTAGATGGTGTGAACCACATCGACACTGCATGTACTTTACAATCACAGTCCTTCCAACCTGATAGTCTTCAGAGGGCTTCACATCTATGATGGAATCAGTTGGAGTCACACAATTCGTCATGTCTTCAGTGTTTGGTGGGATCCAAGTAGTTTTCAATATACATTATTTTTTATATCTCTCCTGCACAAGCCGAGTGGTATCCAAGACTCCTCTTGGTCCTTTTTTGAGGCCCTCTGGCTGGCTGCCACTGTTCTGCTGTGGTTTTCGGTCTTGCAGACACATCACAAAGTGTTGATAACATTATCTCATGATCCATTGCATTCTCCATGTCCCGGAAAGTTTGCCCTGTGCTGCATTTCCACCATAAGTGGCTTTTCCTGAGTAACTTTTATTCTTACAGCATGGAAGTTTCAAGAGCACGTCTTGTAACCGTTCAGGTACGCTTGGTAGTGCTTTTTTATAGCCATTTTCTAATGACTATGAGATAAGACTGCAACTGAAATTATACAGTTATTCCAGATGCATTTTCTGAGCCCATGAAGTATCTACTAGCAACAGCTTTGGCCTGCTAATTTTAGATGAGTATTTTTCCTAATTTGCCATTGAAAGTCACACTTTCATTCTAATCACTTTGCAGGACAGTAGCATTTCAGTCATGATAATGATTTCTTTTTTTTTCCCTCTAAAATATCTGGGGTTTGAGCACTTGACAATTTTCTTGAAGAATTTCTCACCAGTTCTGTGCTGAAAATTTCAAGGGTTGAAATGATGTCTCTTTTGTAGGCAGCTACATTGATCTATTCTGTGTTCTTATAGTTTTGCAGACTCTATGAGGAACTGTTTCTAGCTTCATCTTGCCTCTAAGTGTACCATTTCCTTGGTTTCCTTCTCTGTTGGTTCACGGTCTTCTTACCAGGGGTCTGTATTTGTCCACTGGCTCCTGAATGAGTTTATTGTAGATGAAGAGCACTTGGCCTCACTTCTCCGGTCTAATGTCACTGTTTACTGGTGTTCTTGGCATTAAATTCCATCTGGCTCCATAAACCGGTGGCAATTGAATTTAGTTATTGGTCTAACAGTGTAGTTACAAACACAGAAATGGAATCATTGGCACTCTTTGCAAAACTTCATCCTCCTTGTCTTCTAAAGTTACTCTGAAGTTATTCTTCCCTTTATTAGAAATCTTTACAGCCTTGATGACTGTTCCTTGGGTTTTGCCTCTTGAGACAGCATGACTTTAGAGGACAAAGGGATTCTCTTTCCTACACATTGTGCTTAATCGCCCAAAAATAGGCAATTTTTCTTTCTGCTTTTCTGAACGTTGATTTCCACATAATGTGCACCATGACAAATATGCCTGTTTTTCAGGTCCCCTGCTTTCCTTCCTTGCTCTCATCATTTGAACCCTTGTATTTTGGATTTATTATCCATGTAATTATGTCGGTATTGGTTTTATTTTGTATTAATTCATTGACTTGATCCTTTTATTGGGTCTTACTTTTAACATCATGTTATCTGGAATGACACCTCTGGTGTACAATCCTACCCCTATTTAAGTATTGTTAATATATTCAAGGTTACATGTGGATTTTGGATTTCTCAGCAAATCCTTTTTTTAGCTTCTCAGTTGGGGACGTGAAGCCAGTATTCCTCTGTACTCTTATTAGGTGTGTGTTGTTAAAATGGTATGATCTTAGATCCACATCCAATAAAGATGAGAGACCTTTTACCCACTTGAGATCATTCCTTGCAGAGATACTAATTACATGATACCAAAACAACATGTAGATGACTGGGCCTGCAGACTCCCCTGCATTGCATCCACACTGAGGGTCAAATTTGAAAATTCACTAGACCTTTCAAGCCTAGATTTGAGAACAGATTTGAAAATTCCCTTTAACTGCAATATAGATGTATATAGATACCTGAAATTAAAGTCCCATATGAATATCTTTCCCAGCCTTTTAGCTGTATTTCCAATTAATGGCGTGTTGCTGACTTACCCTTTTTTGAATTTTCCTTCATTTTCCTGTCTTTATCCCTCATTGACTTTGCACAGACACCAGTCCTGCTTTCCTATTTATTTTGTGCTTGTAGAAGTAGGATTTTAGCTGGAACTTCATCATTCCCTGGCATCTGAGAATTTCCATGATACCTCTTAACTTTGTTTCCAGTGTTGATTTGTTTCCATTTACTACATATTTCTCTTTACTGATGCTTTTGGTAGATTGAGCACTGTCATGGTGCTTCATTTACTTACAGGCTGGTTACTTGTTGACCAGTAACATAAACATAGTAAAATCCTTGTAAAACAAAAAATAAGCCTGACATGTAGTTAGCTAAAGGTGAGTGAGATTATTTGCATCTTAACCTGTCAACTCAACTGTAAGCTACAACAAATGCCACCAGGACCACTTTTGCACAAACCCTTGATTATTTTTCTCATTCTGATATTGGTCTCAGAGATTTGTTTTTCCTGTTCCTATTGTAAGTGGAAACACTGAAATCTTGTAAAAACCCTACCTACCACCACCTTTTACATTAAAGCTTTTCATGTCCTGGGCTGCATAGAAAGAAGTGAGGCCAGCAGTATTGTCTCCACTTCTGGGGTTCCCAGGATAAGAAACACCAGGATGTGTTAGAATGGGTGCAGAGGAGGACCATGAAAATGGTCAGAGGGCTGGAACAGCTCTCCCATAAAGACAGGCTGGGAGAGCTGGGGTTGTTTCATCTGGAAAAGACTCAAGGGAGACCTTATTCTGCCCTTTCAAAATATAAAGGGGTTTATAAGAAAGAAGGAGGAAACCTTTTTGCCAGGATCTGCAGTGACAGGACAAGGGGCAATGGTTTTATGTTGAAAGAGGGTAGATTTACATTGAATATAAGGAAGAAAGTTGGATTGGATGGGATTTTGAACCATCTGGTCTAGTGGAAGCTGTCCCTGCCCAAGGCAGAAGGGTTGGACTAGATGATCTTCTAAGGTCCTTTCCAACCCAAGCTGTTCTAGGATTCTATGATTCTGTGGTCCTCGGTCACTGTTTGAAGAAGCTAACGAACTTGCCTGATCTTCTGAATCCTTTTACACCTCATTCAGTCCAAACAGTTCATCAGGAATACTTTCGTCATTGCTTTGGGTTTCTTTACAGTAAACTGTAGATTTATTGAAAATTAAACTTTGTTGGTAATGTATAAGTTTAATAAATTACCTTTTTATTAGAAGCCATTTCTGCGGCACAGAGTGAAATTCGTAATAGGCAGAAGAGTTGTCAAATGAGTCATTTCACCCGTGGTACATCAAAGCCTGTGTGATTTCAGTCAGGGAGCTATTTGAAGTAGAGATTCTACCACCAAGACCATGGCTACTGTAAAGTGAGATTCTTATTTCCCCTGCCTGCAGCTCTTTCACATTACGTAAATAAATGTTTATTGGAGCAGAAAATTGGACAAGTGCCTGACATACTTAGTGAAAGTTCCTTAACCATAACTCTTTTAAATAAAGTGAGGACAACGTATCTTTCTTGGACTTAGAACTTTCTGAATTACATTTCTCAATTTCCAAAACAACTTCAGTTTTCAATTTACCACTACTCTTTTTTTCAGGGCATTGCACTGTCCTTTCAAATTGAAAATAGAAGAAAGTTGGAGATTCTGCAAAAATTTGGGAACAGTTGGGTCAACTACAAAGAAAATGAGTATTATGCCCAATAGAATACACCAGATCCCACTGACTTCTGCATCAGTTACACACATAGGTGTTTCATACAACACTGGTTCTTCATGGATATATCAGTAGTTTATTCCTCTGTTCTCTAGTCTTAATTAAGGACATAGAGTAACATTTGCTGTTTTTGGTTTTGTCTGCCACAGATCAAAAAGGTTGAAGTTGAGCTACAGATTATCCAGAGGATAGTAACAATAATGAGCAGAAATCTGCTGCAATTCTTAGTCTTATTCTTGTTCCAACTAAAAGATTTAAAACCACCTAAAGATTAATTATAGATATTACTAAAATTCCTACACAGATCTTGCAAGGTATTTGTGACAGGGTTACAAAACACACTGTGTCACAGTGTTTCTCTTTTCTCATCTTCCCAAACAGAATTAAAATATGTATATTTTTCATCTTTTTGTATTCCAAAGAGGCAACATCTTTAATTATTTAAGCTTGACCTCTCTTTTTTTGGAATAGTAGTATTAGAGGGCATAAGAAAAAGTTTTTGACAGAATTTGCTTGACATCAATTTTTCATCTAAAATAAGAGGCTGTAAAAAATAGGAAATGCAGAGACCTTGGAAGTCTATATAATGACAGAATGGGAGGGAACATATAGGCAAAGGATGTACAGAACTATCAAGAGAAACATTTAAATTACATTTCTCTTCATACATACTTTTTATAAATGCTTCATATTTAAGGCCAGAATAAAAAGACGTCTTATTACCATGTTTGGTAAGAACATGCAAGTTTAGATGAGTGTTAGAAGATGACAGAAATTTAACAGTATGACAGGGTTCCTTAAATCTTACACAATCTCAGAAAGGGGTGCCTTATATAAGCATCATGACTTTATTCTTAGGTCAATTTTTTTTAAACATATATTATCCAAAATGCATATGACAAAACTTTAAAAGTGTGAGACTTCCATATTTCTCATGATACTTATTTTGTAACATTATAGAACAGTGTTTTAAAGAGGCTTTTTGTCATGATAAAGGCAGCTTAAAGCTAAAAATATAACCTAATCAGGATCCATATTAGAAATATTTCCTGTGAAAGACTTGAGGAAGGGGAGGAAAAGGCAAGGCAATGAAATATTACGTGATATCCAACAACCAAGCACAAGAATTACAAAGAGAGCAATTGCTTGAATTGTTCTATTTTGCAGACATTCCATTTTGGGCTACAGAACTGCTTGGAGCAGTTGCCATCATTGATTCTGGTAAGGAAAATGTAGCACCAGCAGTCTCCATCACATCTCAAATTTAACATCAATTGCAAAAGGCAGCCAAGTTCACAAAACAGCTGAGATGATGGACTAAGACATAATGTTATTATTAGTGGATTAAGGTTACTTGAAATTTTCTTGCAGTTTGCATTTTGACTCTGTTTTACTTTTTATAGTAAACAAATTTTAAATGTTTGAAGATTTTTTGTCTCTTGGTAAAGCTGATCCTACCAGTCATGTGTTAAGCCTTTGATTTCTCTAAGTGTGGCACTCCCTAAAGCTGAGTTACCACACCACCCTCGTACAATTCCATATCCAATACAACATGAAGGAGATAAAGGAAGTCCACCTACTTCTCTGCACAGAAATGTCTATGTTTGGTCCATGGCCATTATCAGTTTGGAAGAGACATCTTCCTATGAGTAACAGTCACCAGCTCCTTTGCAGGCAGTAACATGTGAGACCCTATAACAGTCTGGCATTTAGATGTTGTCTGAAGAAAAGACACATTTGTATGAAAAAATAAGGAGGAAAAGTTATCATAAAGTAGCTCTTTCATTTCTCCTATGGGGAAAATCTTTACTAAAATCTGAGTTTTCTTTGATTTTGTCTATTTCATCCTTTCCTCTTCTCAAAAAAATATTTGAGGAAGATCATTAGGCTTAAGGATGTTTTCTTCAGCATTACTGACTGGATAATAATGAAAAAGGTTTCAGGCTGTGCTACGAATAGAATGAATCTCAGAATCCTAGTATTTTTAGATGGAAAAGACTTCTCTCGATCAAAAGGATGGAGCACATGAATTAAGAAGACTCTTTGTAAAGCAAGGTCAGATTCTTGGATATTATATTGAACTGTTTAAACTGTAATACCTTAAAAAATTTTTGTCATCCCTGAAATTAAAGAACCAAGATCTTTTTTTAAGCATTATCTCCTAAAGGCTTTATTTAGTCAAAAGTAAATGAGACATTTATGCTATGTCAATAAATAAAAAACAGAATATTTCTACTGCTAAGAAAAATTAGCAATTTTTTTATCTGCACGTTTCTCTTGTTACGCAAGTGTTGAAATACAAAACAATCCAAAAGTTTGATGAGTAAAACTTTAAAACAAAGCACATCTTTCTTTTTAATTTTGTTTGGTAGAACAGAAGGGAGAGGTCTCAAACCCTTGTGCTTTCAGTTCTGTTAAGCAGATGTGTTTGCTTATGATCTCCCACTTCAAAGATTTTTCATACAATATTTATTTATATAAATTGCTGAAAGTTTTCTATCTGCCTTGTACTTAGAGCTCCTGCAAAATACATTTTTAAACATCATAGGAAAGAGGAGATGAATAATTTTTGTGTTTGCTAGTTCCAAAATATGTCATAATGACTTTACCAGTGCAAGAATCTCTGGATTACCTCTGGCAGGAGAAGGAGATGAAGGAGGGAGGATGCTGGGCTTTTTCTCTGTATTAACATCAGTGGAATCATCTGGAGTTCATCAAGCACAGGTCTGTTTCTAGTATCAGTATTTTGAAACATGCTCTATACACAATATGAAGCTACACCACTGGGGCATTTTTTTTCCTGAACTTGACCTCACTAGCTGAATTAAACAGACTGCTAAGACCTTTACAATTTTTCCCTACAGCCACCATGTCCGTATGACTTGTCCTTCCACAGATTCTTTCTTATGGCATCTGTCAGTATCAGTAGGCAACAGCACTTCAGATTTCATGAGACAGTGCTCTGCAGAGAAATGAGACAATATGTCAGCTGAAAATTGACAAAATATGTTTGCTTCAAAAAGACACTCTGTTGTTCATATACTTCAGCTCATTCAGGAGAAATCCAAGAGAAATGCTGGCATTAAATATTTTCAGCCAAGCTGTAGCCCATTGTGTAAAAAATAAAAATAAATTTGTGGTGAGGCATAGCTAGTACCATAGCACTGGGGATCAGGACTATTAAATATTCCTCTAATCACTTTGTGCTGTTAAAATGGTTGTGTTGGGAAAATAGCACAACTAAATGGAAGATTTTCAAGGCTTTCTTGAAATTCTGCAGGTTTCACAGTATGACAAGAAAGCAGATACTTAGCAGTGGTAGCCAGGACCTCTCCACACTAGTGACACAGTAACATGGGTCATCCTGAAGCTATGCCTCTGTCTGCATTGCACACACTTGACCTGAATTCTGATTTTGAGAAAACATTAAAAACAAAGCAGAACCTTTCTCTCCATCACCCCATGAGGCTCAGAAGCCTTTTTGCCTTCCTTTCCCATCTACCAATATCCAATTTTCTCATCAGTTTGTTTCAGCACAAGGGTCAGGTGATGTATTGAAGAACTGTTTTTTCACATTCTCCAATTAAAAACCAAAATCTGCCCCAGAAAACTCTCATTTGTATGTGTGGATCCTGAAGAACTACCATTATCTATGTTCCACCTTCTTTACATCATCCCATCAGGTATTTATACACATTGATAAGATCCTCCAGTGAGTCTTCTAGTCTTCAAGATGAACAAATCTAGCTCACTCAGCCTCTCCTTGAGTGTCTGGTGTCCCAAGCACTACTAATTTTTTGTCCACCTTTGTCCATCTCCCTCCAGTATGCCCTTTACTGGAGAGCACAGTACTGGACTCTGCATTCCAGATGTGTCTCACCAGTGCTGAGCATAGAGGAAGCATCACCTTTCTCATCCCACTGGCAATGACATTCCTAATGCAGCTCTTACCAAGGTCCCTTTCTGCAAATCTGCTTTCCAGATGGTTGGTCATGCAGCCACACTTGAAGCAGTCAGGATCTCCCCTGGCAGCATCTTTGGTGCCCATTTGGAAGAGCAGTAGGAAGTAATAACCCAAGGGCCATTCAATCCTAGGCAGCCTCTCTACAGTGTCCCAGATCTGAACTCCCAGCAACAAAGCAAATGTCCCTAGGCAGCAGATCTGGTCATCACATGGGGCCTCCATTCCCCAGAGCAGGGACTGCTATCACTTGCTGCTTCCTCCTTCCTCCATCAGACTTGGTTGTTGGAAAGAGCTCTCCTACTCCCTCACCTGAAGTTATGGCACTGAATATATTCTGTTGCAGATCTGCAAGTGGACATAAGTTATCCTGCTGATGCCAGAAGTCATCAGCTTCCAGCCTTCAGCATCATGGGAGTCTCCATTTCCCAACCTGACAGACACAGCCTCTGCCTGTCCCTCCTTCGGTTAGCTGGGGGTTCAGGTTATTGTCTCTGCAGGTTATTGGCTCTGACCAATCCCTTTCTGGTTGGCTCTGATGTTATGCAGTCTGTTGACCACCTCCCACAATTCTTTTACCTGGGAACACAGCTCTCCCTCTACACAGCTCCTGCAGGCAGGGAGACCATCTCCCCCTGCCTCAGGAAGACTAGAGCTTGTGAATTCTCTTACATCTCCCTTGAGGTAAAGAGTGTGTAACATGTCAAATTCAAGACAGGTATGTCCTACAGAATGCAAATCTGCTGATGGCAACAAGACCTCTATGCTGGAACAATTTCAATTCATGTGTTCACTCGCAAGAACAAAATGGTTATTAAACTCATCTTACCTAACTAGCAACACTGTCTGAACACATCACCCCAGTCACAAGCAGGCATCCCATGATCTAGTAAAAATTGCCAATCATATTTTTTTATTTTCCTTTTTTTTTTTAAACCAGCTGCCCTGACTGCCTGCAGCCTTCCTCACAGATGTAGCTGTCACCTTCTCTGACCTCTGCTCTGTGGTCTTTCTCTGTTTAGAGTCTAGGCACTGTGAATGGGAACAATTTCTTAGATGTTGTTTCATATAACTTCATTGCATCCATATTATCTTTATTTTTATGTCTCATTGATCCCTGATCCCATTTCTGACCTTAGAGGAAATCACATGTCTCATCTTCTTAATTTCTATTTCCCCAGGCTATCAGTTAAATAGGGCTGGGGTGAGACTTTCTTCTGCATTCTTAATACTGTGAAATATTTTAAGACATGGTTTGTGAGAAGGAAAAAATGCAGTATGTGAAATACATCTGTTCTCTATCCTTTGCACTTGGACTTGTACTTTGAATGTAATCTTATATTTTGCTGATTATAAAACCCAATGATTTTCTTAGTCATTGTAGTGTTGCTAACCTCAAGCACTCAAACACTGTGAGCAAAACCTCAAAAGCCCTACAGTGAAGCTTAAAACCATGAAATCTAAAAATATATCCATGAGGACATTTCATTTCCTGGGTTAAAGCCTTTAGGGCATATTGAGGTCAAATTTTGAAGCTTTCTGAGCAAACAGGAAGACTATAAATAAATCTCTTTTAACAAAAGTTTATCTATCTCCTTCCTTTCAGGAGCATGGACAATGAGAATCATACCAGTCTCAGTATCACAATAAAATCTGACAATAATGCCATTTTCTTGTTTGTAGGGTAAATAATTTGCTATTTTTGTTGCATGATGATTTTTTTATTATTATTTGCCAAGGCAGGATTTGTAGTTAATGTTGAATCAGGCTTTATTTATTCCAAGTGTGATGGACATCAGGTCATGTCCCAAAGGTGGAGAACAAACCCACAGGGGAAAATTTCTTCAGACAGAGGAAAAATGAAAAGAAATTCCCTCTGTGATGGTAGAAGTTTTTATCTGTGGAGATGAGGCTCAACAGCACAGCCATTCAGTGGCACAAAAGCTGAGACAGATAAGGCCTCTGAATAAGTGAAAGGGGAGGGGAAAAAAAAGACAGAAAGAGGGGAAACCTAACATGCAGTAGTGGAGTGTCATTTTAGAAGGTAGAAAATTTGGTCTGCATTTCATTTTCCACCATCTCAAGCTCTAGCCACTATAATTTGTCAATATAATTGAATAGTCATGTTACATACTTGGATGTTTTTGGCAGTTTTGCTGTCTCAAATACAGCTTCCAAAAGCTACATTATCTCCTACACTTGAATGACAACCAGCCAAGTAGATACCATCCAGTCACGGGATGGAAATGATTATGAATAGTTTTGGGATGTATACACACACGTAATGATAGCTCTGTGGCTTCTGCGAGGCCAGTCTCTCTTGAGTTACAGCAAAATCATTATTTTTAGAAAGGGGGAATAGAGTAATAGGTGTTCTTCAGCTGTTGTTATTCTGAAAATGCAAGGACTGTTATACTCCATCCATACCAAGGCAGAGAAAGTGGGTAACAAAAAACGTAGGGTCTTCAGCATAAAGGCTCAAACATTTGATGAATATTCAAGTCTGCAGAAAGCAGCCAAAAGATATGCCATCCTTCTGGATACCTGGGGGCTTATCTGAGCAAACACATATCTTAATTACAGTACATAAAATACTCTTGGACATCTCCAATACTCTCAAATGCTACTTTGATTGAATCTATTTCTTTGGGGGTGTCCTGCCCATGCTGCTTCTCTTAAATAATATCCAGCTCAGAGAACCACCAGGTAAAAAGAAAAAAATTAGTTTATTTGAGCTAGAGCCACAAAATGATTTATGAGTTGCAGTAATGAAGCATCATTAACCTAATTATTTTGGCCAAGCCACATTCACAGCCCTATATTAGGTGACTGGACTCTAAAAGTGTTGCCAGGGAAGTGTTAGACATCTCAAAATGAGATCCAAAACAGCGAACTCTTTGAGGAGAGAAACATCTAGAACTGAGCAAAAAGAAATACCTAAGAACACATCCTAAATTTTTCCACTTTTTAAACCTGCATAAAAGCACCCCCTGAATTAGGGGTTAATCCTGAGCACAGGTATCATGACTTCCCCTTTTGTGTCCAATGGGAGCAAATTACCCACCATTACTCTTCCCTCAACTCACACTGTAACCCCCAGTACAAATCTGACAAGTCTCCTAAACCAGGATATGGTAGAGACAGACTCAAATTCTACCCTCTGTCTGAGGACATTTCAAACCAATCCTCCCACTTCTCTGGAGGGCATCTTCAGCACAGGGCACTTATGAACCAGTTACATTCTCCATTCTTCTGGTTGAAAATGCTCTATTGCACAAGAATAAACAAACAAATCAAGATGGATTGGAATAGCAAAAGCAAAAATTAAGGGTGATTCTTCATCCTAGTGCAACACAGAAAGGGAATATTGTCAAGTTCCAATTTCAGTCCCAATGTCAAAGCCTGCTTCAAGTAAAATGAATTTACCGTTATGAATTCACTTTGCACATAAACAAAGAATCCACTCAGTTTTCTTCCTTTATTCATTTTCTGTATAAGGAAATAGGCACACATACAGCAACATGTCGCTTCCTTGCAGAAACAGCATGGAAAAAAAAACATAGAAGTCACCTATATCTAACTTCCTCACTCTTGCAAGTTAGATATTTGAAATATTTGAAAATACACAATAAAAATATCCATTGACAACTGACAGAATATTCAGTTCCCACAATGAAGAACCTATCCTGGCCACACAGAGTTTTAAGATGTTGGTCCCTTCTTTTTTAACCATCTCTTTGTAATACAAACCAAGCTAGCATACAACATAAAATTTGGCTTTAAAGCAGTGGTTAAGAATAAGGAATTTGCAAAATACTAAAATACAAGCACGTATTTTACCAAAATAAGTAGTTTTATCTTTTCTCTTTTCATATATTCAAGGATATTTTCATAAATATCCTAGCATCTTAAAAGTCTAGGGATAGACTTATTAGATTTTTTCAGACTGAATAAAATCTTGAATTAGCTGATTAAAGCTGAAAACAGACATTCTGACCCCAGCATAACTAAAACACCCTGCAAGTTATATAGTGAAAGGCTGCTGGCTCTAGGTAGTGCTTGTTAAATGTGTTCTGTTCTTTCCATAAAAACATAACTCAATTTTCTGTATATGGTTTCAATTTGTTCAACTGCCTGTATAAATTACATTTTATTTTTCCTGGGGAAAATATAGTTGAATATCACGTCAAGAAACGTTGACTTTTTTATTCTTTTCAGTTCTTTACCCCACCCTGCTCAGTGGAGCTGCAGTTTTTCCTTTTGTATTTCCAAGTCAATGCCATTCAAATACAGGCTTCTCTTTGTTGCCATTTTTATGTGTAGCAGTGTCTCCTAGGAGCAGCAACAATCCTCGTTAGCCCTTGCACAACTCCTAATCAAAAAGAGAAAATTATTTAGGCTTATACTTCATGGCTCTCACTCTTTTCCTCATAAAATGTCAAAATATCTCAAAGATCAGGAGATAAGCAGGTCTTTGCTCTTTGTCCTTAGTTCCTCACATCCTAATCTCCTTCAGCAGGATGAATTTTTGCCCTAAACCCTCAAAATTCTTGAGTAAACCCATTGATATGAATGAAACTCCAGAGGTGCTGAAAGTTAAATATGTGCTTAAGTGATTTGCTGGATAATGGTTGAAACACTCAGCATTCTATGGGACTAATACTTGAGTAATTACCTATACCTTTTATATCTACAGAACATGGCCTAATTCCTTCATATAACAACACAAAGACAGCAGAAAGTTCTTCTATTTGGACCAGGAAGTTTAGGAGGAAATGTATGAGGAAGGAAATATGATCAGCATTTTTCCAAAGTTAGTGACTTAAAAAAAAAAAGAAACAAAAAAAACCAAAACCAAAACAAAACAAAAAAAAACAAAAACAAAACAAAAAACACAAAGAAACAAAAAAACCCACAAAAACAAACAAACAAACACAAAAACATGTTGGTATACTATGTCTAGTTAGTAATAGGTCCAAATCAGAAACTTTTCATAATTTTAGGGCACGTTTGTTTAAGCTGTATTGGAAAATTAATGCTAAATCCAAAGGTTTGGATAGAAATACTCATGAAGTGAGAAGTTTAGTTTGGAAATATGCCTATGTTGCACTCTTCCATTGAATAAATAAATACCTTTGATTTAAAAATTTTTTTTAGTCAGTCCCCCAACTGTTCATATTCACAGACTTGGATGTGATGTGTCAGCCTGTGTTCACAGGATACGTTAAAGACGAGGTGCTGAAGGAACAAACCCAAAGCCCTTAGAGCACTTACCATCAGCTAGAGAAACAGTCCTTTGCTCTGTGTTAAAGGGCTGGCATGAAACCAGAAACTCAATTCACACCGATATCAACTATCTGTATCTTTGACTCAGTTTGCTGCTTTGTAAGGGAGGTACAGCAGTGCTGGTACCTGTGTCTGTTCAGCATGGGGTTTCAGGGCACAATCACTATAAAAGGGGGACAGGAGGGAAAAGGAACAAGGCTTCCCATAAACAAACTTAATTACCTGAGAAATACAGCAAGAAAAACTTGGCACATAAAGGAACAGCATCTAGAGGCCTGATTCTGCCCACACGGGGGACCTGCTTTTCCAGTTCTTTATGCTTTATAATGTCATGCTTATGTGAAGAAATTAGAAATTTGTTTCTCTTGCTGGTAGCATTTTGCACTGACTTTTCAGAGGTAAATGATGGGTCATGACTGAATGGAGAATGGGGTGTGCACCACTGGGCTTGTGCTTCTGCTTTGAAAAACAGAAAGTGTTCAAAAATTTCCCCATCTCATCAAGAGTGTTGGGCAATGACTAAATATTTGTGTTCTTAATCCCTCTCATGTGGGTAGGCAGATTCATGGATGAGTGTGTGTGTATGTATATTTATGGAGAGGGAGAGAGAAGGAGAGAAAAGAGGGAAAAGTCCTTCTGACCTTTAACTTGACCATCTGTCCAGTAGAAAAATACTCATTGACCTCAGCAGTGTAATGCCATGATCAAACTTTCTGACAATCACATTTAGAATATATGGGTTTTAATAAATGAAAAATAATTTTATGGATATATCTCTGTTTATGTAATACTGTAGTTCTTGCTGGTTTTTTGTTTGATTGTCATACCCATTAACTTCTTTTGATATGTAAGTAGTCAGAATGTAAAACTCTGTGACATTTTCCAAGATGTTGCAGGATCCTGCTCCTGAAAAACTATTAACATATCAAGGAAAAATGGAAAAACTATTTCTGTGACTGACTTTCCCTTTAATAAACATGTAACACCCATGACAAGCAGAAGAATGGTCTTTTCTGGTTGATTTGAGGAAGGTAAATCCATGTTTAACACCAATGCATTCATAGTACATTTTGCTGGGAAGGCAGAGAAATACCTGGAAAAATGTTTTGCAACCACTGTGAAATTCCAATCTGTTTTCTGCCTGGTGCTTTATGTGGTCACTGTGCTGAGCAGGCTGAAATACCACTTTTTTTATTTGGTGGTGATTCAAAGCTAGGTTACCCCATGTATGACCTCTTAAATTTTGAAATGCCCCTTTGTAAGATATTTAAAACTTGAGTCTCCAAACTGTACCTGCGTCAGCTGAGCATTCTGCCAGGTATTTCTCAAATAATTACCTGATCCGCAGATCCTTGCAGGGGAAAAGACAAAGTCAGTCACGTCTGTGGATATTACAAAGGGAATTATAGAGGAACAATAAGACATTTGAGTCACACTGGAAATTACTGTTGCCTGACCTATTTAAATCTTTGAAAATTCTCCCCTCTCATGGAATGTTTTTTCAATACAAAGATAATTCAATATGTATTTTCAATAGTATGATTACAAAAAGTGAGTAAATAACTAATGGCAACTGATTAAGTAATTCTTATCTGAACTGATTTTCCTCTACCATGTCATCCCTGCACATACCTTGACATAAATTGGTTCTGCATTAACCGGCTTCTGCCTCTGGACAGTAGTTCAGAAGGTGGAGCACATTATTACAGCACAGGGAAAAGTTACAAACTGTTGGTGACTCTTTACTCATAAATGAAATATAATGAGCCAATTCCATTCCTAATATAAACCCCTGAATCCTAGGATTAATTTGATGATGTGTTTATTTGCTGAGGAATCTAGGCAGTAAGGGAAAAAAACAGGAGGATAATGCCAAACTTGGTGTCAATAACAAATCAGAGCACTTTCTAGAGATTGTCCACAACGGTTTACTTTTGAGAAATTATTACCCCAGCAACTCTGCCAAGCATGAGCAGAGCACAAATTGTGAGCCACAGATGCATAAATTAGACTAGAGATTATGTACCTGGGGTGCTATTCTTACATCTACTAATATTATTGACTTTGGTGACAGCACAGGAAATTCTTGTGCTTTTATGGGGATGTACTTTATGTCCTGGTCACAAACTGGCCTGTGCTGTTGTTCCAGATGGTTCCTGGTCTCTCAACACCCAACTGCCCCCTCTGAGCTCGCTGCTGCAACCCTCAGCCCTGTGCTGGACAAGTGACCTGCAGCACACAAAATTAACCCCATGCTGATCACTGCCATGTTTCACACAAGTTGCCTTTAGAAGGCATCAGACGTTTCCCATTCAGTTTATAATTTGTCAACATACAGGTCGAGTACAGGACTTTGTAAACACAGAAAGCAACTGTTCTTCAAATCTGATGGCTAATGACTTTCCCATCTGTTGGCTGGAAGCCAAGGGCTGTTTGAACAGCACTTAGCACAACTGTAGAGAACACAAACACCACCCGTAAACTGTCCCTGGTAATGTATCAGTTCGTCCACATAAACAGCTGTTTCAGAAACCCACATTCACAGAATGTTGATCATAGTACCTGTAGCTTTCTTTGCATACAGAAGTCTACCAGTCTAAGTCTTAAGGAAACCTAAAGGAAGGAGCATTCAAGGGCTGCTCATCATTTCCACATCTCCCCGTTACCACTGGACAGTGGTTTATTTGTGAAACTCCCACAGCAAGTTCTTGTAGCTGACAGCTGATAAAAGCTGTGGATTATCAAATACTGAGCAATAATTGCACAAGTCAAGGAAAATGTCACAGGAGTTCAAGCCTGCAAAAAAGGCTGCACTCTTCTTCCCCTCTAGAAAACATGTACTTAATGATCAAAAGCTCAAGAAGAACCACTGATAACTTCCTAAAGTCATAAAATTTCTTGCAAAATGGAGTGAACTGACAGGAGTTCAATGGCATTGCAGGAAGTCAGAATCATTTGCTGTCTTGGAGGTTACTGCAAATCCATAACCAAGATCCAGATGAGCTGTTGGTGAAGTTTTCTTTGCTTCTCTATCTATAAATACAACATTTTGTGAACTGTCTGTTATGCAAAGCAGATACACATGTTCTCCTCAACTCTTACTTCTGAAAGCATCAGACATCCTACAAGATATTTCAATTCTGTAACTCTGTGTGTAACACCCATTTCCCAAAAAGAATCCAAAAAACAGGCTTGGGAACATTTGTTTTATATTTAAAAGATACTGTGCCCTTTTTTTTTGATGATGATGATACTAATTTTTTCAATAAAGGAAAAAGAAATCGAGTGAGCAAAGGGGTCAGAAAGGTAAAGGATGTGCATGTTTGTTTCTAGTCAATGTTGTGAAACTGCTCCCTATCCCTTCCAAACTTCCACAGATCAATTCTCAACAAGTTGCACAACAATGCTTGTTTTGAACTGGAAAGATCTTTTTCAGATGAGCAGAGAAAGATACCAGAAGATGTAAAACTAACCAAGACAAGCAAAAATGGAGTAACCTCAGAGAAAACTCTCATCCAGTGTGAATAAAGCAAGTGCTTAAGTGACAGATGCAAAGGAAAGCAAAGACAGCTTCCATCTCATGCAGTGGGGTTCCAGTATGCTCTGGAAAAATTAGGGAATGTGCTAATTAAAGGGGTCTTTCAGGTGATTTTATAAAACAGATTATATTCAGCAAATAGATATGCAAATCTTAAATCAGAATGTGAGTCATGAGTGCAAAGGAGAAAAATACCTCAAAAAATTAAAAAAAAAATATTCCCAGGGAATCACTTCATAAGAAAAAAACAGAAGAAAACGTGAAATATTCCAATGTGCAAAGGAAGAACAAGTTCAGAATAAAATTCAGTTGTTTGCATATTTTATTCCAAAACTTCTAGTTAACTCCACTCACGTACTAATGTGCTTTCCAGGTAAAATAGATCTGCACAACAATACTTCTAATAGCCTTCGTGGAGCCATGTTAACTCCCTTCCCTATCATAAGCACCACTAACATCCAGAGGAATCTAGAGGTGTAACCTGTGGCCAGAAACCACATTTTTGTGCCTTTTGATGCCCAGGCAGATTAAAAGCAATAAACCAGGATATTAGATATTTTGACTTTCCATTTAAGCTAACTTATATTTATTTTTAAATAAACTCTGGATTCTTTCAAGGACACTGACATCAAATAGGGTAAAACAATGTTAGAAGAGCATTAAATACAACATGGCCCCCCCTAGAAATGACCATTTTCTGGTCCAACCACATGGAGTAGACCCATTGCCAGAACAAGCTGCAGTAGCCCAATAACTCATCTCACACAGTACAAGCCCCCACAGTGATTCTCCCTCACAGTAAAACTTTCATTCAAAGCCAACTATTTGTCACCATCAGTTATAAATGAGGAAATATTCCTTTGCCCTTCTAATCTTCCAAACATGGGTTGATTGTCACAATATCTCAAAAGAAAATTACCAAAATCAAGGAAGGCAAAAAAACTCTCTTGGTTGTTTCCTTCCCAGTGTATTTTGGAGCAAATAAAGGTATCTGGTTACACCTGTCCTTTTAGCTGTAAGGTGGTAGGTGTAAGGGTGGCCTCAAAGCAAAGATCAAAACCAACTTCCTTCCACACCTGTATTATTTATGTGTTTACATAAACATTCATACATTTTATGCATAGAATCATAGAATCAATTAGATTGGAAAAGACCTCCTAAGATGACTGAGTCCAACTGTTAACCCAGCACTGCCAAGGTCACCTCTGAACCATGTCCCCAAGCACCTCTAGGACATCTACATGTCTTTTAAATACCTCCAGGAATGGGGACTCCACCACTTCCCTGGACAGCCTGTTCCAGTGCTTGACAACCCTTTCCATGAAGAAATTTTTCCAAATATTCAATCTAAACCTCCCTTGGTGCAACTTGAGCATGTTTCTATCTTGCTCAAGTGTCCTCAGAGCCTACTGTGAAAAAGCCCAACTAGTGCACCCAGGAAACGAAATTCAGGTACTGGGTATTTTAAGATGCTCTCACTCTTACCTGCTCTGTCCTTGCTGGGTTTACATACACAACTCCTGCTTGTCTTGCAGGAATGCCACTGAGAAGATCAGGGAGCCCAGCTTTATTCCAGTCTGTATACAAGGACAATGGGTACATCTGCACTAGCATCCTACAGTGTTCTGTGTGAACACAGTTATAGCAGGTGTCACCCTCTCCTGTCCTAGAGGTCACCCAACCCTGTTCCCAAACACTGTCCAGTCCACCTGCCCATATCTCTGACTACCCTCTACACCCTTCTGAACCTCAGTTGTGCTGCCAAAATACAGCCCTGAGCTCGTGGGTTTGAAATTATTTCCAAGATAATTAAACTAAGATACAGTGTGGACGTTCCTGTCATATTTACTGCCACATTGGAAATTTCCAGTTCAATAAAATTGTTCAGCAATTAAAACTTCAATAGCCTTGATAAATTTTACAAATACAATCTGGTATGTCAAAGCATCTTTGTATGCCAAACTTTGTTAGGCTGTACTTTGTTCCTCCTCCATTTCTGATAGCCTGTGAGAAAGCATCCAGGTCTATTTGTAGCTCTTCTCTTTAATTCTAAAAGCTCTGACAAAAAAATGAGGAAAATTTGTAAAATTTACAGCTTTTTGTCCTGGAAGTAAGTGTGAGAATGGCAATGGATGGGTTAGATAGATCTCATTTCTGCAGAGCACAGCTGGAAGAGTAGAGATCTGAAACCACAGAATCAATGCAACAGCAGCAGCAGTCTTTGAAAACCTCAGAGATACAGTGCAAGTTCATGGCAAGCAGCTAAGGTTCATATGACCCATTAGTCATTGAATGATTTTTATTTTTCTAGGCCTTTGAAGAGCTTCTATTCATCACTGACTCTACAGCCATTTTTTGTTGTTGTTGCTGGGGGCTTTTTTCAATAAGAGCATCCCATCATGAACTCTTTGCTCATTTTATTGAAGGGTATTTTTTGTAGCTCATTCATGGAAAAACTCCATTTAGTATTTCTAAACCATCCCTGGGAAGAACATCTTTTGCCCTGAGGACACATCACTGGAGTTAGGAAAGAGAGCTCCAGAGTTGTAGCTGCATCCAGAGTCCCACGAGCTGGATTCTCCTATGGGGTCCACGTTACAGAAACCACAGAACAGCCATTCACTGGCATGTTTTTAATTATGTATATTTTTTACTTTACTTTGTGGTTTTCTTGTAGCTTTTACTTCTGTGACATCACTTTTTCTTTTTCTACATTAAAAGTCAGAGGCAGAAGGGGAAGCAGACACAATCTGCCAGATACACTGGGGAGGATTTTTCATACTAAGTCAAGAGTTTGTAACCTTTTTTCTATGCAGTTCCTAATGATGAAATATAGTGCTCTGCCTCCCTCCCAGACTTTTGAGTTATGTTTCTGGACTGTGCATCTGTGCACGCCCCCAGCACAGCCAGTTCTAATAGCTTTGAACACATTAATAAACAGATTAAATGATTAATTGTCCTTAGAAACTGATTGTTTGATGCCTGAAAAAGAGAAAAAAGAAAAAAAAAGGGCTTTTAGGCAGTTGCGTAATTTTATTTATGGAGTAACCCAAAACAAAAATTCTGCTTGTGAACTCTCTATTACTATATATTTTGCTGTGCAAAGGGAAGAAAACTCAGCATGGTTGGCACACAAAGTACTTCACAGCATCTTTACCCAGAGAGCTGGTCCTGCACTTACTCCTTCTTTTACCTGCGTTCTTGTTGACAAAGGAGTGTGTCAGACAGGTTTGATTCACACATAATAGAGGCCTGAATAGCTGTGGTCGTGAGGAAATGTTAAAACAGCGTAAATACCGAGTGTGGTTCCCATCACAAATGAAAGAAAACAAACTGAGCTCAATCTGGAAAATATCTCTCTCGCGGTGCTCGAAAAAAAGGAACATCGTGTCACAATGATTCACTGTTACATGCTGATTTTGAGTGAATGCACGGAGAGAACACGAGCAAAGCCCTATTATCTACGTCCCACAGCATTGCAAAGGCAAGGACCAGGCTGTGCTATTAAGGCCCACACACGGTGCCCCAGGACCTACAAAGGGCGTCTCGGTCCATGCACTGACTGCATGACTTCCACCACACTGAGTGTGGGGCCCAGCACGTCCCCCAGCTATTTCATCATAGCTGCCATTACTGAGCTCTCCGAGCCAACAAACTCAGTTTTTTTCCTGCTCTTTGTGATACAACATGAACTTTCCTTGTTTGGTTTGTGTTCCAAGAGGCAAATGATGGGGAAAACATTTCTGAAGCTCTTTCATTTGTCAATGACAAACGCAGAGATTTATATGAAACACCAGCAAAATGGAAATATTGACTCTGAGCCCTCAGTTCAGATGAAAAGTGCTACCTAGGTGAAGAGTGTCATTATTGTTATGAATCAACTTGCTCCCACATCACAGGCGTAACAAAGTAATGTTTATTGCTGGTAACCTTTGTAATAATCATAGTTTCCAATGAGGACTCTTTAGTTAACGATGAAACTCTACGGGTGAGATTTCAAGAGTTGTCTAAGTAAATTTGGTGCCAGCTCAGATGGAAAATTGCTGAAAGATGGGTGCCTGACTCCCACAAGGCCTTTGAAAAGAGGCTCATCTTGCATTAATTGGAAGTGGGGAGGAAACAGAAATTCAATATACTATCACAGCAAAAGCAGGAGAAAGAAAATGGCATATTGAGCAACTTTGAAGGAAAAGTTCTGTGTCACTGAAGGACAAATTGCTGCAGAATCTTCTTGTTTACTGGCATTCTACTTTACTTCACCGCCAGGAGACAGCAGAAATTAAAAAAGATGATCTGCAATGTCTCAAATCCTTCTTTTCTGTTCACCACAGCCCTTAAGTGGTAAACTCCATTCAACTACGATCCTATCTCCAGCATTATTCAACATTTGTATAGAGTGAAGAGAAGAGACAGGTGCCACAGGGATGGGACCAGGAGAACACTGGTACATGCTGCTGCTCAAGTTTCTCTCTGCCTCCCATTACAATGTTGATATTTTTCAGTATATACCTGGAGGGAAAGCAGGTAAAACTGTTGACTGTAGAGAAGATCGGGGTGATGCTGATGAGATACATTTCAAGCAACACAAATACCTTCCACAGCATCACCTAATATTTAGGCGTCTATCTTCAGGCTGTTCGGTATCTCTTCAGCCCTAGAGGTCTTCTCTGCTCCTTGTGCTTCTGGATGTTCATTTAATGACAGCATAGAAACCAGTGATTTACACCTGAAACGGGAATGAATATTGCATGAGTCCACACACTGATCCATGTTTGGTGAGGAAAGCTTTTTTACTCCCCCATGAGCTTTTACTCTCACAGTTCTGTCTATGAAACCTGCTGTGTCTGAGTTTCCACTCTGGGATTCCACCCTAATTGGCAGTTCCCTCCCTCCCTAATAATGACTACCCAAGAACATCTACTTTTCTGTGGAAATACCAGTGAATGGGGGCACCACTTCCTAGGGAGGACTGGAAACTGTTCAGCAACCATGGAGAGCTGGAAACTTACCCCAAGAACTCAAGCAGCAATGGTCTGCAAAAGCCACCATGTTTCCTTGAGTAGATGAAGGGTTGAATGAGGGTATTACTGCTCTGTCTAGTTTGGGGTACTTAGTGGATCAGATACCACAATCAAAGAGGCTGCCCAAAAGAGCTGACACTGGGGCAGAGACTTCCACTTAACTCACTTATGCTGACTTAATAAATGGGGATAAACAAAGATAGCCATAAGCCTGTGGGTAAAGCTCTGCACTTGGACTGTGCTTACTTCTGAGTCAAAAATTCAGCTACAACAATGAGCTACAGGATTTTTATTCAACTCCAAAACCATTCACACTTCTGAGGACCTGACATATAGCAAAAATAAGCCCTATAGTAGCAATTCAGAGTCTGCTATAACAACATAATGACAGGACAAGGGGTAATGGCTTTAAACTGAGAGTAGGTTTAGATTGGATATGAGGAAGAAATTCTTGTGTGAGGGTGATGAGGCACTCGAACAGGTTGCCCAGAGAAGCTGTGTCTGCCCCAACCCTGGAAGTGCTCAAGGCCAGGCTGGATGGGACTTTGAGCAACCTGGTCTAGTGGAGGGTGTTGGAACTGGATGATCTTTAAGGTCCCTTCCAACCCAAACCATTCTGTGAAAAATAAAAATTTATTATAAAAAATTATTACTATGATGATTCAGATTTTTCATCTTGCTGAGTTGTCCCACGAGCCTCCAAATTAAATTTGTGGTAGAGCAGTGGGCTAGCAAGGATTGTACCCAGTTTATGTCAGGGAACAGCTGACTTGCAAGACAAAATATTTCATGGGAACGTTTGTGAGAGTGCCAACCCCCACAATTATATTTGATCTTTCTCCTGCACACAGCTCCTCAGCACGCTCTAGAAAAAGCTGCAGCTTTGCACAAGAAGAGCTGAGAAGCCTAATGATGAACAACAGCGTTTTCTGAGTGTGTTTTCAGTACTTCTTTCTTTTCATGATCATTTATTTCTTTCTATTTTAAGTTGTTCTTGTTGAACTTCCAGTTTTCCTCCTTAGCAGGAGCCTGTAGTGGAAGTGCTCTGGTGCCAGTGAGTGGAGAGAGATGATGATATGCAGCACCTTCTTGAGACTGACAGACTGCAATTCAAAGAGAAGATCATTAGTTACTATAGAACCCTGATCTCACCATTTAAATTAGGGTAGAAAGATTCTTCCATTGCTGGAATTTAGTGAACAGGTAAATATCAATTGTTTTGCAACTGGGCTTTATTTTGTCTTAAGAAACAGCACTCAGTTGCTCTTGCTACTCAAAGAAAATGATCCTCCCTTCCAAGTCTAGTATAAGGTTTTGGCCTGGGTTTTGACTTACAGGTTACAAGAAGGTGGCAGATGTGCAGTGTGATTAAAGGGTGAAATGCCAGAGAGCTGTTTCTCCTGTCACAACTACATGATTTCCATTTTTTCGCCCCTTCAGTGATGCAATGACACCAAGGTGGAAAATGCTGAGCTTGACCTTGCTCAGAGCGCATGAAATCCCAGTGCTCATGGGCTGCTGCAGCCTGTGAAAAGGGAGTGAAAAGGGCTTACAAGGAGACAGCAACCATGCTGGAAACCCCAAAGGGCCTTGTTTAGATAAGGGCAAACTTTCAGCTGGAAAATAAACCCTGCGAGTATGAACCTGCAGCATTTGTGAATTACCCTACACACAGGGAATCTGGGACCATACAGGGACCCCCCAAAATTTACAGTATGAATGAGTTCTCTGGAGAGACCTTTGGTGTAAGAAGACAAAATTAGTCTGGAAGAAATAAGTGGAAAAAACAAAGCTAAGTTTTTGTTTTCATTAGGAATATCAGGAGTCTCAGGAAACCTCAAACCACTGTCTGTGTTTTATTTAAGCTGCATCTACTGATATATGTTGACTGCAGGGAACAATTTCTACCCACTTTGCAAAAGTTTAATTGTCTATACATTTACACAGAATATACCAATATTCTGTAGTAAAGAAAGATTGGCAGCTAAACTTGGGAGAGTAGATCAAGGATTTGAGATCCAACATTTGCAACAATCTGACTGGGGCATTTAAAAAAAATCTGTTTATTTCTAGAGCCAAAAATAATTGTAAAATAATTACATTAGTAATCAGGAGTCCAAAGAAGCTTATTCAGCTTATTTTACTGCTTGTGCTGATGACACTGTCTTTTGTCTTCATCCAGTAGTGGAAAGTTCTTTATCATCTTCTGGTTTGGAAAAAGACCCAAGCAGCTGATGTAAAAAAAAAAATATATTCTCCTGGTAGCTGCAGCATGATTAATTTTCCACCCCACAAGATCACTGTGAGTTTGAAAGCACCCTAGAGCTTTATATGCTGCATTATAGTCATCAAGGATCATAAAGCATCTTCTTCCTTCCGCACCACTAACACTTCAGAGAGCTAACATGGTTGAGTGGAATGAGCAGAGGGTTGAAAACCAGGAAATTTATATTATAAACCTAAACCAGCTTGTGTCTTGCCTTTGGCCTTAGTTACATATTGCTGGACACAGTTCTCTGAAGCAATGCAGTCCTAAACTCCAGCTAAAGAAATTGAAGACTCCTGCCCGTATGACACTCAGACCTTGGTATCTGCATTATAAAATGGGGATAATAATATCAATATTTTTTCATCATAGACTTTGGGATTTATTGGTGAAGAGCAGTAGATAAAAGCAAAACATTTTAATTAAGGTCTTTAAATAATTTTCCAAAGGAAAATTACTCATTATAGTAGTTTCCCATCATTCCCCCACCCCAGATAAGTACATGGAGGAAATCCTGCACATTACACTTCCCTGTTGTACAGGGAAAGGTGACTTGGCGACATATCCCTTTTCCACATCATTAGGACGCTCCAATCCCAGCAGTAGGGAGTGAAAATTCTGGGGTTTAGGCTGCCCTCCCAGCCCCTGGTTGTACCTAGAGGAACTGGTATTTAGAGGTACCTAAGCCCCTATAGCAGATGTGATTAATTTATAAGCTTATCCAAAAGCAGTTCAACTCTTCCATCAATCTACAATTCTTCCATCTCTTAGGGGGTAAAGGGAGCTGGCCAAATGGAAACACACCTGGGACAGAGAGGGACAGGCTGAGGCAAGGTAAGTAGAACCATGCGCTTTACTACAGCCACCATGGAAGTAAGCCAGAGAAAAGGGTGTACATTAACTGATGGTACTACCCTTGAGTGGCCTCCAAGGATGATCCTCTGAGAAGCAGTCTGTACTAGGGAATGTGTAGGAGCAGGAACATTGGGGAGAACAAGTACAGCTGTGTTTAGGGAGCTGCCTGATTTGGAGCAGGACAACAGATTCACTGCCTTCCACCGCTGCAGACAGCCACACAAGAACCACAAGGACTACTGATAGAAGCAAAAATTAGACAGGATTTATCAATATCAGCATCCCAATATTGATCTGAGTCAGTTTTGCCCACAATTATGCTAGAAAGAAACAGATGTATAAATATATTCAGGACATGACCTTCAGCATTACTTTTAAGAAAATGTGTTTCTCCTCGACATCATCTGGTTCTGTGTGCACGAATGAATTATACTTTAGACATTGTGTCAGGTGGCATTTAAAAAAATTTGTAAAAAGAATTAATTCATGTTTTTCAAGGTTTTTTTTTAAATAATATTTGGTTTTTTTAAAAAAAAAAAGCATGTAGTCTGAAGCTAAGTTTCATCTGTGTCTTTTTAAAAGGCTATTATGCTGGATTTTTCCCCTTTTATTTTTACTCACATAATTTTTCCCATCCTATCCTTCCATCCTCCTTCTTCTTCACACAAATATTCTAGATGCCAGTAGAGATCTGTTTGGCTGCGTGACTTCCGGTGAAAATGAAAAATAAAAACCAGCAGTGTGTCCCAGTGCACTTTTACATAAAAAAACATTTAATTGAGTTAAATGTAGCATTAATCTTCGTTTCATATATCTGATGAATCTTGCTGAAGGCCTGCAGTTGTGTAGCTCCCTGCTATACAAAGTCATCCTTTCAATTTACTTCTTGTTCACTTTGTTCCATTTCTGAGGTGATGAATTTAACACCTGGTACCATTTTCTTCACGGCTCTTGTTCACTTAAGGATATCAATGCAAACCACAACCCATGAGTGTTTATGTTCAGTGTCACCCTGACACTTCCAGCTGAAGACAGCATTGCACCATTTAAATAGATTCATTTCCTTGAGATGGGCATTGCTACTGGTCTCTTTTCCAGCTGGACAGAATAATCAGGTTGTCTCACACCAGCCAACAGAGAGTTTAATCCTCAAACCCCCGATCTTCCATAAATCTGTCTGCAGAGAACCACTGCTAGAGATTCTTTGCTGTTTATGTCATATCTTGTAAAATCTATTGAGCCTACTCTGAGCATGTGTCTGTTTTGACTTTTCCTGAAGAACAGTCTCTGGAGGGAAAGTCTGAACCCTAGCATTTATCTTTCCATGCATTCGGATAGGCAGTTGTGAAAGTGTGTCTCTCATGGGGATATTTTCCAGTGAGTCAGACTTGCTTTCTCTGGATTGACAAGCTCTGACAGCAAAGCATTAATACTGTCTTGCAGTATTAGTCAACTGGACTCCAGCTGAGAGCTAAATAAAAAGACAGACCTTCATCCTGAAGCCGATTCCCAGCAAGGCTCCCATTAAAGAAAAACAAGACCTTTTCCTGCGTAATAAGAAGGACTAAGAAAATGAGGCAGGATTTCAGATATCTCTGAGTACATGAGGAACTGATAGTTGGCCCCACAAATTTTCTTCATAAAATAATGCTAAAACTTATTTGTGTTCAAAATATATGACAAGAAACAGCACAGATGCACTCTTTTTGATATACCTGAGCAGTCAAAAATCAATACCTTATTCTGCTTCTTGGTAAAAGGCAATTCACAACAAGACTTGTCCTAAAAAGATCTGAAACATCCTTTTCCTTCTTTTTGTTGTTGTAGCACAACTCAGATAAATGAAACAACTAAGCTAAAAGCTATAAAATCAGCATTCCCTTCAGACTGAAAATTGAAGAGGAAAAAATAAGACATATTGTCTTACTTTCTAATCCCTGTTCATGTTGGATCTTTACCTTATCCATAGTCAAGTCTTTTTGTTCTAAATAATTTCTACATTTCCTATCAAAATTCTCTTTTTTTTCTGAGAACTTCTACCATATAGACTTCTTTATTTCAGATTCACTTCTGATATTTAAAGTGGAAAATACAGTGTCAGATCGTTCAAAGAAGTACTTCTTAGAATCACAAAATCTCTATCAAATACTACAGCCCTTATTTCTCTCTAGAAGAACTGGAGCTTCATTTAAGAGAATTAAAAAACTAATTCGTCTCAAAAGAGTGAAAGAGCTGGGGAAAAAAAAAAAAGAAAGAGGGAAAAGGGGGCAAAGAGAAAGAGAGAGAAAATTAGCAAACCTGGAACAATGGAGCTCCATCTGAGCTCATTCATTGAAAAATTAAAAGTTGCAGGGGAAGGTGGGGGGGGAGGAACTGTTCAGTAGTAAAGCATTGCTATTTGGTCTCCAAAAGTGCCTAAATCCATGAGAAATACAAGAATCTGAGTGCAGAGGTACTTCTAAGTGTTCCCTGTGTGCCTGCTGCATTGTGAAGTTCTTTACACCTTTCCAAAATGTGGCTCTGAATTACTGCTGTCAGCTTGGTGAAGAGGAGAAATTCCAAGTCCCATACTGGCACTGATCATCAGCTTCTTTCTTTCTTTTTCTTTCTTTCTTTCTTTTTCTTTCTTTCTTTCTTTCTTTCTTTCTTTCTTTCTTTCTTTCTTTCTTTCTTTCTTTCTTTTTTCTTTCTTTCTTTTTTCTTTCTTTGTTCTTTCTTTCTTTCTTTCTTTCTTTCTTTCTTTCTTTCTTTCTCTTTCCTTCTTTCTTTCTTTTTTCTTTCTTTCTTTCTCTCTACCTTTCTTCTTTCTTTCTTTCTTCCTCTTTCTTTTTCTTTTTTCTTTCTCTCTTTTTCTCTCTTTCTTTCTTCCTCTCTTTCTTTCTTTTCTTCCTTTTTTCTTTCTTCCTTTCTTTCTCTCTTTTTCTTCCTTTCTTTCTTTCTTTTTCTTCCTTTCTTTCTTCCTTCCTTTCTTTTTTTTTCTTTCTTTTCTTTCTCTTTCTTTTTTTTTCTCAATAACCTTAAAATAATGTTCCAAGAAAAACAGAACCATATCTTTTGCTGGAAGAAGAGCAAAAGAACGTAAATTGACTCAGTATGTTCTGTAACAACTCACAATTGAAATACACAAAAGTTGAAATCAGACTAATTTAGACCAAAAATAAAGCTATGCCTTTTTTCCTTTTTTAGTTCTTTTTTTCTTTTTTTTTTTAAATAGTTAAAATTAATCACTGCCACAGCTTAAAAGTGTCTGCAAGATTTTCCATCACTAGCAACTTACATATCAGCATTGGATGGCTTTTAAAAAGAAAAATCATGTTCAAGTATAAATTAATTCAGGGAAGACCCATGACCTCTGCTACATGGGATCAGATGGTCACAATAGTGTTTTTTAGCTTTACAATCTATTAATTGGATCTTTCTATTCCCTTCTCTGGGATCACCCTTTAAATTCCACCTGAGTTCCCGGAGATTTTTCTTCTTAGGCACCTGGACAGGAGGCAGGTCAATTAAAAATACCATTAACCCCTGCAAAGCTCATTTGGCTGCTACCATTTCTCATGTGCAGACACCTTCTGCTCATCAGATGGCAGGGCAATGTCTAGAAGGAAAGCCCAAATCCTAGGGCAGCAAGGCAAACCTTGGAAAATCCTTGTGGGTATTGGGGTATCAGCCACATTGTGGAGCACATTGCAGTGGCAATGACGGCCAGATGTGGGTATAGCACATTCTCAAGCTCAAATTCATCTTCCACCTATAAATCTGAGAACTATGTGTGGTTTGAACTTCAAAGTGCTCTTGAAGAAGCCAGCCTGAGCATGGATAGTATTCATAGAGTCTACCCAAATCAGGCCAACCCACCAGTAGGTGTATGAAGTTTGGCTCTTGGTAAGCACAGTATGGTTATTTTTAAGAGATTCTATAAACAACTGAGACCAATACGAGTAAGAAACACTTCATTCCAGTATGCTCAAATGTGATCACCCATTCTTCACTTAAAGGCAGAACTTTTGCATAATTTTCACTGACTGTCCCCAGTAATCACAAATCTGTTCACTCCAGGCTTTCTCAGGAGACCAGATAACACCTGATTGTTGTTAGCAAAAAGGTTTTTCTTCCAATCAAGTTTGGAAGTTAGCTCAGGAATATTTATCTCTCTCTTTTTTTTTTTTATTTTTAAATGTTTATTTTTTATTTTGATACCATCATTCAGCATTTGAAACCACACCATAAAAAGTTCATATGAGACACCTCTCCCATTTGGGCACACCCAGGTACCCCATTCTTCCTAGGGTGCCTCCAAGCTTCATTATAAGTATAACTAAAGAAGAGTACAGAGACACCCAAAACAGCTCTAAACTCACTTCTCCAGACCCTGTTAGTACTCCAGGGCAGCAGCACAGACTTCAGCACACACATTTTTTTCTGCAACGTGACTATAAAGTAAGAACACATTCATCACCAGTCAGCACACACCGAGATAAGACTAAACTGCTAATTCTACATTAATTACTCAGTCCCTGAGACAGGTAAATGGTTTAAATTATTTGGGGGTTTGATAAATAAGTCTTTTAAAGAGACAGCAGCAATTGTGACTGTTATCCTTATTTCCATTTAGATCCTTATTTCCATTGAGATCCTTATTTATAGTGTTATCCTTATTTACAGGGATAATTTTTACAAACGATGACTTAATAATGCACTTTTTCTTAATAACTCAGAAATACACTTTTTTTTAAAGTAAGGGAGATTTTATTGGTGACTCAAACCTCAGCTGATCATGGGGCCAGAAATTAACTTAAATCTTCCCCCTCTATGAAAAATATTAGACAAAATATTTTATGTAATAATGCTGTGCTACTGTTGACTGTTCATCAGAGGGAGATGCCAAGTGCTGCCAGGTCAAAATCCTTCCAGCAGGACAAGATTCATCTCACTGACTGTATATACCCGGTGTGGACACTCGTATCAAAGCCAGTCACCTTCAGTTCCTTTTATGTCACTACACAATCTTGAAACTGAGTTCATCTGCCTTATTTTAGATGTCTACTGTAGGGTGAGCTGAATCACAGCCTAAAAGTGCCCATTTCTTCCCACTGGCTATAGAAAAGGCCTTACAACTGGCTCAGCTGCAGACATCTGCGCTGCAACCCTCTCCTGTTGATCAGCCTTGTGGCTGCTGTCTCCAACAATTGCCATTTTAATGGACTGAGAGGACATGTGCCAAAATATCACTATTGAATAGCATTAATAAAATTATGTAGGCAGCTGATGTCAGTCACACAGCAGATGTTCAAATGCTGCAGAAACACCGTGACTTTCTGAAGGATGTAGTTGTAGGTGGCCTAGGAAAAAAAAAAAAAAAGGTAATTTTTTATGCAGATGCCCATTTCCATGCATCAAAGTATGACAAGCAGTGGCTTAGGCAGTGAGCTTGGAAGTGTGGCCAATCCTACAGAAAATCTGCAAAGAACTCCCGAATTCAGTTGTTGCATTTGCAGAGATGTGGATTGCACACTTGGTGTCTTTATTGAAAATAAGTAATTTTTTAAACTTGGACTACATTAAGATTATGAAAGAGATATCTCCCTGTTGATTAGAATAATTGATTTATTTATCTGTTGATTACAGAGATATCAATTACTATGAGGATCAGGAATACAAAAATCTTCAAAGACTTGCCTTTGAATTTTCATGTCATATGAGTAGCTTTGAAAAGTTTCCTCAGGGTGTCTATTCAGTCACTGAAACTGCTGCTCTGTTGCACAGGTAGGAGAACAAAGAATTATGGTGCTCTTTTTATTGGGCAGTTATCTTTTTGTCGTGTTTCCTGAACTTATATCTACTCCAATATAACAATCCATTGTGACAAACTGTTTTCTCAGCTTATAAAACTCCCATTCTCTGGAGCTGATAGCAGCTGTTTTGTAGCTGTCATACCACATAATATGGGTAAGGTCACTCACTGTAGCAAATTTGTAAGCTAAATTAGAGAATTTGATGCTGTGCCAAGTTTTAAAAGAAGAGATACCACATTATGGTGAACTGTGGTGTCCAGAGTTTAATGTATTCCTTATTAAAATCAATGGAAAGTTTACTTCAATGAGGGTTGGATGGAGTTCTAATTACATGTCGACAAATGCTTCCCGTATGCCAGTTCCAGTGTTAGAACTGCTGTTCATTAGATGTCCTTACAATGTGCTCTTCAGTTCTGTGGCCAGTGAAACAATTAACTTTTATTGTCAACATTAAATTTAATTAAAACTAATTTTTATATTGAACAGCAGATAATTCACCCTGATATTTTCCACAATTTCCACATGTCTGAAGAGTGTAACTCCTGGTACTGACTGCACAATGACCAGTGCCTCTCAGTTGAGGCACTTTTGCTTTCCAGACACAACAAAATTATAACAATCCTGGTTACGTTCTCCTGACTCAAGAACAAGGTGCATGGCCTTTTTCTCTACTGTGTTTATTTCCTTATCAAAAATAGTAAAGATTCTTAAAAATCTTAGACTGAACTACAGGTTCAAGTGTGAGTCTTCCTGCTAGTTTTAGTGTAGGATAGATGGAGATCTCAAAGGAATAAACACAGGAAATAATAAGGAAAATCAAGGATTTTAGAATAATGAGTCTCTGTTTGAAGTTACTGTGGAAAATGGTCACCTGATAACGGGACTTATATTGGTTGAACATTCTAATAAACTATTTTTAATATGTATTTCATGTTCTACTCTGAGACTGGTCCTGTGTAACAATGTGTGTGCATGTGCATGTGTGTGCATGTTTCCCAGTCATTTTTCTCACAGCTGTTGTTTGATGGTTGATCTTTTTTTCCCCCAATGAATCATTGTTCTCCCTTTTTCATTTCTGTCTCTCTGCATTTAATTTGTCTTCTGGGTTGGGGGCCATTGCTGGCTGAGGATCTATCCTTCTTGTAACTGAGACACTGCTATTTCTGTTCCTCAGCCCCTGCTGCGCCAGAGGATTTATTTGTGTGCGGGTGTTTGTTTCTGAGCGTTGGATTAGACCACTAAAGGAGCAGTTTGGGAGGTAAGGAATGCTGGGAATGGCTTTGTGTCAGCTCTGCTGAGCTCCAGCGCCTGATTTTCGAAGTGTCTCTTTTACCTAACTCTCAGATTTTCCAAAGCTAGCTGTCAAGGACATGAGACTCCACTATTTTAGGAGATGTCCTTGCTGTGTAATCTTTCAGGCACTTCCTTTTGTGTGCCTGTCTCCACACTGAGCAACGGGTGAAGGTGGTCCCCGCAAAATTTCACTCCAGGCTCACATGGTCCTACACAGTCAACAGAATTATGAATATTTATGGCAGGATTCTGCCCCATGTTCCTTCCAAGTGCATGACAAAGAATTATGTTTGTTGACAGCAACAATATGTTCATATGGAAATGGGAAGGCTTTCATTAAAAAAAAAAAAGAGGAAGGCTAAAAATTAAGACTATTTGATTCAAAAAGGAGTCATAATAACTTCAAAAGGAGCTGCTCAGAACTTCAAAATTCTTTCTCCATCCATACTGTCTGGAAGAAATAAGGTGTGAGTTGAGCTACCACAAGGGATTACAAGGTGAGACCAGCAAGCATGAAGTTTGTGAGGCTCGTAATTAGTAATAAGATATACAAATTAATCAGCACTTGTCACTCTGGCTCAATAATAAAACTTCAGATACCCACAGAACCTGGGAGGTAGTCCCACCAAAAAAAATCCATGTATAACACCTCAGTGAGCTGAAGTCCATGATGCAGACTGTATTTAGAAGAGAATTTCAGTACTTTGGCATTCTTGGTAAGGGAAACTAGAGTATTGCTCCAAGTGTCTAATAAAGCCATCTAGTATGGTCAAGTGTAAAGTCCAATATCTTCTCTCTACAGTTTTAAATCCTCTCTACTTGGAAAACAAACAGTATAATTGAGCAACTTTTTCCTTCCTAGTGACAATGATCCCACATCATTAATGCTTTGTCAGTGCTCTTCACAGTATATACATTTTGTTTTGTAAAGAAATAAACATCTGGCTATTTTTTTGATGGCATTATCAACAGCATTGCAAATATATCAATTTAATATAGTCAAGTGAGCTGGAGTGAAGAATGACTGTAAGATAAGGCCTGCATACAGTAAACTAAATTAAACAAAGCAGAAAAGATTGCATATGGTTCTAAGTAATGTTATTCTTCCTCTTAATCCTCAAATAAAGTCACTAAATTACACTTCCAGATTTAGTTATGATATTTACAAATGACTTAACTGTGCATTTAAAGAGGGGAAACTGGCTACAAATGGGGCAAGCTCATAATTTAAGCTCACAGTGGTGCCAGCACAGAGCGAACGCTTATTACTGGGGTATTTTTGGTGACGGGGAATTCTCTTTCCCTAAGAACAAATCCCAAAAAAGCATACTTTTATTACATCTCCCAAATCTGGCATTCAGGCTTTATGTAAATATACAAGACAAGGACCTTTCTTTTGAAAATGCTAGAAATCAGAGGCACAGCTGAGATTTGTTGGATAATATTTCCTTTTAAATCATTTGTATGTGCAACCCAAACTAAAATATAAACAAAACAAGATATGCAAAGAAGAATGAACAGAAAAGTATTGTATGAAAAACATGGCACCTTGCTGGAGGCTATATAAAATTGCTTCTTCCTTCCTCCCCTAAACATAGCACCTCTTAATATAAAACCAAAAAAAAGTTCAAAAGAAATTTACTGGTTTTGTTTCTTTATAACTGAAAACAGAAGGTGCATTTTTTTTAATATTGTATCATTCTTGAGTTCAGTTGCCCAGTTGCTCTCCAAAATGCTCTCTCATCTTTTGATATCCATTGTACTTTCAATGTTTTTTTCTCCAGAATACCTTTCATCTAACATCTGTGTCCTTTTTCTTGGTAATGAACCACAGTGCAGACCTAGAGTTTGGAAAAACTGCAAAGAAATACAGTCCCCAAAAACTCACATGTAGTACTGTGATTTACAGAAAATTAAACATAGTTAATTTTGGCAGGAGCTAAATAAAGGCTATGTCATGCAGTGAACTTAGCTGGGCAACTCTCATAACAACTTTGAATAGCAACTAGAGTCCAGACACCTAAGGTTAGTTAAGTACAAGTTTTATTTTAGCAAGAGTTTTGTGGGTAAAGCAAGAAAAATGGCAGGAGCAACTTTTGCCAATAGTGCAGGACTCTGCTGGTACAAACTGTGATGGCTTGAAGTTAACTCACTTTTTTGGGGATCTCTCCCCACCATGTACACTTTGCCAAAGAGGTACTGTCTATCACACATCAGAAAAAATTACGTTCCTATATTTATATTTATATAGTTAGAAAGATACATCATCACATTGTGGTTCCTGAAATCAGCCCCAAACAGATCCTTGCAGTGTGGTGGGAGATTGTTTAGGCATCAGCAGGAGCAGAAACTCTTGAAGGCTTTGTTCCCATAAATCATTTTACTGGCATTCATTACTCCCATAGGAAAAAAAAGTGCTTTGTACTTCTGGGATTCATTTCTAACAATTCTTACCAAAAGCTTATAGATGATAAAGTTTCATGTCAGTGAAGAAACAGTGAAATACGTGATGATTAAGTTGGAAACAAGTCCAGTAGAGAGCACAGAAACCAGTCTCCTCCCCTAGCTGTCATTTAGGTTTTCCTCCAGCATCCAAATGTGCAAGCTGAGACCAAATGCAGCAAAAGTTATTTCCTGAGTGTTACTTTCAGGATCATCCTCCAAAACTAACTTGGTAAGCTGAGCCTGCCTTGCCTGTCTCAGAAACTCTGCTCTAACCACTTCCCTCCTCCTTTTCCAAGACGAAAAAAACACTCTTATCCCTCTTTTTTATCTTTTTATTCAGAATTTAGCACCTTTTATTTTTTTAAATCTTTTAATAATTCTATCAAGTATGCTTGAGATGATGCCTGGTCTCCCCTCCTAAATGCATTGGGATGAGTCCAAACAAAAAACTCAGCCATTCCGAGGGCAATCCTCCACTATGCACAGCTTTTGGAGGTGATAATCTGATGTTAGACTCAATCTTTCTAGAATGCATAGGAACTTCTAAAAATTACAACATTTTTTAAAATGTCATAATAATTTAAAAATCACACACTGTGAGTATTCGTCACTGTCTTTCACTTGCTTCTGGGTCTTCAGTAGAGACAATGCATGAGAGATTAATCACAGAGGTCTGGCTTTTGGGGAGCTTTGTCTGAAAGCTTTTCACACCTTTCACACCTCTCCCTCCAGACTGGGTTAGCAGTGGCTGGTCACATGTTGCCCAGATCTGAAGGTTGGCATTTCTTGCCTCCCACAGCTATTTTTGCTGGCATTTCTTGTCTCCCACAGCTATTTTTGCTGCCAGAGCAAGGAATATGGTGCCCCAGGTGACATGCCCAGTTCATGGGGCTCTGAGAGCAGCCTATTTTTCTTTTCAGGCCAAGAGATAAAGTTCTGTAGCTGGTATGCAAGCTCTCTGTTTTCATCTAATAACCAGGAGCTTTTTTCTGTTTCATAGAAGACACTGTCCTTGTTCAGCTGATTACAACCTAATGAAATCATAAATGCAGGGATGATAAGCTTCCCTCGGTGTTTAGAACTGACCTTAATATCACCTTCAAGTCCAGATCCGTGGACTAGCTGTTAAACAACTCCACAGCACGCTGCCCAGATGCCCTCTCCAGCCACAACAGCAGCTCAGATGAACATCCTGGAATGCAGAGGAGACATTTCCACCCTCTTACAGCCACCTTTCTGCATTGCATCTGGGTCCAGAGCATCACCTGCCCCTCACAAAGTCCCCTGTTCTTCACTTTGAAGTCCTCCTTTCCCTTCTCTGCTGCCCAAAAGAAAGAGGAGACATCCTGTGTATGTATCATCACTAGAAGAGCTCTGGAAGGACAACATTTACAGCTCTGTTCAGGTAAAAAGAAACCTATTCCATAGGTTGCACAATACAGTGGAGAGAGGGAAGGATGCTTGTGTTTCAGACTGGTCAAGGATACAGAACCAGTACTCATGTCTCCAATTCTTCTTTCTGAAAAATGAGCAAGATAAAAAGTTAAAACAGAGGTTCCCCCCAAACTACTATTTTAAAAGCAAGATGAAGAGGCCTGGGCTTCCCCAGCACTTTCATATGTGTTGAAAAAGTGGGTGACTAAAGGAACTATGCCAATCAAATGCTGAGGTCTTTCTGGAATTGCATCACTTGTATGAAGAACTATGCAGCCTCAAGGCTGGCCAGTGAATACCAAAAATGCCAGCCTCCAGGTCTGCGTGCACATTTCATTTTCTGGTGGGTTCCTTCAGGAGGAAATTTCTCCATGCGTGAGCTTCTGGCTCCCAAGCAGCAGCAATTTGCTGAGCTCACCGCGTCACAGAGCGCAGGAGTGAGTCAAAACACTTGAGGTCTTTCCCACAGGCTTTGCAGGACCTTGAGCAATTCGCTTCAGGGCTGCTGGAAGACCTGATACTAAACAGCAACACTCACATTTAGTGAAATAAATCAGACGCCTTTATGCTGGCATTTGGCAGGCATCCTCACCTTCCAATGAAAATCTGAGGAGCTTTTTTAATGAAGTGTGCTGGAGCCACAAGCCCAATTCTGCTTCCAAAAAGAAACGAGAAAGCACGCCCTGCTGCATGCCAAAATAACCTTTAAAGTGCCCAAATTCAGAATTATGACTTTTTTTCCTTGGTACTTCTCTTTTACCCTGTAAAATGGTGAGATTCGTTTACCCATCAGTCACAACATTTTGAGGGTAATTTGACTGTTTGGAAACTTCTAAACCTTCCAGCTGAAGAGGTCCACCAAGGATTACAGTTCTTCAATAATTGCAGCTATTAAAACACATATTTTGCTTATGAATTTCAGTGTTAGGTGCTTCTACAAACAGCATTCACGAGCTGTAAGCAGTCACACTCAGTCATGCAGGAAGGAGAAATGGAAATTTTGGAAATGGGCTTTTAGGGTGGGGGAAGTTTCAGGAAGGGGAATTCATATCAGTGAAAAACAGACCCTGTGCAGGAAAATCACTCCACAGAGACTGTAATAATTTCATTTCAGTTACACAAAACTCAACACAGCTATCACACCGGGAGCAATGGCTGACCACGCCTCATATGGTCCTCATATATCTTTCAAGTCTGTATTTTCTACTGATTACTCTGATTAGGAAGCCCACCAATGCATAGGTAATGGTTCAGCAGCCTAGTTCTTTGGCTTAGGCAGAGCAGTTACAGTATCCTAAACATTATGAGTCACATTTCTATGCCCACATTCCTGCAGCTCTTTTTAAGGATGCTCATTGCTAAGCCAATACAAACTGAAATGACATTGCAGACTGACAGAATAAAAATATTAAATGTGTCAGTTTTGAGGAAACTCAAGCACTCAAGACCATGTCATGGACAGTCGCAATCCAGAGACAGCTTTGTTCAAAATAATATAATTACTGCATTTTAAGCTCTTCATTTCTCTTCATTCACACTGGAAAATTTTCCTTTCCCTATATTTTTTTTTAAAATGTCTTATTACACTGGCAAGGTTATTTGTCTCAATTTACAGAAATTGGTCTTAGTGGTTTACTGTGCTGTTTCTGCCCACAAAGAGGTCAGGTGTCTCTCTTTTAACAGCTCCATGTTTTTATTTTTGTGTCTCAACAAATCTCTTGCAAACTCCGACTACAAGCAGTTACAAAAGAATACAAAATCTCATGGGAAAAGGTCCACTTGTCCATCCATCTTGAAGTCTTACAGTCATCTACTTCAACATGAAGTGATAGATACATTTATATTGTCTCTAGTAGTTGTTCTGCATTCATGCTAAACCAACTCTCCTTAGTGTCTCTTTATCTGTGTTTAATACCAATATTCTGAACTGTACTGTCAACAAAATAATTTTTCCAATGAGAAAAATTATTAATTTTCATGTGACCAAAACTAACAAGTAATTCCACACCCAGGTTTTAGAATTTGGTTTCTTCTCCTTGATGCAACCTTGAGTCTGAATTTCCATAGTTTATATTATGCAGTTTGGTATAACACCCCTATAATTTTTTTCCTCTTTAATACTTATGTTCACAAAATTAATCCCGTCTTAGAAAAGCTTTTTGTCTTAGAACATATGCAAATAAATCACTGTATTCTTAGATAATGGAAATTGTCAGTGATTAAATTTAATTTGATAGGGTATGAGTGAAATTTCTCTGACTAGTTATCAACAGTGTCTTGATTTTAGGTTTGGCTTTATCATTATATCTCCTACACTTACAGCTGCCTGTACTTTCCTTCAGTAGTTCTCCATATTTCTTTTTGCAGATTGTTTTTTGCAGGCTCGTGAATATATGGGTATTTGGCAGGGGCTTTGTAACCTATAATCAGAACTGAAAATTATAGTGATCCCATTTGTGTTATTATAGCTTAAGAATGTGTCAGACTTTCCATTTTAAACTTTTTACTCCAAAGAATCTACAACTGGTCTTTCTTTACTGCCAAATATTTCTGCAAAATTTTCAATAAGAATAATGCTATTTATTAATTTGAAATTTTTCTCAGGACTTCTGGCAATGAGTGTGAGGAGACAGCTTCTCCTGCAATTCAAAGAAAAAAAAAAAAATCTCTAATTTCCTGCCTCCTTATTCAGTGACTCCATTTTAGCCAAAAAAAGTTAGATGGGTTTCTTTTTAAGGACCTGTAGTATTAGTATGGTAGTGGATAAGAGGGATTACTTGAGAATGACTGGAATTATTTCTTTTCACTGGAAACATAATATGTTCCTTCAACAGAGTGCCAAGATTTTTCTGCCAGAGGAACAAGAAAATGGATAAGAAAATCAGCTCTCTACCCTGATCACACAGATTTATTTATTTTTAAACACATTATCTTGCATATGATATTCTCACATATGATCATCTCACATCCCACAGCATCCTCTAGGTGAGGGGCCTATAGGTATAAAAGCAGAAAGTGGGGTGTTGGGGATAGAAGAAACCTGAAGAGGAACCAAGGTGAGACTGGCCAGGAGATACACCAGCTGCTTCCTCGACGTTTCCCGCTGGCCTCACTAAAAGCCAGGATCCTCGCTTTGTGACCCCTTCCAGCATCTCCAAATGTTGCATGCAACACGTCCTGTCTTCTCCCTTCTTGCCTTTAGCAGGAGGAAAAAAATGTACGAATGTAGTAAAATTTGGCCTTACAGCTTCTTAAACCGATTGGTGAAATGACAGACAGTGAACAAAATTCCATCCTAGAAAACAGCGGAGTGGGTGACTGCAAGTATCTCTCACCTCATCACTCAAATTTTAGCTATTCTCAACTCCCAGACCTTCCAGACCCAAGGCATCATAATTTCCTTTGAGTTTCAGCTGCATATTCTACCACCAGTTCCTGTGGGACTTTGGGCAAAGAGTATAACCCAGATTTCCAGGGAAGCTGGGAAATTACAGCACCCTCAGACAGCTGTGGGACGGGCCAGCTTGCTCTGGTTTGGTGAGCTCAGCCCTGAACACTTTGGCCTTGACTAAATTTAGGCTTTGAGGCTATCAGAGGTGGCTCTCAAACACAGAGGTAACAACTGCCAGAAAGTGTTACCATGTCTTCGTTATCTCCATTTACAAACAGGAGTTTGGAAGAACTCAATGCCGTGGGAATTTATTGTGCTGCACAAACCCTACTGTAGGAAGAGAGACTTCCAGCTTCATTCTGGTGATGCAGACCTCTTGGGTCTGTAAATAAGTCAGGAACCTTGTGAGAAGAGTCCTGGTTCTGAGGTTCTCTGTGTTTTCTTTCCAGTAATGTATGGAAATCCTAAAAAATTGAATTTTTTCTCCTGGTATTTGCATGCATCCAGTTCTGGCCCTACTTAGTGAGAAAGTTTTCTTGCTGAGCTGGGGTTTTTTTGCCAGTTAGTTTGCATAAAATGCTGAGGATTAGAAGAACTCAGCTCTTGATGTACTTAGCTCATATATTTTACATAACTTTTTAAAAGAAAATAATAATTATGAAGATTATGAGATACCACATGCCAGTTTTTCCACTATGAAATGCACCCTGTTGTCAGTATTTCCATTCACTCTCATTGCCTGTAATCACAGGCAGAGAGCATAAAACAGTGGAAGTCTCGCCTTCAGTGGATTGTCTCCAAGCCTCAATGCAGCATGTCTGACATGACGCATATGGAACTTCTATTGCCTTTGAACTAAAACCTACAACAAGAGGTTCTTTAGAATTGCAGACAGCGAAGCTGCCAGCAATGGGAATGAGAGCTGAAAGCAAAGAATGAGAAAACTTTATAACCTCTCTCCTCCACATTCTTGGGTGATTCCCTGGCTGCCGTGTTAGACCCTCAGCATCAAGGAAGAGTGGCAGAGATTAGAGGCAACCCTAAACATTTGCATATAAAACTGGACAAAGCAAAAATCCCTGTCCTAAAGGGCACTGCCCTGTGAATCTTATTTCACACCTCCAACCTCTCTAATGCCATTGAGTGAGCTCGCATTGCCTAAAACTCATCCATGCAGCCAAGGGGCAGCTCTGGATCTTCTGCAACAAGGACCCATGCTTTAGGCAAGGAAGAGGATTCAGTGGTGTGCTGGCACCACAGCACACTTTGCTGAAAGCTGGTTTGCTAAGAAAGCCATGGAAAAACTTGCCTGGGTTGGTAAAGAGTTGGTTTTTAAGGAATCGTACAAAACCATCACTGACTCACTGGATTCCCAATGTATTACATCCATGGAGCAAACTAAAATTCCTGAATCCAGAGCTCAGACCCATAGCTGTACCTCCCTAGGCTAAGAGCTCACTCCTGAATAAAGCATTGTAGTCACAGGGGTCATTTTTTACCTGCAAACTTTACATTGGAAACCCTCGTGTATGTGACCCAAGCTAAACAGAGAGTTCATAAGTTTTTGGGAGTAGCGTATTCCATATTTTCCCTGCAGTTTATTGGCAGATTAATTCTAATGCACTCAAATTACATCATGAAGTGTAATGTAAAGATACTTCATGAAGGTTACTTTAATAGGGTGTGAAAATCTGATGAAGGGTAATTCAGAGGGAACTGCTTGGCCCATCTCCTATTTACTTGGAAACATTACTGCCTTAAAAAAACCTTAAATATATTACTTGTTTTTATGGCTCAAAAGCCTTTAATTTGAAGATTTTTATGACTCCCTTCTAATACACATCGATTTAAATAATGTTTTAAACTAAAATGGATCATTTACTGCCAACTGTGCTTCAGGCATATCATTGATTAGTCCAAGTGTGATAAAACAACCTTGTTTTTATTCATACTTTAAGAGAATAATAAAACCTGCATACTTGGAAATACTGAAGCAATATCTTGGCCCAGAGCTATTTAAGTATGAATTATTCACATCTAGTTTATTTTTTTTCTTTTAAATTCATGAATCCCCAGAATGGTTTTGTGAATTGTAACAGTGAAACCATGTTTCTAATTATTAAAGGGGGTTGGGGGGGAATCAGAATGCATCATATATGTAAAGGGGCCATTTTTTATTTCTCTTCTTTTCAAGTCACTGTGAATCTCCTTGGAAATTAGTTATTCAATATTCTCACTATATTTTAATTTGTGTCCCATTGAGGGACAATAGAGAGAGAGCTACTTTGTTCAAATAATGTTTGCAAACAAAGTTATTCTCACATCCTGTAGCACTGGAAGTGCTCAAATATTTAGAGATTTCGCAGAAAACTGACTGGGAGCCCACTGCCCAGAATTGGTCTGGAGTAATCAGAGGAAATTACAGAAATAGAAAGAATTTTTATATATCTTCAGCAGAAAAGGTTCATGTAACAGTGCTAGGATGCCTATCTGGATATCACACTGCTGCAAGTGGGACTTTTTCCTTAACTGCTGCAAAATGTCATAGGCAAAAATGTCTTTTCTAAGTGATGAAACCAAAACATTCATCTGATTTTGCAATCCTTCCATCCTGTGTAACCAAACAATGCTTTCTGCGTACACCGTGGTCTGAACAGTGACAGAGGAAAGAATGAGACTGAGATAATGCTTTTTCTTGTTCCACCACTGAATTTCAGTAGGGCCTCAGCAACTCACTTCATGTCAGTGTGCCTCCAGACCCTACACACACACAACACAAGGATTTGTCTTATCTGGACCATAAATGCTTCAGTTTAGAAAACACTTTTCTCTGTATAGTACTCAGTGTAACCTTGTACTTGGAAAACACTGAATTAATAAAGATTTTTTTTTTTCTTATACAATCACATAAACTGTTTGGGTGGGAAGGAGGTCATCTAGCCCAGAAAAAGGGTTTAGAACATGTCCAGCTTGATCAGCCTACACAGGGACTTGTAGGCTTGGAGTTTTGCTTATCTCCAGAACTGGCCTTTCCAAAACCTCTCTAGGTCTGTGCTCCTGAGTGACCCATATCATGGTGAAAACCTTTCTCCTTTTGTCTTGCCAGAATTTCTTCTATTTCAGCTCGAGTCCATCGCCACAGGATTCCAAGAATAGTCTTGGTTTGTCCTCTCTACAGCCTCCATTAGATTGCAGGACAAAGAAGTAAGATCTCCCTTTGCCTTCTCTGTTTCTGCTCATACTTCATGTTCTCCAGCCCCTTTAGCATCCTGGGAAGTCCCCACTCCCTCCGGTATGTCCATGCCTTTCTCATACTGGGGACCACAAAACTACATGAATCTAAGATGATGTTCTCAAAGTCTTCTGATGTTTTACCTGTAGGTTTTCCTCTCCTTTAAATATATTTGTAATCAGGAGCTCAGGATTGAGTACAACTACCACAGCTGTACACCAAGAATGATGCCGTATGTAATGGCCACCACACCCATAGAATACACCAAGTCTTAACAGTAAGACAAAAGAAAGAATAATTAAGAGTTACTGGAAGAAGGGAAAAGCAGCAGATAGCAAGCAATGGCTTTAGTTGCTGATTGCCAACTTTGAAGGAACATCTCCAGACAGCCATAGAAGATAACACAGTCCTATAGAATGAAAACTCAAAACTACAGAGAATTGACAGACACTGAAACACCAAGAATTTTCTATGCCACTAACCACAAAGTGCCACCATACACCATTCTGTCTTACAAGCAATAACACTTCAGACAAAAATATATCACAAAATGGCATTAGCAGACAGTGTGGAGCCTTAAAAAGATCTATGCTGAGATTTGCAACACTCGCAGTTCTTCATAGGACTTCCAAATTTATCTGAATGTTTGTTACTGAAGACTCTTAGAGTAAGTCTGGAAAATGCCAAGCAACTCAGCACAGAGCTTGCAACAATAAAAAATGAGAAAAAGCCAATCTTTTCACTTGGCTTCAGGGCCACATGTGGTTGCACTTTTCCAGATGTATTTGCCATACTGGGCTTAGCACAAGATTAGCCTGGAGGAGTTCTGCCTTTTCTCACTTTACTCCACAGCCAGGTGAGTTAGAGGACTTTTCTGAGATGGAGGAAGCTCATATTTAAGTTCAGCTCTTTTCATTGCATGGCTCTCTTTCTAGATTAAGGCAATTCTGCTGCACATGGCCACAGGCAAATGTCTGGAAGTCTGTGAAATTTTTGTATGACAGAAAGTTGTTATAGAAGTATCAACCAACAATAAAAATGGGTCTTCAAGGTGCTGAGAGTAGTAGATTTAATTTGCTCTACATTCTCTTGTGAATATCTGGTGCCAGATATCAATCTTTAGACAGACATTACCATCCTCACTACAGAACTGCATGCTTTGAAAAAATTCCAGCTCCTGATTCAACTCACTGAAATTTATGTACCTCAAATTCTACATAGATGTAGTCCCAACACCAGGATGGGGATTCTCTGCACAGTTAGAGGTAAACCAAACCATGTGTTTGAATATTTGCACCAAGGGAGTCAAACAACAGAGGTATTCTCACCTCATTGACATTTTCCTAGTTTTATTTGGCTCATGAAACATTAAAATGCTGAAATTGGAAAAGCAAAAAGTATTTTAAGCTGCTGAACATGATGAAAAGCAATGCATTTTAATAGTATGGCGAATCTGTTGGGGAGTGATTGGACATTAATAGCAGGTTTGTATACTTAATAAAGTTTGCATTGCCAATTTGCACTTTATAAAGTGTGGCATTGTTCTGGAGTGTGGCCCTGATGTGGACTTTATGAAGCATGCAGGAGGCAATATAGACTTTATGAAGTCCACATTGAGGATAAGTATCAAATTAAATAGGAAAAGCACAACAAGCTCTGATATGTGACTTGGAAACTCATGCCTGTCTGCCCCCTGAAAGCTCCCATTCCATTGATGTCACGGAGTGTCACTCAAAACACAAATCTTGAGCATATTTTATTATTTTGTGAAATTATTTTAATATTCAGGTGTTCAGAATTTTAAGTAAATGTTAGCTGTGTTAAAAAAAAATCAAAGAAACTGGAAAACTGGTATTAAATACACCAGTAGAAAAAATTCCCCAGCATAATCATATGTGGTTACTTGTATGGATCTTTCCCTAGGAAGATGTGGAACATGAAGGAAAAGTATGACTGGCAAAACTATTATTCTGTGAGTTTCTCCTGCAGAACTCCTCTTTCCAAAGAAAATTATAAATGTCTTTACCTTCAGTGAGGGCACACACTGGTTCTGAATGGCTGTTCTCTAAGTTTCAGGTTCGGCAAAATTTCCTTTATCCAAAAGGAAAACCTGCTTAATGAAGGATGATGGAGGCTGGCTCTTATGAAAGTCATGCTAATGAGACAGGTTATTGTCTCCTCCTCCTCCTCACACCCTTCTGGTCCACTGTGCAAATCAAAGTTTGTGACCTTACTTCAAAGCACTATCAATGGTTTTATGTCTCACTGTCAATATAATCTTGTATTTGGTTTGGCTTATATTGTAGACAGAGAATGAAACTTCCCAAATGAAACTTCCCTGTTTTTTTCTTGATTTCTCAGTGCATGGGTTGCCTATGAAATACAGAAAGCAGATGGTTTATTAAAAAAACAGACTCAAAAAATTAACAGCTCTAAACATTGCATGGATTTTTTTCCCTACTTAGCAAACTATCAATTAGATTATTTTAACTCCCTTTTGAGGAAGACCGACTATTCAGAGACATATTTTGATTGATTGCTCCACAAAACCTCTTAGTTTACAAACTGGTCATTTCAGAATTGTGGTTTTAGTTGTCTCCCGTGCAGCAGTTTAGCAAGGTTTGAGTTACTACATTGCGAACACTGGAAAGGCTCTTTTTAATTAAAAAAATATTAAAGTATGGCATTACAATGCAGATGACACAATCTTTCCAGCTCCCAAATCTATGAGCTAAGATGATTGATTTTATCTAGTTTAAATCAGTATGAAATTGATTAAATGACCTGGCAAATTCTGTCATTCGGCTCGAGAGAGACAAACCCAGCGCAATGTTCGACAGCTGCTCCACTGCCTGTCCATTACTCAACAACTGAAATGCAGCAGTTTGTGTGTGACTGGGCAAGGTACAGATATTGGTTTAGAGCATCATTATGAGTCTGGTAAATAGGTTTAGACTAAGGATGTGAACGCAAACTCTCTGTAATTTTCTGTAGCGGTGTTTAAAGGGCTCGTGATTGGCAGCATAACTGATTGTATTGACCAAAAGAGCCGAGGACATCTGCCTTTCCGGCCCTACAGCTGAAAGACCATATGTTATAAAAAAATACAGTGTGAGAGGGGAAAAGACAGTTGTAGGCTGGATGCATGAGCAGGGGTCAAAGCTAAGAGAAGTCCAGTCCTATCACCAACATTGCTCCAAACGAGGGGTGAATGATGTAGGGCTGTTGGGCAACGCAGAATTGTTGTTGACTTCTTGACCTGATTGAGCTGATGGCTGAATGTCTGTGAAAAGCTCAGAGATCCCTCCACTTCACTTGAAGATGAGAAGAATAGTTTACGTTACAAAAGCCTACAGCTTATAAAAAGTGCCCCATGTCCTTCAGCTCTTTCACCAAGCTTCAAGTGAGTACAGTGTAACTAAGATCAAATTAGGGCATATTACAATTTCCAACATCAATCCCAGTTTCCCATGCTTACAGTTCTGGAAGTAATGCATCCATTCAAATTCACAGTAAGTGAATGGTGATGGGACCAAAGCCCTCCATTCACTCATAGTTTACTGTTTGATGTCTTTTTTCGAATACTAATGTCAAAGTTGGGGTCATAGACATAAAAACTTCACTTTTGCTGTTCACAAAAAGTTATGGCAATTTTTTAGGCCCTGTTTACAGTGTGGGCTGTTAAAAAAAGCAAAACCTTTACTAGATTAGAAAAAAAAAAGTTATTTCTAGATGTACAGTAAGAAATGAAGATGTTGCTTTACATAAGACCAAGTGCAACACAGTAGCATATCTTTCTTTTTTGTCAGTGACCAATGAAAAAGAATATATATTGAAAACTATTTATGAAAATTGTAACTCAAGAAACAGGGGATGTAGAGATCCTTACTCTCTCTAAGTTGCAATAATACATTTCAATGACTAAATAAACAAAATTCACAGCAAGTTGGTTGGCATTTTGAAATGTGCTAACTCAGCACGCTGCTGAAGTTTCTGCTGAATTAGGCACTTTTTACTCTTTGAAACAAACATCTGTGATTCAGTGTGATAGATTTCAGTATAGATAGAGAATACAACAAGATGTTTTTTAGAGAAAAACATCAGTATGAATGAATGGTTCTTGCAAGCTCCACAATGCCCACTTTTAAATTCTATTGAATAATAGATTTCTCTCCAGATTATTCTTATCAAATAAGAATAATCTTTTGTATTATGAAGTCAACAGAGCATATAAAAGGGTATTATTTTTCCCCAATACATGGAATCAACCATTTGAAATTGGAGTTTTACGTAGTATACTAAACTACAGTATTTGTATATGTCAGTGGTTAAAGGTGACTTAATGCACTGAATTAAAAGCTGGCAAGGCACAGTATATGCAGTGCAGCAAAGCACACTACAAATCACAGAATCTTTGACTTCTATTGCTTGTTTTCACAGTCTCCCTAGGTAAGGTTACTCAAAGTAGTTGTAAACAAGAGCAAAGGGGGAAACAAATAAATTCACTCTGGAATCCTTAGGAAAAGGATGTTATTTTCCACCTCCCAAGATAATTAGCAAATATGATCCCAATGCTTGAACCAGTTTCAACCTTGAACTCTTAATATTTTCCTAATCAAATAAATCCCAACCACTAGCTATGTGCGGCACTTTACGGTTCTTCCCCCGGCTTTCCTAAAGGATTTTATGCAATATGGGCCCCAAACCAGACAACTGCTTTAATTTCAAGGAGCACAGGCTGTAAGCAGAACATACGGTCATTACTCCTTGCAAACCCAGACCCAGCATCCTCCAGGAAGTGTGAAAGTTCTCTAGATACTTGCAAAAGACCATTGCATAACATTTAATTTAGTGTTCAGTAATAATTTCGTCTCTGGGTTCAGATGATAAAGTGGATACAGATGTTCATTAGCAACAAGAACGTATGCAAACAACAAAGCATTCCAAGAAGCTGTTAGAAACTGAAAAGTCCAAGGCTGACCATCACATGCTGCAGAGTCACAAACATCTCTCTTTAGACCAAAAGAGAAATCTGACCACTCCACCATCTGTAGGAGTCCAAACTAGACTTTCTCTTCCTACCCATATGTCAAAGGTAAGGCCATTTTATACCGGGTATCTTTAAGTCTCAGTGGCCTAAAATGGGTCTGGAGCACAAGTCCCATGAGGAGTGGCTGAGGGAGCTGGGGATGTTTAGCTTGGGGAAGAGGAGGCTTGGAGTGACTTTACCACTCTCTACAACTACCCTGTAGCCAGGCAGGGGTTGACCTCTTCTCACAGGTAACAAGCACTAGAACAAGAAGAAATGGCCTCAAATTGCACCGGGGAGGTTTAGATTAGGCAACAGGAAAAATTTCTTCACTGGAAGGATGGTCAGGCATTGGAAGAGAAATGGTGGAACCACCATCCCCGGAAGTGTTGAAAAGGCTCATCATGGACAGGGTACTTGGGAACATGTTTTAATGGTGCAGATGGCAGTGCTGGTTTAACAGTTGGACACATTGATCTTAAAAGTCTTTTCCAACCTTACTGATTCTATTATTCTAAGCATGTAGAAGCATTTGCAACTTTCCAGCTGACAAGAATTTGCTCCTAGTCATCTCTCCACACAGTCTTCTCTACCTTTTCCCAAAAATCTCCAGTGGCTGAGAGGTAGAGATTCACAGCCTGGCTTTGCTGGTCTTGTTTCTGGCAGCAACAACAGGTAATGAGAAAGATTCCTCCTGGGGCCTTTTCCAGAGGTATTTTCTCTCCCAGCTTCCAAATGAAGGAGGAAAACACAAAGACCATCTGCAGGGAGTGACAGCTTCTGTTTGTCACGTCAAACATCCCAGACTCTATCCCCATCCTCTGGAGGGAATAATTCGCATGGAGAAGATTAGGCAAAAGGATTAGCATGCAGCCGGATTATCCACACACACGGCTCAGCCAACTAATAAACCAGCACCTTTATGCGTTTCCTGCGTTTTAACCTCCCGATTTCCAGGCTTCTGATATTTATCCCTTTGAGCATTACCATGGTTTGGGGGACACAGAACACACAATTGATGACGATGAGTTTGTGGCTAACCTGGCATGTCTGAGCCATTTCTCATCAGCCACAAGATGTCAGTGTTGCTGAATGTTATTATTCTTACCTGCACAGAGGCATCAATAGCTGTTGCTGAGGGTGGCTGTCAACACCAGGTTCTATGAAGTAAGTCTAACAAAAAACCCACAAGAAATAACACAAAAGCAAGAGAAATAAGAATTTTCATAGCAAAGAGTGATTTGGCATTAACCACAATAAATAATATTTGAACTAGATGGTAATTGCTGTCACCTACTCCTAATCCTGGGGTCTTTTTACAAGTCCCAACTCACGAACACTTGAGCATGGTAAAGGGTTCTTGCACAGCAACATCACCAGGAAAGGAGTAAGCAGAAATCACACCAGAGCTATTTCATCATGAAAAAATTAGTCAGTTCCTCCAGAAATTAGGCTGCCCAGGAACCCTGACTCTACCAACTCTCACTAAATATGATATCTGAAATTAAAGAACATGCCAATAGCTATCTCCCTGTTTAACTCTTGATATCTACTTCCACACCCCTCTGGCTCTGGCAGCAAACACTGCCCACATGGCTCTATCATGGAGATCTTTCCATGCCCAGACTTGTTTCCTCTCTGGATCACCTCCCCAATTGTATAAGCACACATTTTTGTGAAGCTAAATCAGTTTACTGGACTATCTGGTTTTAAAACACCCTTTCCTCACACCCTTTCCTCTTCCCAACCCTTCCCAAAAGGTCAAGGTCAGGCAGAAAGGGAACTTTTGAACCGATATTGTTGTGGACTTGCTGTATTGTGAAACTGCACCTCGGATTTCCTCTGCAGACCAACCGACCAATATGTTGATTATTTTTCTGCTTCCTTCTTCATTGCAGGAGTTTTACTTCACCAAACACTGACTTGATTTCCACTTCTAAGTATAGCAAAGCATGGGTACATTTAGCATGAGAATTCCTGTTTACATTGTTTGCTGCCATTCGTGTCCTCTGAACTTGTTTACTTTTGGAATCACAGGAAGCATGACATTGATGGGAGTGGAGACAGGTCTGTTCACTGTGCAAAAAAAAAAAAAATTAGGTGAATGTAGATAGATTAATTTATAAACATTTGAAATCGTAAAAATGTGCAATGGCAACATGGCTATTTGAGCTTGGAAGTTAAGTAGACAATTTAGTAAGTTGGATCCATCTATGCTTTCTTTTAAAAAATAGAATCACAGAATCATATCATGGTTTGGGTTGGAAGGGACCTTAAAGATCATCTAGTTCCACTCCTGCTGCCATTGACAGGGACACAAATATATCTCCCAATAGCAATATACAAATACATCTCCATGAATATATCTCCCAATATGCAAATATATCTCCCAATACCAAATCCAAATATTTGAATTATGGGGGCCATATTTAGGGACAAAACAAGATTTTACTTAGTTCTTATAACCTCTCCCTGGCTACATTCCTTGCCCCTTCTTTTCTCCAGAAAACACAACCTGTTCTTTGCAAAATAACTGCCACAGATAAAGCAACAAAAATAAACCTCAGAGAAACTCTTTCCCATTTCCAAAGATTCCCTCCACTTGTGCTGAACACCTTAACAAGGAAAATCCATTCCCAGTTTAATAAAAATAATTCTTCATGACAACTCCTGACAGCTCCACCCTGTTCCGTTAAGCATTCAGGTTGTAGTGACCATAAATCCCCGTATTTGTCTCCATCCCACCTTTGCATTGTGTTGAAGGCACTGGCGTTCCTGTCAGAGTCAGAGATCCTGTTTGCTTGACACGTTCCTGCCTCCCTGTTAGTGGCAGCAGGCACAAAGGTGCCAATATTCACAGTTTTAGGTCGCTGGCGTGCCCGGCCGCTGGGCAGAGGCACCTCTGGCTCCTCACTGTGGCACAGTGACCATTTGTCTGCACTTTCCAGCTGCCTGGAAATCTGGTAGATTCATGCCCAAAGTGGTAGAGTTGGCAGGAGTGCAGTGGTGAGATTCTCAGAAAAACCTGATGGTTTCTGTAGAACTGGCTTGCCTCATTAAAAAGTTTCATTTGCTGGGGTCATTTCAGGATGAAGAGGACTGGAATTCGTGGGTTTTTTTTTCCTGGGGTCCCACCTGGTTAAGAACGTTTTGATGCAAATTCTAAAATTTCCAAGCTATTTACCAAAACTACCTAGTCTTGCAGAGATCTCTGCACTACAACCCCTCGGGGAGATGGACATTAGTTTTCAATAGAATTCCTGGAAAAGTTAAAGAGGTGACTGAAGCACGGTTATTTGATCCAGCTCATATGTAGGTAGCAGGCCAGCTTAGCTGAACAAGGTATTGTGCTTCAAATAACTAGAGCAGTCTAAGTGGTAAATGCTGGGACTGCATGGAAAAGGATTTCATCAGCCTCAAACTAATAAAAACAGGGATGGAAACACAAGACTTAGGAACTAGAGAATGGAAGAGTATCTAATTTCAGGCACTCTGGTGTAAAGGTGAAACAGGCTCATTAATGTGCACTCTGGCATAAGCCAGTTCTGGCATCAGAGCCCTGCCCTTGGGGTATGCCTTTTTCACCTGTTTTTTTTTTACTCCCCCCTAAAAAACTAGGAATTTTGCTGGTAGGAGGTAGTGTCAGGCAAAATCCTAGATGTTTTCTCTTTTTGAATGGGGACTTGCAGAAAGAGAAATGCGGTTCTTTTAGATTATAAAAGGGCAAACTTCAGCTGTATGGCTTTGTTCAGTTTCACATGCAATAACCTTTCAAATGGTGCTTGAAAGTCAAGTCAAATTTCAATATAAATGATATTGTCAGGTTAGCATTAACGTATGAGACACTGCCCTTTATGTTTCTCTATCATCCCTTTGAATGTGTCGAACAGTAATTTTAATAGAATCATAAAAATCTTCAATTTCCTCTGTAGATTTAACCAATGCCAAGAGCAGTAAAAGAGTTATGCTTCTGTCTCGTTTGTGAGGTTTGTGATTATTTTAACATCTCCATTTTTGCAGGTCTTGTGTATTCAGATCCTGAGCCTGTTATCCCTTTGCTTAGAAATACCTTCCCAGGAAGAACTGCTCAAACTCTTTTGTCCTTTGTCCTTCCTTGGATGTTAGAATCGGAAACTACAAGTGAAAAAAAAAAAAAAAAAAGAGAGGTATGGAGATATCCAGACACTGATGTGTTTCATAATTTGAGTTCAGTGAATATTCAGTACTGTGAATTAAACAAGGGCACTGGAAAGTTATTTAAATATGTATCAGATGCAGAAATTTAAGCCCGCAAAGTAATTTCTTGAGAAACATTCAAATGACAGAAAACAGTGGGGAGAGCAAAGATACAATCTCAGCTTAAACTGCAGCCTTTCAACATGTGGCTCTGCCACTGCAGGAGGGAAAATGTGTCACCACAACCATGTCACAAGAACCGTGGGGGCAAAGAGGGTGCAGGAAGGCTGCAGGAGAAGTGTCACCCCGCACACGCCACCTTTGGAGGCCCCAGCACCCCGCCACCAATGCAGCCACCTCACTCTGGCACAAGCAGCCGTGGAAAGGGATGGGAAATCAGTCTATGCCAGCTGGGAGCTGGGGATGCAGCCATTCCAGTACTGGAGGATGAAGCAGCAGGGGTGGATCAGGTGTGGAGAGCCTGACTCATCCTTTCCTGCAATGCAGCAAACTTGGCCATGAGCAAACTCTCCATCTCCCCAGCCAAAATGCAACCCTTGCCAAGCACGGATGGGCATTCAGGGTCTGTCATGTCACCACACCCAGGTGCCTTCCCACACCCAGGGCTTCCCAGCCTTCCTGCCCCACAAAACATCCACTCTGGAGGTAGCTGTAGGTTTTGAGTAGCCGCCTCATTCATTATTTCCTTGTCCAGTCTCAAAGAGGAGTCATTTGTACCAGCTGAGAGCCTTCAGAGACAGTAAATGCTGCAGAAAGGAGTATAGATTTACATTTTTTAGTTATTCTGTGTTTGGGCTTTGAGCAAGATGTGGCTGCTTGGACAGAGGTAGCTTGATTAGCACTTCAAAATTCACAAATATATAGATTCACTTTAAAAAAATTTTGGTAGGGTTTTGGGGGATTTTTGCCTTTACATCTCTGGTGAAAAGCTTTCATCAAAACTTCCTTTGATGTTTCTTAAGAAAAATATTGGTTTGGCCATCTGAAAAGGCAAAATTAAATATTCCATCTCACCTCAATCCATCTTACCTCAATGTTTCTGGGGCATCTTTTCAGGAATGGAAAAGACATTTTGTTGCTGTTACGAATATTTTCCCAAACTTCATCCTACACAGTTTCAGTGAACTTGTTAAGGTGTAAAAGCACAACTTCCAAAGAACTGTGGAAGTGTAACTCCACTTCCAGTATGCAGGCACAGAAATGGAGTTACTCAAGCTTCTGCCAGATATTGTGAGCTGCCCTCAAAAATGGGTTATGGCATTAAGCCATAGGTTTCACAGTATTCCAGGCAAGTCTTCCCTTGGATGAGCACTGGCAGGTCATCTTATTTTTTGGATGCCTTGCTACAGACACCAGCTGTATGATTTCCATGTGTCTTTGCTATGACATATAAAGAACTATAAAATACTAAAGGCTCTGAAAGAGAACGTCATAATCATCTTATCCTGCTGCCTTTTTGACATAGAAGTGTCTGGCTCCATTCAGTGTCTGTATGATAGATCTAATAATGCCTCTTTACAAGGCCATTGTGAACAGAAATTTAGTAGTTTGGGGGAATTGCTAAGATCTTGTAACAATGAGAAGGAAGTCTAGGATGAAACTAATAATCCCACATAAGTTACTAAACAAAGCCAAAGGCAATACTTAATAATGGAGAATAAAGTACCTCTGACCACATCATCTGGGAGTTCAGCATGATGCAAAAGAATCCATGTAAAGCTGCAATTTAAAAAAAAAAATTAATTATGGTATTTCTTAACCTTAAGCAGTGGATTCACCCTTACCATTCACAGAGTGTAGGCTTTTTGTATTCATGCATCAGCTATGCAATGCATCGTCTCTAAATTCACAGCGTTTTGATCTAAACCAGCCTGAATACATGGAGATGATTTATTGTGTGCCTAATGATTGACTTCTTTTCTAATTACAGACTACTTCTAAATGCAAACTATTATTTTAATTTGTTGAGAATTGCCTTTAATGTTCTGCAAGGTAAGCAATGATTTTGTAGGATTGCATATCCTTAGGTTAGGATTAGCTACACCTAACCTTATCCTACATTTATTTTTAGCAGAGACTGTCCTGAGATTTTACACTTTAAGCATCAGTCATGCCATGAGACTGACGTACAAGAACAATCTTGGATCATCCATTTTTCATAAAACAGACATGTATGATATCAGTAGGACATAAACTTTTGGGTCCAGAAAATGCTTAATTGTGTTTCTGAACAAATCAGTTATGGTTATTTGCAAGTTACATTTCAATATCCAGTTTTTCAGACTGTGTGTTTTTGTAGTTGCAGCTTTCCACCTCCCCCGCACCGATTTAAGTGATGTTATTCTTGGCTAATAGTAATTGTGAGAAAATTGAATTCCATCTGTTTCCACCAAAAGCGGAAAATAGAATGTGAGAATCAATAGAAGACTGCACTTGTTATACACATTTGTCACAATCAGTGACTTTGCTAAGGAAACATGTCCGCAAGTATGATTTGCAAAATAAATAGCAAGTCACAGCATCTGATCACCAGCTGGCTTATTTAGGAGTCAGAGCCTCCTCTGACAGCTATGGATCATAAACTTTTAGGCGTTGCACGGCCCCTCCAGAGTCGTTCAAGGGGGAAGATGTCTTTCACCGTACAAATGGATGGATGAGAATTTTAATACAAGTACAGATCGGGATGTGCACTCATCATCAAGTTTTTGGGTTCACATCTGGTAGTTTCCCCATCTCAGATGATTGCTTTCTCACATCCACGCTGATTGCTCCACGGCCCTTGTAATTTCATACACAGTTACTGTGCGTCACCAGAGATTTCTCTATGACTAATACCAGCATCACTTCAGGTTTTCTCCTTAGCTAGTGTTGTCAGAATTGATATCTCTGTGGTTCCCTCTGGCTGAGCTGTCCAACTCAAGCCATTCAGTGATTCATGGTCAGGACCAAAACATGAAGAGGCCAACACACAGCACTTTAATAAGTCCTAGCAAGCCTGCCTTTCATGTGCAGGCACAGCACCACTCTGCTTTTTCAAATCCATATTTTAGCCACCCCAAAGGACATACCAGTGCTTTATCTGCCTGTTTTTATCTCACCTATTGCCTGGGTGGGTTATTTCAGGAGTCCTTCAGCAAGAACTGCTAGATTCCTTCCCAGAGTGTGGCGTGTTTAATGTGTACTTTATCACAGTTTTGCAACACCTTTGCCTAATTCTGCTACAGTTCCTGTGTAATACAGCATATTTGTGCAGATGGTGCTGTGACACAGCCAGTCTCAGCTCACGATTTCTTGCTGTGCCAACAAAACCCAGTTTAGTAATGGTAGGAGAGCATCTCCCAACTCCCCCAGGAGACATCTCCCTTCCCAAGTGGGCAGTGTACCCCTTGCAGGCTATCCCATCCCCAGATAAAGCACAGCTCTGGGGTGCAGGAAGGTAGGACCCATCCTTCCATCAGACTGGTTGCTCTGTAGCTTGGGATCTCCTCAGCACAGTGCAAACCTCACCTTCAGGTCAGCAGCCAAGGATGAAGTTGGACTCACCTCCACCCACTGCCACCAGGAGGAGGACCAAGGCCACCCCAGTGGCATTAGCCAAGAGTCTCTCCCAAGAATAACAGGCATAACTCACAAATTTAAAAGGTGATTTGGGGATTCCTTGGTTGTAAGCACTCACAATCATATAACTAGTATGGTTTTCATAAAACTTGGCCGCTCGACCTTAAAAGCTCAAGCGCCTCGAGCTTCAAAGTTGATGCCTTTTGTTTGCCCAAATGCATAGGAAAAAGGTGTATTTGACTGCTGCACAGCAACAGTAAAAAGAGAAGTCATTAACAAGGAACATGGTTAGATGAATAATGCCATTCTCTTAGCTAACAGTACACCTGCATCTGGAACTCTCTTTGCCATACCTGGGCTTGAATTTTAGCAGAGCGTACATGCAGTGAAACATGGAAAGTCCAAAGTGGTTAATTATAGTGTTCAGCAGCCTAAAAAGACTCCCAGAGGCAGAGAGATTTAAGGCAGTACAACAGCCTGCAATTTAGAGGGAAGCAAGTAAGAGGTGACAGAACAGAGATGTGTAACATGAAGAACCACTTGGGACAAATAGGGTAAAATTAGGTGTTTAGTTTTTCCTAGAGGCTTCCCTATAGGTCAAAGCAGTTACAACATAAAAATTCTTAAATGAGTCAAAGAAATATTTTCTATAGTGACTAGCACCTATGAAAATATCAGAGGGAACAAGGAGTCAACAGCTTTAAAAGAGGGCAGAAGCTTAAATTTATATCTGTAATTATCCTAACTAAAATAAAACATGTGGAGATCAGCCTGTAGCAGGGAGCAGAACAAAAGCCAGTTGCTGAAATCCAAGCTCCACATGATGTGGGCTTATCATATCAGCAGACAGTAAGGTGAAGCTTTGATAATACCCTAGCAATAAGCCATAATTCCATAGCAGAGTGAGTGCCACATGCAAACAAGATTTTCCAAGTCTTAATTTTTAAAAGTCAGGGGGTTTACAAATGTTACTAACACATACATTAGCATAATATTTATAGAGGGTACAGAGAGAGATGGAGGTATTATTTCTTTCCCAGTCAGTGTAGAACCTCTCCCTGCCTTTTCCAGCAGGAAATGGCCAGCTTAGGAACAGGGACAGCATATGGCTCCAGTCAAAGTGAACGTAATGGGAAATGGAAAACCCTGAATGGGACAAAAGTTCTTGACTTTGGTGCCAGTAATCAGATACTTCTAAGCTTGTTTGGGTTTTGTTATTTTTGGTGGGGTTTTTTAAGGGGAAAAAAAAACAACCAGTGAAATAAATCATATCTGGGAGGAAAATTAAGCTCTCTGAGGATGAAAGCATGAGTCAACTGAAAAGCCAAGATCTGAAGGTAAAAGCTGTGGCAGATCCATATCCTTCATTAATCAAGCAGATACAGAGAGATGTACTGTACTGACCAGCTGGTTATCTGTTTCCTGTCTTCTGAGGCAAGATGTCCCAGCCACATGTGCCCTAGCACAGGCTGAACTCTAAACCAAAACCCAACAAAAATTATAACCCACATCTGTCTTGAGAGCAACAGCCAAACCCAGGACATCTCAGACTGAAATTGTGAGCTTCTGCAGCCAAGCAGAAAGGTAAATGTCATAGCAGGGCTGAAACAAAGCCACATGCTCTGTATATTAGGCACAGAAGAGGGGAAATCTCACACATATATATGTGGCTATACACATGCACATAGATGTTGGGCAGATAATTACACTCACAACATTATAAGCCCAAAAAGTAAGTTTTGAAGGGGTCAGCATCTTCTTAGATGAGATTTCACTGCTTGCCAGTTACCCATCTGTGCATGTTTTTCCTTTTAAACAACAACTGTAGATTCATATTAATGCAGGTTTCTTAAAATATTGTAACGGGTCCCTATCCTTTGTTACAAATGAGCTGTGAGGGAATTTTGAAATCCCCTCAGATTTAAAGATTTGGTATCTGTTCTTCCTACATGAGTTTCTGAGTTTTGAATTTTCAGGTGAACTCAAGTCTGATTTCCAGGTCACTTCTCATGGCTTGGTTCTCGATTCTTTTTTTTACTATCACCTCCTTCCACCTGCCCTGTTTCCTAATCCAGGTTGTAGAGGTGTTTAGTGTTTCTGACTGCAGGCAAGTAAATTCCCAGCATCAACTGCAGCAAAGTTCTGATTGTGAATTGTGTCATTAGGGTGCTGGGACTGCCCCTCAAGGAGGAAAAAGACATATATTGACCCAAGAAGCATTCAGGGGAGCCACTATATAAATAGAGATAGATAGATAGATAGATAGATAGATAGATAGATAGATAGATAGATAGATAGATAGATAGATAGATAGATAAGTGATAAGAGATTTAATTATATACATATGACTAAATGATGTATATATATATTGATATTAAAAACACCCTAAAATGGAGGTGTTCTGGTTCATGGGTACTCCAAACCCACTTTTATTTTGTCCCAATAAAGATGAGTACTGGCTTGGCACTCATGACAGTCATGTTCCCGTTTCTCAAACTGAATAACAGATAAAATCTGAGTAACCCTCTTCCAATTTAAAACCATTGTCCCTTGTCCTGTCACTGCCTGTATAAATTCTCCACCCTTTTTATAAGCCCCTTAAGGTACTGAAATCTTTCTAAAGCTTCCTGCAACAGCTTGCACTTGCACTTCCAAACTGTTTTCAGTGGTGCTGCCCACCATGCCACAAGCTGAACAGACCTTGTGTGATGTGAATCTCCCTGCACAGAATCCCTGCTTGCTCTGGGAAATCACCTCTCCAGGGGCACTCTACTACTTCTCTCTTCCACAGCAAATATAACAGAAACAATTCACAAAGCTCACACTAATGCTGAATATTCAGAGGTATATAAACAACACCTCAACAATGTTCAGCATATCCTCTGAAGGTTCATGCTGCGATGTGTGGGTGAGTGCCCTGAGCAAGGCAGTTCTGTCTTTGGGCAATTTGTGAAGAGCAAAACTGGTCCCAGCTCGTTCTTGCAACAGCATCTCAGCACAGAGCTTGGCCACAAAGCATTTCCCGTCCTGGGATATTTATCAGCCGAGCAATCTGCAAAAATCCCTGAATTTCAAGGGGAAAATGTGACAGATTGTTTGTTGAATGCAAGCTACTAAAAGTGGTAAATGACTTTTTTTACTACCTCTCCCGATACAGGCAGCTGAACACACAAATCACTCAGTTCACTGGAAGTCTGGAAAAACTCACAGTTCTGGAGTTAATCATTAATATTGTGGGGTTACAAGGAGGTATTTTTAAGATTGCCACAGCATGTGGGAAATTCCCATGAGCATTCCCTGCAGGTTTTCAAGAAATAGCCTTCTCTACTTGGCTCAGATGCTTTTGTAATTGTTTACATAAATTGAATATGAAGTATCAAGGTCAGATATTTTCCAGAAAGCCAAAGCAAACAATTTACCATTCTGTTGTAGAAGAAAACACCAGAACAATTCCAGCATAGGCCAACTTCCTTTTCTTTCTCTAGCTTTATGTGCTATTACACTACACAGCAGAAAACACTGAAACTCTGATTACTTAAAAGCATGTGCATTCTACTGGATACAGAAACTCCTCAAGGAGAGGGGTAGCAACAAGTTTAGCCTCACCCACTCAGAGCAAGGCTACTTCTCTTCATTTTATTTTCCAGATACCTGCAGTATCATCTCAGTTCCCAGAAAAAGGTCTGAGAACCTAAAAAAAAAAATTATGTTCATGAAATCATAATTGCTTTTCTTTAAAGGGGTCTCTGTCTCACAGTTAGCATCATCAGTGGAAAGGATAGCCAACCACAACCTTTTTTGTTTTCCCCCTCTCAAATTAATGAATTTCCTACCAAATCAAAGCATTATCTGCTGACACCTTTTCCCAAAAAAGCCCACTCCGACAATGATCTTTGTGCTACCTAACCCCAACAGCCTTGAACACTTTTTGGAAGCCGTGTAACTGGAAAAGTCATCTAGTCCTTCAGCTGCCCTTTTCCATAATAACCCTACTCAACTGGGATAGAAAACTGCTGTAAGACACCCTGGCCACGACCTCTAGTCAGCCAAAAACATCAGTATTTCTCCCAGGAGGGGACAATCCTCTGAACCAACCCCCATAATACAAACACCACGAATTTTGTAGGGCTGTTTAGCTGAAGTTTGCATCATAGTTGGTTCTCACTTGCTCTCACTGGGAAGTCACTTCTGTAAATAGAATCATAGAATCATCTAGGCTGGAAAAGACCTTTAAGATCATCAGCTCCAGCTATTAACCCAGTGCTGCCAAGCCCACCACAGTATAACCCAACACATTAACTGCAAAAAGTATTTAAAAAAAAATTAGAATCACATAAAATGAGCCTGCTATGCAACACCAGCAGTTTGGAGATTATGTATCTAATGAAAGTCTAATACTTAATGAAAGAAAATGAAATAAGAAGCAGTAACAATTGAACAGTAGACCCTCTGATAAAATTCACAAAACAGAGAACTAAAAAATCTTATGAATCCAGGGAAATGATACATGAATCAACTTAAAAAAAAAGAATAAATAAAACCAACCAAATGTCCAACAACACAGAAATATCAAGAAGCCCAAATTTCACTTTAAATACATGTTCAAGCATTTTCATCTCCAGTTCTTTCTTCAGCAAGCTGAGCACCCAGCATTTGCACCGCTTGAGAAATTTCACCTGACATACACAGATGGAAACAAATACTGGTCAGTAAAATATTTCTAAAAATTAAACATATTTGAGAATGGTACCATTATGTATTTTTACCATCTTCCTTTCATCTCCTTTTCCCTTTTAAAATTTAGTACTCCTTAGGGCATCAGAGTTCAGCAAAGACGTGGAAGCTTCCTTAGGGGGGTTCTGCCTACCCAAACAGCAGGTCAGATCCAAGACTGGGCATTTACCAAAGGCTGCTTTAACAAAAGCTCCTGAAAATCCTTGCTACAATGGGCAAGGAAGCCCTTGAGAAAATAGATATCAGGATGAGAAAATACAACCACTGAAACACAGGTTTGGGACAGGGCTCTCAGTAAGGACCCAGGTCAATTAGCCTGAGTCCAGAGAAAAATGAGGGAAAGTTTAAATACCATAAACTATGAAGAAAGATTAAAAGGATGGGATTTGTTTAGTCTAGAAAGGAGACAGTTAGGAGGAATCATGATAGCAGTCTCCAAACAGAGGGACTTGTAGCTGCAGAAGAAAGGAAATTACCATCTCCTGTGATCCCTGGGAGCCTGGGAAGAAGCAATGGTGTCACACTGGCCTCAGGGGAAACATGAGCAAGGAAGTAGGAAAGAAGTTTCTAACATTAAGCAGTGATAAGCCCTGAAAGTGTTTCCTAGGAAGGTTGTGGGGCCTCTGTCACTGGAGGTTTCTGAAAACATATGAGGCAAACATATGCCAGGAGTAGTTAGTGTGAAGCCAATCCCACCTGGGTGAGGCGATGGACTGGGTGACCTCCCGAGAGCTCTCCCAGCCCTATTTTCAATTATTCTGTTCTTCCTTTCTTAAGATCTGCGGAGTGATGTGCAATTGCTTGTCACAACCTGTTTATAAAAAGCAATTCTCTTACAAAACTCCAGTAGAACACCCCAAGACAGCACATTGGAAGCAAACACTAAATCTTATCTCATTTCTTTATGCGACTGCCTTGACACCACAGACTTCTTGTCCAGTCCTGTTTTTCATCTAGCTGTCACAGGTTAGCTCCAAGATTTTTAAGAGCACATTCAGAAATGCAGTTAAAATATAAGTCTCTGTCTCAATGAATAATTAAAAACAAAGCTCCAGATGTTTTTAGAAATAGAAAACATTGTTAACTAATGCTGTAATTGATAGTAAGACATCAGGAAGGAAAGGCACACTGACTAGAATATATCCTCCAGTCATGTGTTGAATTCTAAGAGAAAGAGATACCAAAATGAATTCAGCAATTTGGTTTTGATACACCAAAAACATCTCTGGAAAGAATATGAGTATACTGCTCTTACATACTCCCCTCCCAGCACTCTCATTAATTCAGATCCAAAACTACTGAGGTATTTAACCTTTTAATTCTATTCCACTGGGAGTAGAGCTGAGCCCAGATTCATACATCAAGTCCAACGCTATCCTGAAGAGTCTTCCCAAGGCTGGCTGGCCATGGCAGGGTCCAGTTAAGGACTCCAAGCGTTGTCTGCCCACAGCTGTGATCATGGAGGTGTTCTCTGAGCAGGCTTTACCTAAGTGCAAACAAATCTACCCCATAGCTTGACATTTCATGCAGGCCTGGAGTGCTTGGTAAAAGGTCAGAAAAACACAACAAAAACATTTCAGAGTGTTTTTCATTACTTCCTCCCACCTAAAAATATTCCTCTGTTTTTAAGGCTGTGATCTTTCTTTTCAGAAAACACAGACACTAAAATCTTTCTTATTCCAGGCCCACATCTCTTTTTCTTTTTTTTTTTTTTAGTTAATATGTGATTGAACAATGTCTACTGAAAACATATGAGCAACAATGCTGTTGTCTGGGCTGACTGTCTGAATTATGTCCCTTTTTCTTTCTTTTTTTAAAGGTTTTGCTACCTCAAATCCCCGTTTAGACTCTTTGTGATTGTTTGGACATGTGTTGCATCCTGCAGACACTGCTGTCATTTGCAGGCTTTGGAAGATCAAAGAATCATTTCTAGCCTTTGAAGCTCACCACTTTAAAATCTACCTTCCAAATTACTTCAAAAGTTTTTCTTCAACACCCGGGCTTCCTATGCTACCTTTATAAGCTTCTGTCCCTGACCCACATGAGCCCAGTGCCTACCTTAATGTCACCATTGATTAAATGCAGTTGAAATGCAGTGCCTGTCCCTCTGCTTTTGCATTTCAGGGGTCCAGCAGTGACCAAACAGAGGGAAAGAAAAGTATCTCCAGGTTGTAGCTGGAATGTAGAAAATTTAGTTTGCCACACTGGTTGGTTGCCTGCTTAGTGTCAACTCCAAATGAAAGTCTCTTGTGAAGCTCAGTCTCAAACATCCTGAATGATCATGGAATCATAGAACAGTGATTCTAAGGTTGGAAGGCACCTTAAAGATCATTCAGTTCCAGTTCCACTGGTGTGGACAGGGACACCTTCCCCTAGACCAGATTGCTCAAAGCCGCATCCAAGTTGGCCTCGAACACCTCCAGGGATGGGGAGTCCACAGCCTTTCTGGGCAATTGGTAATCAATGATAATTGATCTTACAGTGTATTATTTTACCTTGACACAGCCCACCATAGTGGGCTCTTGTTTAGACATCCATAACTCTTTGTAGCCTGTGAAGATGTGGGTGTTTCATTGTTTTAAGTGAACTGCTATTTAAGCTTTTTTTTTTCCTAAATCACAATATCAGAATAATGATGAGAATACTTTAAACTAATGAAAGAATATGTTCTGATCATAACTCATTGACTCTAGAGTGAAAAGTGCTACTATCCAATAATCCTAATTGCAAATAATACCTTCTTTCTCCTTGGAAGGGAGATTTTCAATTCACTGCAACTTCAAAGCAATTTAACAGTAAGATTGACAATGGGAACAAGAGAAGAGCCACATCTATTTAGGCAACATAAAGCAGTGCTTGCTGTACAACAGTGTTTTGTGACTGACTGAACAACTGGGAAAACTCAGCAGGGCTGCTTTTTGAAGGGAAAGATGGATACGTGTAAATTCATTTGGGCACAAGAAGCCAATAGTGAACGCAACAGCAAGACAATTATCTGCCTTCAAAAGACAATGTGGAAGGCACATTTCTTTATTCATATGGTGCTATTAAAAATAAATAAACTCACAAAGTGACAAAGGCACGTGGCTGCAGTATTATTCCATCATGAAACATTCACTTGTGGAGAGACTTTCTGCAAGGACAGGAGTCCCCCAGGCTCTGCTGTGGAGGACACAGCCCTGCACTGCTGGGAAAAGCTCTTCCACAGAATAATTAGACAACAAACCCAACTGTGAAAAGCTTTGGGAGTCCGAGTCCCCAGTCCTCATCCTTCACAGTAAATAAAGGGTAAGTGATTGCCTTTGTATGAAAACAACCTTCCCCTCCACGTCCGAGAACGGCAATGGGAATTACAGAAACTTCCAAATTCCCTCAGATCTCATGGCACAGAGCTGTGGCAGGCAAGCCTGTAGGATTACAAGAGAGTAATCACTCTCCACTGTAGTTTTTCTTTGTGGTCTTTGCTTTATAGATGCTGCATAGATTGGTCTCCTCTCAGTTCCCTGATTGAATTACCTCCTCCAGCCTGTGAGCTATCCCATCGTATGTTTTTGGGATATCCTGGAACAAAGTGGCTCAAGACTGAGGTCTGATAGGAATCCAGAGATGTCCAGCCTGGAGTGTGTGTAAGTTGTCACATGCATATTGCAAAACAAATGTCAAAAGTTTTCATCATTCACAGGCAAACACAGAACAGCCATAAAAATAAAGATAAATGCAAAGAAAGGCTTTACTGTTTCTTCTCGATCAGGATGAGCAGCTCTTCATGCCACTGCTGATGCACCAAAGATCCCCCTTCTTCCCTGTTCTCACATTAACACTGCATTCCACCCACCTCCCCGTCTCACTTTGAACCAAGGAGGACCAGCTGATGTTTCCTCTGAGACCACAAATATGATAGCAAGCCCAGCAAAGCAGAATCACAGACCATTATGGAACCAGATTTTGCAATCCTTTTTGCTCCACTTCCTCCCTTGAAATTAAAGCCTCATGTGTCAGTGTCACACTGCTGCAGCCAGAACCCTTCTCTTCCTCCCTTCAGCCCAGTTTCTTCTGCTCCGAGCTGACATCAAGGACACAGCTCCCTACAGCATTGGTCTGAACTCTGGAAGGAGAGGCTGGTTTTTTTTCCCATGTCCCCAGTGCTAGACAGAAGAATGAATTCAATCCATAATACAGAGGCTCTTCCCACATCCTTTTCTGGGAATATGGACAGTTATGTTTCCTCTCTTTCCTGTGAGGCTTATTTCCTGTGATACATTTGAAAAGTAAATTTAGAAAATACAGTTGGCTGTACAAAACATGAAATACTCTTGTGTTGGGGTTGGGAGCTGAGGGGGTTTTGAGGCATTTCAGCCTAAGCAATGTCACTCTTTGAAAAAATTTAAATTATACTGTCCACAGTAGTCAGGATTAATTAGTCTTATTTTCTCAAGCTTTTCCTTTAGATTAATAGACTGCCAAGAGGAAAGAACACAAAGGTGCTCATACCACCACATTTCATGGCATTTAATCATCCTTGATATTTAGTCTTCCTAGAGTCCTGTCTGTAGCCAAAGGAAACATCTTAAAAGGGTAGCACAGAGACCACTGCTGGGAATGGGCAGCCAGCAATCCCTGGGCAGTGCAGTGAAGCTTATATCACCTTTCTAGATGTTTGACAAGAGATCTTGCTTTTGGAAGGCTAATGCTGGAGGAGATGAGAGTAAAAGGGTGCTTTTAGAAAGGACTTAGCCTGAGCTCCTACTTGTACCCAGTCCTGCTGTGCCTTCCTGTCTGGTTTACTGGGGTGAGAAGGATCACAGGTTCTGATAGAACCAGGGTTGGAAACAAAGCTGCTGTTTGAGACAACTCTCAGAAAATTAAAAAACAAACAAATGAACAAAAACCCGAACAAAAAACCCCCACCAAACAGCAGAGACAAACAAACTTGTTCCATGAAGACCAAAGTGTTGCAATGTGCAAACCTAAAACATGCAAAACTCAGGCTGGTCAGTCACAGCACTTCATCTCTGTGTTTCTGAGAAGTTCAGTGAAATACCAACCTTTTATTGCTTTTTGTTTCCAAAAGGGATGTGGCAATTTCAGAATATCAATTTTGAAATGTCACTGTCTTTCAAACAGACCAATCTGTTGAAGCTTAGCCTTTCCTGCCAGTACTTTTCACTTCAAACAATTGGCAAGTCCTGAGGAAATAATATTTAGGTAAAAAAAAAAGGGTTTTGACCAGTTCTGAAAACCTTGAAGAGCACACCACAGTGTGGATGTAAGCTACATTAGTCAAGTGCAAATGTTTCCTTGGCTCCTTCCCATATCATCCCAAATGACACATACCAAGTGGCTCTTGTTCCTTCCCTCCAGCCAGGAAAGAGAGCAGATCACTTGGGGGCCTTTGCACCCCTGCTGCATTCAAATAAACCACACAATAAAATAACCAGGAATGTTATACTTCAATTGTTTATTTGTCTACACATTGAGCATGTAGAAAGCTGGTACTGAAGATGGTGGCTTGAGAGGAAAAGTGAATCCTCTCTAATCATGGTTTAGATTCTTTTCTGAAAGATACAGCTGCTGGCAGTTCAGGGTATTTTAACTGTCCTGCATTTGGATAACAAAATTTTCTTAAAAGAAGAGTTAGCTTCAAAAAACAAGCATCCATGTGCATGTTCACTCTCCTGCACACTCCTCCTCATCCTTCCCCAAACTTCTCTGGCAGCTCTGTCTTCCCAGTTGCTACCATGTGGCTGGGCATGTTTCTTCTGTGGGAGACACATCCTCCCTGCCTGCTGCCAAAACTAAAAACTCGAGTTCTTGGAAAAGTGCATTATTCCCGTTTGGAGCTAATTGTCAGGTTAGAGATTCATGATGGAAACTGATTCCAGAACAATGTAAAGGGCACAGATGCACATCTTCAGGAAAGTTATTTATACAACAAAATCATAGAATAGAATCACAGACTATCCTGGAGCTAGAAGGGAACCATAAGGATCATCAAAGTCCAATTCCTGGACCTGTATGGGACCACACCAAGAATCACACCATGTACCTGAGGGTATTGTACAAAGGCTTCATGAACTCTGGCAGGTTTGGTGCTGTGACCACTTCCCTGGGGAGCTTGTTCCAGCGCCCAACCACCCTCCAGCTGAAGAACCTCCCTCTAACATCTAACCCAAACCTCCCCTGACACAAATTTCAGGTCATTCCCTCAGGTCCTGTCACTAGTCACCACAAGTGAGAGATCAGTGTCTGCCCCTCTGCTTCCCTTCAGTAGGAATCTGTAGACTGCAATGAGGTCTCCCCTCATTCTCCTCTTCTCCAGGCCGAACAGACCAAGTGACCTCAGCTACTCCTCATACGGCTTCCCCTCAAGGCCCTTCACCATTTTGTAGCCTTCCTTTGGACACTCTCTAAGAGCTCAGTATCTTTCTTAAGTTGTGACACCCAGAGCTGCACCCAGGACTTGAGGTGAGGCCACGCCATCAAAGAGCAGAGTGAGACAATCACCTCCCTCAACCGGCTCGTGATGCTGTGCTTGATGCACCCCATCAAAAGACCTATCCTGATTCCAGGCTGCCAGTAGAAAGGAGCTGACATCCTGAAATCATTCTCACAAATGTTTTAAGGGTGCAAGTTCAATCCGGGTGGCAAAAAGTCGAGAGATTTGCACACCTTGAGATCACCTCCCAGGAGAGGATGCTCAGCTGTGCGTGCACAGAACCAACACGGAGGTAGGGCTCTCTACTCGCCCACCTTAAGCCTTTGTGTGTGTGTTTATCTTCAGGCATAAACTTTTTTAAAGTGCTTTCATTGGCTTGCACAGGGTGCTAGGCGGCAGGATTAATGGCTGTTCTTCAAAGCTATAAACTGCACGGTGTGTTTGCTCAGACTTTGAGCCATGAGTTACTGCTGTAATTAAATCCAGAAGGAGAGACCATAATAACATTCTGACTTGATTTCCAGTGGCAGAGCATTGATTAAGAGAGCTACATAATAAATGAGAGGCATTTCAGAATCACACTGTTGATGTTATCTGTAATTTTTTTATAATTAGAAAAGCCTAAAGAAAATTGTATATTATAATTACATGCATTATTAATCCTACTCTGTTATAATATGAATTCTTCTATGATTACAGGTTGCACAAAATTTTTGTAAATTTTTGTAAGAGGTCCAGTGTTTAAAAACTGTTTCCAGGTTTAAAAAAGCCCTTTTAAGCAACAGATAAATTGGACTATATTCTTTCAATCTGGTGAGAAAGCAGAGAAAGTTTGAGTTTATGATTCAAAAATCCAAAAGGGAACAAATAGTTTACGGTCAATCATTTTTCTGTTTAAAATCCGTGAAAAGAACATCAATATAGCTACCTTCTATGCAGTTCTTCGCACAGAAGTCTTGAATAATTGAATGTGGAAGGAAGTACACAGCATTTTTAGTGATTAAAACCCTACAATTTATGGTTCATTCAGCTCCTTTGGAGTAAAATGACCAGAGCATAGGGTTTTATTCTTGAATAGAATTATATTCTACCATCCTCTATGATTATTTAGTGTATAATCTGTCTTTTCAATTCTTTTCATTTAAATAAGAATAAAGTTAGCAGAAGATAAATAGAGATTCTTAATTCACTGAGAAAACTGACCTCAACATAAAGGAAAAAAGAAGACCTGGGAAACTACAGACCAGTCAGTCTCACTTCTGTGCCTGGTAAGATCATGGAGCAGATGACAGCAGTCCGTGTGGTGGGGTCAACATGCTGCAAGGAAAGAATGGATGTCATCCAGAGGGACCTCGACAGGCTGGAGAGCTGAGCCAATGGGAGCCTCATGAAGCTCAACAGGGTCCCGCACCTGTGTTGGGGCAATCACAAACACAAACACAGACGGGGTGGAGAAAAGACTGAGAAGGACCTGGGCGTGTTGGTGAATGGAAAGCTCAGCGTGACTTGGCAACGTGCACTCACCAGAAAGCCAATCCCCCTGGGATACAGCAAAAGGACTGTGGGCAGCAGGTCAAGGGAGAGGATTCTGCCCCTCTACTCCACTCTGGTGGGATCCCACCTGGAGTGCTGCGTGCAGGTCTGGAACCGCCAGCATAAGAAGGACATGGACCTGTTGGAGCAAGTCCAGAGCAGCCCACGATGAAGTTCAAGGGCTGTGCATCCTCTGCTATGGAGACAGGCTGAGAGAGCTGGAGTTGTTCAGCTTGGAGAAAAGAAGGCTCTGGGATGACCTTAAAACACCTTCCAGTACCTAAAGTGACTACAAGAGAGCTGGGGAGGGACTTTTGACAAGGGCTTGTAGTCACAGGACAAGGGAGAATGGCTTTACACTGAGAGAGGGCAGGTTTAGGTCAGATGTTAGGAAGAAATTCTTGACTGTGAGAGTGGTGAGACACTGGAACAGGTTGCACAAAGAAATCGTGGATGCCTCATCCATGGAACTGTTCAAGGCCAGGTTGGACGGGGCTTGAAGCTACCTGGTCTAGTGAAAGGTTCCCTCCCCATGGCAGGGAGTTGGAACTGGATGATCTTTAAGGTCCCTTCCAACCCAAACCATTCTATGACTCTATGAACTAAACTGTGCCTTTCATCACCTGTTTTCTATTCAAAGCTTAATTACAGGTACAAAACCAATAGGATAAACTAATATCCATTAAAAGCCTTTTGAGTGCTTGCTGGTTACCACAGCATCGCTAAGGCTTTATGAACTCACATCAGGCAGCAGGCAGATCTCATACAGTACTCGGGCTGAATCATTTGACATATTTGGGGCAAATTCAATATGTCTGCTAATGTCTGATTCCCATTTTAACTAATTGGATGAACAAACTCCATATCCAAAAAAACAAGAAAACCTTTACCAAGTAGTAAAGCCAAAGTGAAGTACCTTCCCCATCCTCATGTAGAGAGATATAACAAGATCCGCTTTTAATTAACCACAGACCAATCCTGAATTACTAGCAACGAGAATATGAAGCTGCCAGAGTGTGGAAGTGGAAAAGTACAAATGAAAATAGGCAATTCTCTCATTTCTGACCCCATAACGTCAGTAATCACCCAACCTCAGCAGGAATAGCCATCGTGCAGAGTGGATCTCGAGATCACTGCTTCCCAGAACCGAAATCCGTGTGCCAAGACCACCAACACCACAAGACCACCCAACCCCAGCCTCTACCAGCCAGAACCATACAACTCCCATATGGCTCATGGAAATAAGGCTACGTTAATGCCTGGTAAAGACCATTTGGAGAATTGTTAAAAGGAGGTTCTGAACACGTTCCAGTCACTGAGTGTTGATTCTGGCAGGCACAAACTGAGTCATGCTCGGTCCCACACTGAGTCGCTGCACTGCAGTCTGGGGCTCCCTCCAGATGGTTACAGATGCCTCTGAATGGGGACCAGCTGGTTAATGTTTTCTTGCCTTGGTTACATGCAGATAAAACCATTTGCGTCATGGTTACTTTTGACGGAAAGTGGTTTTGCTTAATTCACTTTTACCTCAATAAACGGCAGTTTTTAGCTGGAGACAAAAGGGTTATTCTGGCAGGTTATGAAAATGTCTTGCAGGTTTGCCTGTGAATTAACTGCTTGATCCAAACTTGACTGAATTTCCTTAAGACAGACATAAATGTCCCCAGTGGTGCTGTCACATGAAAAGCATTGATTGTCTTGTTCACTTATTAGTTGCATTTTGCCATAACATGCCCTGACTGGCAACAAGCTTTGACTTCAGGACTCCTGGAGAGATTCCAACCTAGAAGAGCATTAGTCACCATCTGAGTTTTATCCTCACTGACTTCTCATGGTATTTTAAGATGTTTACCTTGAAGAACAATTCTTCTAGCCTGAATTTTTGCAGGCAAGATATTTCCTTGTTTAATCTTTGTAACTGTTAATAGTTAAAAGGTATTAAGAAGCAATATGAAGGAGAAACTTTGCTCCCCAGCTGCTGAGGGTAGTATCAGGACAGAGATTCACCTAGCTGAAACAACACTGATTAGACTGGGAAGTGCCACTGTATCTGACCTTACCTTGGAACTTTCAATGTCAGATCTCGTCCACAGAATACATTTGACTTTTATCCTCATTACAAAGTGAAGATCCCTTCTACCAAGTAAGGTCTTCCTGGTTTTCCCTCTCTTGTGGGCAGAATTTGCTTTTTTCTGACTTGCCAGAACCCACTGTATCAAATTTCCTTTTATAAAGAAACCCTTCACCAAAGGATTTTGAAGGACAGGAGTTATTCTTTATACATTTGCTGGGGTAATCCAATTCATCTGTGCAGATTTAAATGCCAACTGATCAGTTAGATTTTCTTTCTTAATTCAAAGATTTCCTTAATAATACTATTAGAAAATTATTTATTTCCTATACATTACTTAAAAAGTCAAATATTAATATTTTCCTTGATCATCCACAAACAGATCAAGTATCTCATGCTCTAAAGTATTTCTTACTTCCCTTTGACAATGAGGTCAAGACACACAGCACCAGAGTGTAGATTTCTATTTTTGGTCAGATTAATCATCAGTGAATTTGGATGAACCTTGAGAATTTTAAAAACAGATCTGTTATGAGCATGAAGAATGGATGTCACAGTAACAAACAGTTCATTTCAACAGGAAAAAATTACTTCTTGTGAAGCGTTATCATTGACTATGATATAAAAATAACCACAGATTACCTTAGCCGTGTTGAGAAATGTACTTTGCTGGTACCCTAGACATGGAAATGTAATATAAATTGTGTACATTTTCTTTTTCCACTGACTGCTTTCTCTGCCATAAAAAGAGCCTCTGACTGCTAAAACAAATTGATTCCATGTGCCAACTCCCCCCCAAAATTAGTGAACCTACTATTGGATGCATTGCCTCTTTATGGAAGCCCATATCACTTCTGCTCTGGGAATAAGTCTGATGGGGTGATTCAAGATAATCTTACGTGGCACACAAGCAATTATTGCTGGGACAAGAACCCAATTCATACAAAGCTGTATTTATCCTTAGTTTGAAACGACACTGCTTCAAATAATCCAAGTGACTCTACAGAGACCGTGTGCAGCAGTTAACTCATTAACATTGCAGTCTCCAGATGGGCGAAGACACATCACACGGATTTATACACTTAATGAATAGCCAAATACTCCTTTAGAATGCTATCTAAATATTTTCTAACAAAGCCAAGAGGTCACTCTGATCTATTTTAGTGTATTGCTTACAAAAACCATACTGCCTTTGAAAGCAATCCATGTCCTTAAAGGTGTTGTAATTCTTGCTGAATATAATTAGCCACATTACTTGCCAAATTATGGCAAAAACTGACACCCCCTGCCTTTGAATAAACTTTGCTTTGTGTGTTTAAACTCCAAATACGGGTAATACCTCTGGTTGATCTACATGTGGTTGCATTTCAGCTGCTGGCCTGAGTTTTCAAAGCTAAATCAAGTCTGACAGGCTGAGACATGGCACTGTATTCCCACTTCAGAGACTGTGGAGTTTCTCATAGGAGAAGCCCAGAGAATATTTACTTCTGCATTATTCCAAATCACAGAAGGAAAAGGTGAATGTAGAATTTAATTGAGCTGTTTGCTTCAAAAATTCAACAAAAAAAGAAAAAAATAAAAGGGGAAAGAAAGATTTATTAAAGATAGATCAGAAAAGGTAGATCAGAATAAGAGTATTACAAACACTTAAAAATTCTGGAGTTTTCATTCCTTGGAAGATCAGAACATAGTACAAACTTTACTATCTAGACAGCTTCCCAATTCCTGCATCAAATTTCTACACTAACAAAACATCATTATGCAGGAAAGCCTGCGCCTGTAAACAGACTGTTGTATCATGCAAGGCCACCACTTTTCAAACTTTACCCTTAGGTGATGCCCCTGTGTCTTCATTTAAGCCTTTTCTCAGAAGAAAGCACACAGCATTGGGCCGATGGTTTGCTGAAGTACCCCGAGTTGCTTCAGCAGAGGTACAATGTGCAAACACCTTCTGGAATAAACCCAGGGCTTTTCACTGCCGTGTAGCACGATTCTCTGCTTAGAAACAAGGCAAATCAAAATAATTATTATTGTTATAAACATGTGTCTTCAAACAGCTGGAATAAGGTTCCCAGTGATGGTATACTCTGCTTCCCAGTGAAAAGAGAAATTGGTCAGAAATCAAGCAGCAGTTATGGAGAAAGGATTCACTGGATGAGGCTTGATGGTCAGAGCAATAATTTGATCATATGTTTTGAACTGAATATCCACGAATCTAAATCTTTTCAAGGGTCATGATTTTGATTTTGTCATCCCTCTCTTCTCTATGACACTGTTAAGCAATTTGCAGGACTCTTGCCTGATCCTTTTGTCTATCCTAAGAGAAGTCTGCTATTTCACAGAGAGAAATGTGTGAGGTTAGTTACTCATGCTCACAGATGGATGCATGCTCATATGTTGCCATGTTAGCAGGAGTTACATGAAACATGGTCTCATTACTCGTTAGAAGGTCCTGGAATAAAAAGATTACTTCAGCCACACAATACTGACTTTTTGTGATCATTGAACATCTTATCTTACATTGCTTCCTGACTCCAACAGCCTTGCTGTGAATGTGAAGATCAGAGAGAGAGAAAATGGAAACTAGCACCTTGTTTAACTTTCAGCTCGGTGCCAATACTCTTCTTATTGCAAGACAGAATAATCAAGGACCCGAAGTAAATTAATTCTCTATTCAAACATTCCTATCAGAATTTATGTATGGCACAGTTCCCTGAAAATCACCAGCATATGGAGAATTTCTTCAGAGATTTACAGCTCCCCAGGCTCTCTCAGATAAAGACAACATATTTAGAAAAGGGAATAGCAAGTAAGAGTGATGAGCAGCATCATGTTGCCTTAACAGAACGTTACCATCCAAATGATGGCAACTTTGATCAGTTAGAGCCAAGCCTTCCCACAATGGTGTTTGACAACTGCCCTGTCCCTGCTCACATCAGGTATTTAATTACACATAAGTGAACAGCAACAAAGGAATGGAATTATGCAAAGCAGTACTCTCTCAGGGCAGAGGTAATGCCACAACGTGAGAGTTTCTCCCAGTAAGTCCCACATACCTCTAGATTTGGACAAAGTTATGGAACAATAGCCCTGAAAGGAATGAAAGATGCCTTTACTTGAAGGCAGTATCAGCGTATGACATTCCTGAGAGGTGTTTGTCCAATCTGTTCCTGAAGACCCTACAATCATAGGAACTTCACAACCTCTCCAAGAAACCTATTCCACAGGTTTACTGCCCTTGTCCTCTGAGAGCTTCTCGAGCTGCTCGACTTAAATGTCCCTTATGTTAATTTATGAACACCACTCTTTGTCCTGACCATCACGAACACAGAAAACCTTCTTGTCCTCCTTGAAATCGCCTTTTATGCACCTGAAGGCAGTCAGCAGGCCTTGTTTCAGCCTTTTTTTGTGCCACTACATAACCCCAGCTCTTTCAATTTTTACTCGCAGATCAGAGATAAACAAAAAAAAAAAAAAGGCAAACCCACTAAAATCTTTATCAGAAGAGGACACCAAACTCTGTCCTGTACATCCAAAATTCTCTTAAAAATTCATTAATAAAAACTGGCCACAGGATTCCCACACTGAGCAGAGCAGAGAGCCCTCCTGTCTGAACCTGAGGGTGGGATGTTTGTAATTCACACCACAGCACAGCATTGCCTATTTGCAGGTAATTTTTGATCTGTTATAAAGACAGATAGTTTTCTAGAGAATTGTTTTCTAGCCAGTTCTTTCCCAACCTATTTGTTTCACAAAGTGTTTCTGGTTAAGAATACCTTGCACTTGTCCCCTGCTGAATATAACCCTGTTTATTCAGAAATTTTTATAATGTATTACACAAATATAACCCCTTTCACCAGTATGCTTGCAGTCCTTCTCACTTTTATGCCTGCTGCAAAGTTACCTAGCAAAACTTAAATTTTTTTATGAATTAAGCTATGTGACTTTTGTGCCTCCCCAAACTAATCCACAAGGGTTTTTTTCACAGTAAAGGAAATTAAAATGGTTTAACACAACTTATTTTTGACCAACCCATGCTGACTGCTATTTATCTTTCAATTATTTTTGTAAATGTTACAGACAATTTGTGATGGTTGATTTTTTTTCCTCTTGAACTGTTGTTAATCTGAGTGAACTGTAATTCTCAAGCTACTTTGGGAAAAAATATTTTTTTCTCTCTCTCCAGTATTCTTCAAGCTTATTGTAATTATCTGCAGACAGCTTTCATTCTCCATTGAGTAGCTGACCAATCCTCCCTTTGATCCTCCTCATTCTATTAATGGATCTTACAGAATTATTTCTGGTTATCTTTGAGGTCTCATTTTGTGCCTTGGCCTTTCTGGTTTTATCCCTGAATGCTTGTGCTGTTCTTTCGCATTTATTCTTAGAAATCTGACCTCTTCTTTTTTTCTGTGTGTTTCTGTCTGGTGTTAAAGTCACAGAAAAACCCTTGATTATCTACCCAGCTTGGCACCTACTGAATTTCCTATTCTTGCATTTGCACAGCCTGAATTCAGCCCTTAGCTTACTCTGAAAAACTGAGTCTATAGTCTATATAATAAAAGACTAATTTTTGATTAGTCTTAGCTCTTAGGAGTTCTTATTTATCAAATTTGAGTCCATTGATATCTGTCTTCTCGAAACCCAGTGCTTTTATCATGATCTCTCCCACCTTCCTCTTCTGACATGGAAGTCCTTAAGCAATTAAAAAAAAAACCAAAAAGATAAATCATCCAGCAAGTATTACAGTCCCCCACCATTTAATGATAGTAAAGCTGAATATACAGAGGAACAAAATGTAACACTTCAGCTGCCAAGTAGGAAGAAAAAATAGTTAGGAGGGGAAGCTTCATAAGAAAGGAGAATCTACCAGCATGTGCTCATGTAGTGCGAGAGCAACCCATAGCTTCAGAGGGCCTTTAGATTGTCTCCATCCAAAATAATGAGAAATTTTCTGATCCTTGATTCAGTGAGCCATGCTCTCTCAATCCTAAAGTTCTGTTCTTCTGATTACCCCAAAAAAACAAGGTAATAATCTCAATAGTGCAACCAACACAGAAAGCACGAGCATGACACCACTCCTTGAGCCATGGCACACATGGATTTCAGCACACTCTGGGTACACATTTTCATCAACATCTTCCAATTTTCTTCTGTAGACAAAGTTTTAGCCTTGAACTTCTTAGGATTCATTCAGAAAATAAAGCCCTTCTTTGTGCCCCAGCACAGAAAGGGAGTTCACCTGGATCTCTTTTGAGGTGCCATTCACCAGCAGGCACCTGAGATTTTAAGCACTTACTTAAAGACACAGCTTCCCCTGATGGGCCATTTAACCCCAAATGGAATAACTTGGCGATTAGCCCAAATCAGCCTTTGACTCACAAGCTTTTAACCACCACCCCAGAAGTAGATATTTGAACAGCTATGGTTTTGGAACAGCATCCCCCAGTGATTAAAGTAACCCAGCAAGACCTAGAGTCATAGAAACCAGCACTGACACCAACTTCTTGTTCTGCACTACTTAGTCCATGCCAGCCTTTCCTTCCCTGACCTGCTGCCACTTCTCCACGGATGGAAAACAATAGATAGATTGTCGTCTTCTCAAGGAACTTTGGAGCTCCTCACTGGGGTTTCATTCCTAGGCAGACAAATCCCAGATGTATAACAACCCTCTGGCTATTCTGCATGTGGGATTGACCCTGTTTGTTTACACGTGGTCATCTCACCTCCTGATGCTGCTGAGAGAGACCCCTGAGAGGTGGGGAAGGGACGTGGAGGCTCCCAGGGACTGGGCATGGTGTGCAGCAGCTGATGCCCATGGACATGCTGCCTGCCAGCTGAGCTGGCTGCAGCACACAGTGCGCTCTAACAATGCTCTTCACACATGTGGAGGCAGTGCTTTGGGTGCCCCCAACACCACAATAGGTGGATGCCTGTTTCAGGCCTTCCCCTCGTAACACAAGGCTTATGGCTTTTGAGAAAGAGGGGAAAATAGGGATAGGGGTGTTTAATATGCCTGTAAAACAGTAAAAATAAGTTGTGAAGAACCGAGTAGCATCAGCCTTTCCCTTCAATACACCTAAATACATAGTAAGAGAAAATGTCTTTTTTTTTTTTGGCTTTTTTGTGCAATTAGACATTTTAGTCTCTGGCCTGTAGAAATATAGGCAACAGCTGCCCTTTTGGCTGGACAGACTAGCCCCAAAACACTGTAGGCACACCAATGGCCAGTTATTTCTGGGAAGTTGTCCAGGGGCTGACCTCAGTCCCCAGCCTTCTGCAGGGCTTGAGAGCAGTCTCTAGGAAAGCACATGCTTTGTTTTTTCTCTCATCTTTTGGGGTGATTATCAGCAAAGAACCGCCCTTGCAACGCATCTCTCTCCACATTTGAAGAGGCAGCAGAGTATCCTCAATGGAAAATCCCCACATTGAAAGATCCTGTGCCTGGAAGCTGTCCAGGGCTTGCTGGCCTGCAGACCAGATTGCAAGATTCATCTTTGCAGCCAAGAATTTTCCCCACTGGACCAAAGAAATGTAGGGGTTCGTTTCCAATCAGCAGCAGGCAGGAAAAATGCATGGGGTGAGACGAGTCCAGTCAGTCCACGGGAGGCAAATGTAAGCTGATATTTTGCATCCCTAGCCCCTGTCTGCTCTGTGGTCCAGCAGCATCAGTGTGCATATGTGTGTTTCCCAGGAAGGGGATGGAAGGAAGCAGCAGATGTTAAGAAGAAAACAAACCTGAGCCCTTCCAGGGAGTGCTGCCTGCACTGACCATGGGAGAATGTGAAGGGAAGAATTGGGTTAAACTCCTTTTCCTCCTTTCCACATGCATCCCACTGAAACCACCAACTCTGTTCCATAGACCACCATTTGGTGTCTAGGTTCTTGGACAAAGTCCAGCCCAGGGAGATGGTGACTCCCTTTACTCAGTCATTTCTGAATACATTACTCTGTTGGGACTTGGGTATAAATCCTAAATTAACCTGAGAGAGCTTAAGCCTCACCTTCCACAAACTCTGGAGTATTTGCCTTTGGGACACTGCATAAGAAGGAATTACTTAGAAGCAACTTTCCCTATCCAACTCCGTTTTTTTATCAATGGTGCAGTCCTGGGTAATGCAGAGTGATGAGATCTTGTAGGAATAACTGCCTGTTACAGTACTGACATCCAGCCCAGCCTGTGTGATCAGTCTTGGTGGGGTGAGGGATTCCCCACTCCACCCAAATTTCATAAACTTGTTCTTCTTGTTACCACTCACTCCCCACTGCATCTCTTGGTCCAGGTGGGGAAGGAGTGTGCTGAAAAATTAATTAGGAGATTTAAATATCTAGTTAAAAGATAGGTAGAGGGAGATAAGTGTGAAGGAGGAGGACATATTTTAAGGGCAGAACAGACATAAGGATGCCTCTGATTCTGGTAGGTGTAACCTGTCTTTGTAGTAAAGACGGAGCCAAACATCTCCTCTACTTTAGAGACAAGATTCCTGTCTGGATCTTGCTACTGTCCTCCATTTTCACATGAGGTCAAACTGCCCTTCCTGGCAGTCCCAACTGACCTCCACTGCACCAGCTTTCCTTTAAAATTTTCTACTACTCATTTTTGAGACCATTATAGTTGTCAATACCAGGGGAAATTAGGTTTCCTTTGCTTTCCATAACAGCATCTCCCAGAGCGTACTGGGCCAGAGAGATGTAACCTTTTATTAGCAAACCAGTGTTTTATTACTAAACCAGTTTCATCACTGCTTTAGGGGAGGGAATTGATTGACCAGGTTTGCAGGTACAACTTTGGGTGTCAGCAGGCCTGAATCAGTCACTGCGCTGGCTGTGCTCCGCCCAGAAAAGTTTCCCATCCGTTAAAGCTGATCATATCTTTTCCCCTCCTTTGCTGAGAAAAGAAAGGGCAATTAAAAAAAAAAACAGTAGTCTGAAATAAATTAACACTACAGTAATGAAATAAAATTGTATTAGAGGCAGAGTCTCATGCAGAAGGGCATGAGAACTGAGCACTCAGAGTGCCACGCCGTTCCCTCTGGGCCTCTGCACTGGGTAGGCTCTAATCAATGACACATGCCATCTCTGCTAAAGACGGCCCAAAGGCACGTCAGGGTGAATTAGAGGGACAATTTCAGCCCTATCCTGATCTTCCTGCTTTTATGACTTTAAATCCGATCTTTAAGTCTGTTTGAAAACAATTTTTTTGGTTTAATTAGCTATGGTGACAATAAGTCAATGGCCAGTCTAACATCTTCTGGTCTCCTGACTGGGAACAGTGAAGTACTGAGTCTGTGGCAGAACTAAGAGTCTATCTAGACATCCTAAAAGCCTTACAAGCCAGTAGCTTGGCTCACTCTTCCATGTGTACCAATCTGCTAAATGTCCCTATATGTGCTAATATTTTCAGTTACCACCTTCTAAAGCTTGAAATAACATATACATGGTTTTGTTCTAAACCCACATCTAACAGACTGTGATCTGATAGTTTGAATCTTCTCTTGTATTCGTCTAAGCCTGCACTAATTTGCAGGGGAGGCACGATTCAATCTGAACCTTATTGATAAAACCAACTAATGGCTGGAATTTACATAGAAATAATACAGGCATCAAAAGCTATCCAGGAGTTTGAAGCATCAGAAATAATCACAGTGCATTGAATAAGATCATATGAATAATTCAAGAGCTTTAGCATCACAGTTTTGGATTCCTATAAGATCACTGTTCTCTTTTCCAGAATTGTAAGCTTAAAAAAAAAAAAAAAAATCACATCAATCCTGGTACATATATTTAGCTCATCTTAAAAAAACATTGCCCTCCTAGTAGCTCCTCATGATTGATAAGAGTAAATGTAGGTGTGTCAGGCCAAAACTAGTACTTCTTTAATCTAAAATTTTTTAAAATATCTACTAACTGCAAGACAGCAAAACTTCTGATGAGAAATAAAAAACAGGTATCACCCTTAATTTTTTTTTTAAATTTTATTTTTAACAATTTGCCCTAAATATTTCTTTCCTGCTCTACTGTTACTACGAGACAGGAGCAGAACACTGGGCTAGCCCTGGGCACCCTCTGGCTACTATAAATACCCTTTTTCAACCAACCTCACACAATTCCTTTTTGAATGCAGCTTGAACAGGAGCTGTGCCAAAATACTTACAGCAGTGATTGTGCCCAGGGCTCTGCACTACTCCTGCACTCACTGGCACGGTCCAAGCTTCTGCTCAATTGCATCCTCTCCTTGGCCCACTTCATAAATGCGTCTGGGCAGAGCTACGTTGTGGATTTCCCATTCCTGGAAGCGTCCAAGGTCAAGTTGGATGGGACTTTGAGCAACCTGATCTAGTGGAAGGTGCCCTTGCCCACAGCAGAGGGTTGGATCTGGATGATCTTTAAGGTCCCTTCCAACACAAACCATTCTGTGATTCTATGATCTTTCTCACACCTGAATTTTTACATGGCTCTATTGGCCATTTTTATTCTCTATTGCCCATTTTTACTCTCTGTTGCCCTTCCCTCAATGCTTCAGCCCCCATTTTCTCAGCACTCAGCAGACTTGGCCTGCTTTGGCCCTTGCACTGAGTGGAAAGGGTGGCCTGGATTGCAGGAATTAGCTGCCCCTGGAGAGGGGCAGAGGGCAGGCCCAGGTTTGAGCCCTGTCTCTAAATGTATTTATTATAAATGATACAGCAGGATCTTGTTTGAATAGACAATAGACAGGAAATTAACAGTTAAGGCTGAAACTCTAGTCCTTCATTCCTGTGATTAAAAGAAAACAGATATCATGCTGAAAAAGAAATACAATTTCAGCTTTCATGTAGCACTGTCCCTCAAATAGTGCTTCCCATAAGGCATTATTTCTCTGCAGAATTTAGCCATTGATTTCCTTCATTTAAAGTGAAAAATACCCACAGAACGTTATAAAACACTCTGTATTCCCAAATAGACAGTTCATAATGGCTCATCCTGAATATGCCATTCTGTCCCTCCACACAGATATTAAGTGGCTGAGATAAATCATGGCTTGGGGGTTTGCAGAGGCATCATGTCAGAGATAGCAATGGATTACAAACTTCCTTCTTTAGACAGCAAACACCCAATTACCAGCATCATCTTCCTTCATGCTCTGAATAGTGAAGGAGGGGTTGTCACCCGTAATTTTTCATTTCTCAGTAGATGGGGGCTGATATGGTAATGCATGTTGCAAACAAATGCATTGATATCCAAAGTAATTCATAAACAAAATGCCACACTGCACAACTCGTGGGGTGAGAGCACGGAGCCTGCTCCATCTCTGCATCCCTGCAAAGTGTGGGCATGCAAAGGGAGGCCTGCAAATGCTGTGGATGTGTTTGCACCAAAAGCAAACATGACACTTGTGATAAAAATATATTCTTCAGCACAGCACATACAATGAACTGGTCTGATTTCTAAGGTGTGCTGTCTGAGCAGGAGGTTGGACTAGAGACCTCCTGAGGTCCCTTCAAACCTGAATTAACCTATACAGTGAAGGGAATAGCTTATATGTGGCAGCTGAAATCAGTCTTTACTGTTTGTTCTCTCCATAGCTCAAGTAAACAGACAGTTCAGAAAAGTTAATTATACTGAGCAATAACAATTAAACATCAATTACTTAATGAGAAATTAAATGTTAGTTAGGAAATAGGGCTGTTCCCAAAAAGCTTTATGAGTCCATGGCATTTCTTTTTGGCCACATACAATAGCAGGGGTCTTTGAGCAGTAACCCTGGTGAAAGCTCCTCTTCCAGGACAATAGAAGGGCAATACATGACAATACCTAGAGTGATGTGCTACCCTGAGGTTCTTGTCACAGTAGAGCTCACCAGCTCCTGACCCCTTTTCTTTCAGGGAACGGTGCCAGAATACTCAAGTCTTCACCTCTCTATGTGTCTTCTAGATCAGACCCATTACATTAAGCAGCTACAGGCTGCATCCAACCATCAGCCCTGCTTGGACAGTCCTGCACCCTCTCACCCAGTTCACAACACCACCAGCCTGGACAAGTGGTTGTCACACTGGAGGCAGGGTTTTATTCAGAGGGACCTGAACAGGCTGGAGAAACAGGCTGATGGGAACCTTGTGGAGTTCAACCCAGTCCTGCCTCTGGGATGGGATAATCCTATACAGCAATATGACATGGGGACAAACTGGTGCTGTAAATAGGGCTCTGAAATCTTCTTCTTTGGAAATAACCCAGATTTGACTGGGCAAGGCTTGAGCAACCTCAGCCTCCTTTGAGGATGTTCCAGCTGTAAGCACAAGTCAGACAAGATATCTTCCAACCAAAATATTTCAGTGAATTCAACCCCTGACCTCCCCAAGAGCTCCAAGTATGGGAGAAGTCTCCTAACTGAATCTCTTTCTTGCTGGGTGATGTTAAGATTTTCAGTTCAAGCTTAAAAAATATTCTTCAGAAACTTGCTAGCAATAAAACAAGAGAGAGCTATCTGGAAACAATAATTAAACATAAATGATTAAAAAAAGATCGATCCCACTTGCAGGCATTGAAATATGCCAGCTGCTAAATTACAGCATTGGCACAGACCTGGATGCCTGTGCCCATTTTAAACAGTGCTCGATGAGAGCTGTGCAGAGAGCAGGCTGCCTGCGCTGGCCCTTGTCCTGTGAGCAGACCAACATGTTTGAACCCTCAGTGACCAGAAGAACATGGAAGGGAAACCCCCTTGACTTCATGGGAACAGAAGGATGAGACAAGAGTTCATCAGCATGGCCTGGACAATGGGATCACGACTTTAAACAGCCTCGTGTGGAAAAGGGTCTAGAAATTCATCTTAAAGTTTCTACTTGGGGAAAGATGCCCAAAACTTAGGAAAAAGGGAATGCAGAGAAAATGGCATCTGGAAGAGAATGGCTAGCAGGTGGGCACATCTCTAATCACAGAATCACAGAGTGGTTTGGGTTGGAAGAGACCTTGAAGATCATCCAGTTCCAAGCCCCCTACCATGGATAGGAACAACTTCCACTAGACCAGGTTGCTCAAAGCTCCATCCAACCTGGCCTTGAACATTTGCAGGGATGGGACAGCCACAACTGCTCTGGGTAACCTGTGTCAGTGCCTAAATGCTGCAGTTTTAACTTTTGTATTGGAAGTGAAGCCCACACTCAACTCCAGCAGCATCCAAACTACCTCTCCCAGCAGTTACCCTCATCCTGTTTTTTGCTGCCCAACAGAACTCTCCACTTTTTTTTTTAATATTAAGACACAGCACTGACACATATTCCCATGAAGAAACACAGGATAAAGCTGCAGATACGAAGGAAGCAAGTACACACATACATTGGCCCCTGTGGATAGGGACTGAGCATATAAGTTGACTGGATCTCTTACTCCACCTGCTTCCTTTGCAGGTTGAATCATTCCAGCACGAAGAAGAACGCTCAAAAGGGTACAAGGCCTCATACAAGAGGGCTCCACTCTCAGTTAGGGCTCATGGCACACTCTGTCTAATTGCTGAGGAAGCAGCACAAGATTTCCGTACACCCGTGCTGCCAGCTGGAAACAAAGGAACAACAGGCATGTACAGCCCGTCCTTGGGAATCATCTCAGGTCCCTTTCACCATCACTTCTGCTCACAGGCGTGTATCAGGCTGCGTGTCATGTGCGTCTCCTGCTTTTGTTAGTCATTTCATTTGTAGGCAAGGGATCGCGTCTGTTGCTCCCTTAATTATGGAAAAGTTGTCTGTGCACAATTTAAACAAGCCCCCGTTCTGCCCTTTATCAATATTGAACACGCTTCCTGTCTCTCCAGTGCTCCAGCTTGCAGCCACACAACATTTGTTCATAGCTGCAGGCTATGTCAGCAAGACTTTGATAGAGCAACAAAAGAGTTCCCCGTTCAAACAAACAGCGCTGGTGAGTCGACCGGAGAGGCGCAAACACTGTCAGGATTGCAGCCGGCTGGAGCTGCACCGGCTCACTGCTGGAAATGGAGCTTTTCAATATGTGCACTGGATACTGTTACAGCACCTGCAACTCCCCTGGGAAGTGTTGCTGGTGCTCCCGCCCAACTTGGGATTTCAGCAGTGAGTGAGCATCCAGGCACTTATTGCAGCACTTAGGGAGGCTGGGGTGCTACTCTGTGAGATGCCATATGGATGTACAGGAGAGGAAAATCTCCCTTGCAATGGAGGGACACACACACCAAGTACCTTGAAGGACTTGAAAGTCCTTCCCACTGTCCACAGGGAAATCAAGCTCTCATCTTAGGTGTCTAATTTAGGCATGCAGAACTCACTGTTGTCAATAATTCTAGGCAGCACTCACATTCCTTGAGGACAGGGCACCAGCCCTTGTGTTCAGCAGGGGTTCCTTCTAGCTTTCCCCCTGGAAGGGGTTGGATGGGGCCAGGTTGGATGGGGCCTGAGCAACCTGGTCTAGTGGAAGGCGTCCCTGTCCATGGCAGGGGGGCTGGAATTAAATTAACTTTAACGTCCATTTCAACCCAAACCGTTCTGTGATTCTATGATTCTCCAGGACTGTGGATACAACCAAGAGCAACCAGCAAGAAGAAACCCTGAGGACACCAAGCTAGCTGGTTATTGAGTGGTGACAAGTGGTATCTAGGGGTAATTTTTGATCACAAGTGATGTATGCTGCTCTAAATTTTTGCAGTATGTCAGTGGAGGAAGGTTGTCTGCTGACCTTGTTCTTGCAGCTTTGATATTGGAAATGTAGAAATACTGGCATGCCTGGGAAAGCTGTGTCTGCCCCAAGAATAGGCAAACTTGCTTAACAGGGTCTCCTACAAAGGCAATGGGCAGTTTGGCTTGCAGATCTTTGCTTCCTGCTTCTCATCCCAGGAAAAGTGAATTCTCTAGCTCTGGTTCACATCCAGAGCAGATATTGCTTTAGCGGTTTGGGGGGTGCTTGCCTGGGATGCGGGGTGGGGGCAATCACACCCCGAGGTCAGGCTCTGCCCCACAGTAGTGGGTACAAGACACAAAGGAGCCCAGGGGAGACGTGGCTGACTAGGCCAGGCACTGCCAACAGAGACTTCCATGTCTCCACATGACATGCGTGGTCTGAATGCCCGACCCAAACAGCTACAGTGACAGTGCTATCATGCATGAAAATGCTAGCACAGAAGAACCCGAATTCCACTTATCCATCTTTTTACATGGACAGATAACGATAGAACAGGGGGGAACAGTTTTAAACTAAAAGAGGAGAGTTTAGATCGGATGTTAGGAAGAAATTCTTTCCTCAGAGGGTGGTGAGGCACTGGCACAGGTTGCCCAGAGATGTTATGGGAGCCCCATCCCTGGAAGTGTTTAAGGCCAGGTTGGATGGGGCTTGGAGCAACCTGGTATAGTGGAAGTTGCTCCTGACCATGGCAGGGAGTTGGAACTGGATGATCTTTAAGGTTCCTTCCAACACAACCCATTCTATGACTTTATGATCTTCAGCAACAAAGGTATAAAATTTTTGATAGGTTTTATTATTTTGCTTCTCTCCAATTAGACAAACACTTGCAAACACGAGCTATTCACCAGCATCATTACACGGTGAGAAACACTGTATTCACGCTTCGAGACAAAATCAGGCCTTTGCTGATTGCCAAATGCCAGGAAACATTAATGAATCTGTTTTCTTATAGAGGATAAATGCCATCAAATCTATCACATCGTGGGTGAGGGCTTAACTTTCATTTGCATAATGATTAAAACAAACTTTTGAATCACGGAGGTAATAATTACTTGCAATTTTAACGTGAGGGTTGATTTATTTTTGGTAGCTTTAATACCAGTTTTCATGTGATTGGTGATTTTGAACCCTTCTGTTCTGAGCTGTCCAGACTGACCTAATCATAACAAGGCTTTGAAGGTCAGTACTTTCTGAAGTTGAAACTTTGCTGAAGTTCTCCTCCTGCACATACAGAAAAATCACAATTTGCTTTTTTAATCCCCAGCTGTCACCGCTAAGTCTCATGACCATGAATGAGCAAGAAGCGAGGAAATAGAAGAGTCATAGCCCACAAAAATGCTAGCAGGGTGTGACCAGTTTACTGCAGAAACAATACTATAACTCAATATACAGAAGAAAAATTACACTGACCAGGACAATCCAAACAAATGTCACATCCCTGACAGGTCCTGGCACTTCAGTTTTAACTCACGTCACTGGGACTTGCTGCCAGGTAAACTCCAAGTGTTAGAGCCTGAATATTAGTCACAGCAAAGGTCCATCCAGAGCCCAGGACCTTGTGACTTGCATGAGAAGAAGAGAATGTCACTCTTGGCCAAACCCCCAAGCTTCTGACAAACCAGGAGTTTAGCAACAGCTTGAGCAGGATGTGGCATCTGGACCCCTGTTTTATTTTGGTTGCCACCATGTACTGACCTCATCACAATTTGTCAAAGCCTTTTCTGAGTCCACCTTTGCTTTTGTAACAGCCTTTGCCAGGAGGGGCAAGTGACCTCAGTTGTATTCTGGGTTAAAACCACTTCAGTGAAATAATTTTGTAACTTCTAGTTCTTGCTTTGTGTGAAAGAGTAATGAGTCAAAATCATCTGCTGGCTGACCAAATCCTAACCTCAGAGAGGATCTTCTCTGAAGGTCCTCATTCTTCCACAGCCATTACCAATTCCTGGACCTTTTCCAGTTCTGCTTGGTTCTCTTCAGAGAGTGTGGCCAGATCTGCAGGAAGCATCAAAGCTGGGAGCATAAACTGCCTTCATACAAGAGAAAAATAAGGCTCATTTCACCTTGCCTGGAAGTGTTCAGAAGCATTTGCAGACACCTTCATATCAAGTACTTGAGACCACAGGTGAGACTGCAGATGCAAAAGCTATTGATTCATGTAGAATTTCAGCAACTTTGATTCCAGGTCTCTGCTGCACCTCGAAGTATAGTGCCAGGGGCCAAGAGAGACACAGTCCTAGGATTTAAAAAACACACTCAGCATGTTAGGGCCTATGTGATTCCCACTGCCTGAGAGGGTCACCAAGGCACATCAGGCAGCACAGCTGCCCCCTCCTACTTCCCACCAGGCATGCATCCTCCCTCCACCACAGCAGAGGGAGGAAAGGGGGAGATTTCTGCGTCTCCAGAACCTCGTAGGCAGCTTTCTCTTTCAGGATGACCAGGATTGCTACATAAAAATGACCATATGAGAAATGAGTCATTGAGAACCATTTTCAACCAGACTGGGTAAGCAAGAAGCATGAACACACCGATGCCAGCAGCTCAGCCACAACTCCAGGTCCCTGTACCCCTGGAGATGGGACAGGTACTGTTGCTGTTCCCATGGGGAAAATACTACAGCAAGCTCTCTGCCAAGGACTGATGCAAGCACAGCAAAAGCTGTGTGTGCACAGCCCCAGCTCTGCAAGAACAAAACTGCAGAGAGAAAAATGAAATTGTTTAAGGTGGTGTAAGTAACGACATGAATATGCAGGAAGCCTATAAATTCTTTTCAGGCTGCTTGCAGATTTCTCACGCAGGAAAGGTGAGGCAGGGAAGAGTGCTCTATAAGCTGCAGATAAGGACTTGACTGGGAGGTTTATTGATGGAAATGTGATAAGCAGGAACGAATGGCAGCACTGAAAAGATGGTCCCACTTCCAAAGAGTGAGCAGAAAAGAATGTTTAGCTGCCTTTGTAATAATGTGGCTTTTATTTCTAGCTGCAGCTGGGTATCACCTGGTGTTTCTCTCAGTTATGCAGAAATTGGGACTACCACAAAAAGAGGTCCTTTCCCACGTGCAATTTTCAAGTACCCATGGGATGTTTTACTGCTCAGATGAGAGCTAATACTTCCAAAGGCATGTAAGTCAGGTAGGAGTGCTTTTTTGGATATGACTTGGATCTCAGTTGGCAGGGTATTCAGGCAGTTAATTTCTGGTAAGGCATTCAGCTTTCACAAATACTCACAAAAATCAAAATAATACTTACAAAAATCAAAAATAATACTTACAAAAATGCTTAGAGAGGCAAAAAGATATAAGGAATCTTTCTGTATCAGGGTTTTAGGAGTCTAATTCCCAATACTCTTCAGATTTGGCTCTAAAGATCCAAAACTGATTTCCAAAAATGGAGCTCCAGACCATCACCATGGGCTCTGCAGACTCTCCTTCCCACTTGTACCACGGCAGCCAGGACTTTCTGACAGCCTCTCAGGACTTGCATCTCAGTGCCCTGAAACCCTACGATGGTATTTCCAGCAGGGCTGAGGGGAAACAGGACATCTTGTCTCTTGGTTTATTCAGCAGTACTGGGACCTTCAGCTGTGGCTTCATCATCCTCCTTTTGAATCCAAATGCTTTTTAAAGACATGACTAGGAATGAAGCAGAACTGGACTACCCCTGATGTTCAAACACCTTTATTTTACATTATCTGTCCATGCAGAAAAGTGATTGAGCAGTGATTTTCTCTTTTCCTGTGATATCTTCATGTGTTTTTTCCACAGGAGTGCAGCTTCTCTCAAAGACCACTTGGAAGATGACCTTTTGGCACACAAGTGTGCGTGGGAGCATATGGCCAATCTTTATCTTGGCATGCTGGAGGGGTTAGCAGAGGTTGCTCCCAAACCAGGTCACTGCTGCTGCACACCTGCTACCCAGCTGGAGCTGCTCGTGCTGGATCCAGCACAGCTCCACAGTGCAGAAGGGGCCATCCCTTGCACAGGGGACCGCTGTGGAAAATTTACAAGACCCCAGGCAACTTCTACCTCCCACTCCCTATCTGCTCATCTCAGTGCCTGCTCAATTTAACCAGCCCCTCTGAAATTTAGGTTTGGAGTTCAGTGGGATGGCAACTTGCACTGTAGATGTCAATAGCACCAAGGGCATACTTCAGTGTTTAGCATTTCTGATTCAGCCTGGAAGTCCCTGGAAATGCCAGAGCATTGCATTGCTTCTATAAAGTGGAGTCAGCAGAGAGGGCTGCAGCTGTATGAAATACTGACACCACTCTGAAATTATATATCCCTGCAGTACCGGCCCTGCTCTGCAAACTGCAGTATCAGCCTCACAGCTGAGTCTTTCTAAAATGGTCATCAGATGACTCATGCAAGTTTCTTCTTCAGGAAAATAACAAATGGGGTGGGTGAATGCAATAAAGGCCAAAAAAGCCACAGAAGACACATCTTCTATAAGGCCTTGCAAATACAGCTGAGCCCTGATAGATTATGGCAACACACCTGCCAATGTAAGACTCTTGTACCATCTCTTGAGGTCTAATACTCAAGAGATTATGGCTTAAAGTGTTATGTGGATTGAACGAGGTCCTTGTGATCCTGATGACTTGAGAAAGCAGGGTTCACATCTCTAGAGGACCCTGCAGAAAGTCATTTATAGGCTTTCAAGGAGCAGCAATTCCCTGACTCACAAAGGTGTAGTAGGATGAACAGTTATTTTTCGGTCCAGCCTCCTTGGCTTCACTTCTACAATGTAGCTGCATCTAAGACCACAAACAGGCTACATGGAGCACAGTGCACTCAGTGTCCCTGTGTCACCAGTAGACCTAGAGATATCCCACATCTTCTCTACTCACTGTGTCGAAGCCTTCAGGCAGAAGACAAGTCTGCTTTGCTGACATGACACCACGGGATATAGAGCAGCCAACTTAAGTCAGGCCCTTGCTCCTGACTTGCCCCGTAAGTAGGAGCACACTTGAATAGCACAAAGAGATAATCTGGACCCAAGTTTCTGTTCCTTCTGTCTACAGCTCCCATGTACTTAAAATAGCAGTTAGGTATGGCCTCCAGAGTTAATGGTCATATAAGCACTCGAGATTAGACAGTCGTCACAGTTTTTCCCACTTAAAGGCAGCTCATTTTAGCAGCAATCTGCATATTAGTCTTACTTCTATGAAAGGCACTAAAAAAACCCAAATCCCAACATCTTGAAACACCACCATCAAGACCAGTAAAACAGAAGACATTTAAAATGCAGGTTAAGAATGAGGCACCATTGGGAATGCAACATATGTATCAGCACTTAATACTTATCTAACATGAAACATGGCACTGTACAACCCTGCACAAACTCAGCTGATGGGTCAAGGCTGGACTTGGACTGCAGGTGGATGAGTCAGTCCCAAGAATAGGCTGACAAGGCTCTACTACCTTCATGAATATTTCTGTTGTGGTGGCTTGGAGGAGAGGAAGTGGAAGAGTTGTCTGTTAACCTGATGGTCTTTCTGCCTCAGCAGAGGGGCCAAGGACAGTCTGTTCTGCTGATGCTGCTCAGTGAACCACCAGTAAGACTCTGCTCTGGGCTGTGCTTCCAATCTCCAGAGCAGCCAACAAAGCTCTGAGCAGATCCAGCCTGGTGGAGACATGATGGAAAAAAGGTCCCTATTTGTTTTGTGCTGGATTCTTCCCAACCACTCTGGATTCATTCTTAACACATCTGCTCTTCACAGCTAGATGGTCAATCCTGAAAACAAGACAGAACTCTCCAAGACATCCTTGGAGACTTGTTTTACTGCAACTTGTCCTATCACTGGCATTTACAACCATCCATACAGCAGAACACCAGAGTAATTCATTATTTGGTTTCCAGCATTGGTGTCAAGTTACTATCTACTGTTATATTCAATTAACCACATTTATCTGCTTTTGAGATGCACCTGGAAACTGGTAGAATAAGCCCTCTATGCAAAATAAATATTATGCATAACTTAATTGGAGACTGTTCAAATGAAACTCTGCGTTCCTAAAAAAAAAAAAAAAAACACCACAAAAAGAGAGATTTTGAAATTGTGATCAACTACAACTTACCTTTTAGGCAGATTCTCTCCAAATTCGTAGAATGAATTCCATAATACTTTCTTAGGCCAAGTTAACTATCCCACAAGCACTGATGTGTGATTCCAGATGGAAACAACTGAGCAGGGGAAGTGTGCAACTGTGCTTTTCAATGCCATGAAAAATTTAGAGAAAAGCCAAAGTGGACAGATTCCAAAATATTTTAAACAGGCAAAATCTTCAGTCCAGGTATCTGAGAAAGTCATTGATGTTTAGAGCATGAATGACAACCTGAAAAACCATTGACACACCTTGGAGTTTGTGGCAACTTAACTGAGAGGGGATAATTGCTTTACAAGAAAAAAAGCACAAAAGTTTTATGACATTTTAAACTTTACTAAGCAATTTAGGGTAGATAATTTTAAAGACGCATTCACTCCACTTTTAATAAGCTATAGCTGGGGTAAAAAGACAGCCGTGGAATAGAGTGTCTTCATCTCACCAGACATCAATATCTGCAGTGTAGGTGTCTGGCCAGCCAGGACACTAAGAATGTGCTCTGACATGATGTGCTTTCATTGCCATTGATCATAAAGGGAGTTTACATGGCTGGGAGATACACCTGTTACAAGTACGAGCAACTTCAGACTATGGCAGAAGAAAGTTAGGTAGCAGTTAAGTGGATTCAAAGATATTACAACTACAACCTTTGGAATACTCTTTTCACTTATTAAAATGTTCCAGTAGTACCTGAAGAAAGCCAAGAAAAGGAGCTTGTTTTGTGGTCTGCAGGATTTACTCATTTGATTCATTCCTTCTTTAAAAATTAGCCTTTCCATCCTGCAGGAGTGTCTTGTATCTATTTCATCTAACCTATGACACAAGTCTTCCCATTAGCAGGGAGAAGCAAGGAAGGGGTGCTTCACATCTCCAGTTGGTTCTGCTGGCCAGTCTTTGTATGAGCTTTGCAGTGCTGACAGATTCCTCCCAGCTGGAGGAATAACTTCAGGATATCCCAGCAGTCCTGCAACAGTCTTGCACCAGGAAAGATATCTTCCATCCAGGGAGGTGAGCAAACTAGATAAGGAACAGTCAAACAGCCTGACAATTCAAAAGGACACAAACAGATGTTGAATCAAGGAAAAGGATCACAACATTTCAAAGACAGATGTTCTGAGCAACACAGAAATACAACTTTCCCATTATTGGGGATCTTTAGCACAACCATATCTGGGTTCAGGTTTGAAAACTTGCTATGAAATACAAAACCTTACCAGTGCATAAGCTGTTTGCTGTATTTGGAGAACATCACCTCTTCCTCACTTCTCCCTTCCATTGGGAAGACTCAGGGTTGCTGCTTTTCCCCTAAAATTCCTGCCACGGTGAAAAGCACAAAGCACCAACCGATCGTGTGTTTCCATCAGAGACTGGCTGATCAATAAAAAACTCCCTCCCCATGTCTGCCATCCACACAGGTAGCTCCTGGGAGCAGGAAATTAGAGACATAAGGAAAAAGCAGTGGGAAGGAGAGTTTTCAGGTCTTTCCATGCCTTGCTGGCATTGGCACACCCCATTTATAAGTAGCGTTGATCTACAGCTAACTGCAGACAACTGAAGCACAAACTCTTAAACTGCAGGCAGCTGCCCCTGGAAGAACTTGGATTCATTTGTAAAAAGAGATTTATTTTTTTTATTGTGGTGGATCCAAACCACAGTGAAAGATTTTGTTTCAATCTCACCAATCAAAGCTGGAATATTATTTTTTGCAGAAACTGCTTTTTCCATTAAAAAAATTTTCAACCCAACATTTCTGATTGGTTTTAAATTTGTTTTTAGCATCCCTTGTGAGTATTAGGGTAGGTTTCTGGATATACTCTGTTTATTTTATTTTCACTCTTAGAAGATATAAAATCTGATGCAGTTTGAAACTTCAGTAATATTTTGATTGAATGCTGAGATTATAGCATTCAATAAATGCTACAAATCAAAAGATTACAGCTTCCAGAGAATGAATTGTTTAAACAAACTTTTCAAGGCCCCAGTAAATGCATCCCCAGGACTGGACTGAAATGTCAGAGGAGTAAAAACTAGTCAATTTTGTAATTCAAGAAGGACTTTTCACTCACATAAACTTAATGTAGCCCAGAAAAACTTACAAAGCATTTAAACCATGCAACAATTTAAATATTCAGTTTAATAATCTAGTCGGTCTTAACTGCAATGCCTGGAAATGCAGTATTATACCTGGAAAGCATCTAACCAGGAATGTGGCACATCAAAGCACCATGATTTTCTCTTGCTCTTTTGGGACAGTCTTCAGACAGGGAGGTTTGAAAAAGATCACACACTGTAAAAACAGACATTCTTTTTTCTGATGTTGCTAATACTGTTCCACATGGTTTCAAATATGAAAATATAATTGAATAAATGCTCATTTAATATCTTGGTTTTGATTCTTCTAGTTGTAAAGTTGGATTTAGTTATTGGGTAAGAACTTGAACATTTTCAGGCAGGCCTAACAACAACCCACCAGGCCTGGTAGGTCAGATTTTGTTTTCGCATCATGAGGCACTGATTAGACCTTGTCTTCTTGCACATGACCAAAGTTTGAGCAAGGTCTTTCTGTCCTGAGAGAATCTATCTCAAAGGAGGAATTGCTGTGGAGGAATCCTGTGGCAGCCTTTGACACTGAAGCGATACCTACTAAAAACAAACTCCCCAAATTATTTCTTTTAAGAACTTTTACCCGAAAGCATTTCAGCAGTCTGGTTACAGGACAGCACCATCAAAAGCTGCCTTGGCACAAATGAAGGGTCAGAAAGAAGCAGCTGGAGGGAGGAAGGCATTTCTCAAAGCTTCCATCACAGCCAGGGCACTGTGGACAGATTCCTGGTCTTTACTCTCCTGAAGGTTTACAAACACACCCAGAGCTGACTTTGGGTACCTGATTTCCAGACAAAACTGTTGCAAGCAACACACAGTGCAGCTGGCAGGTAGCAGCATGTGAACACTAAAGCCACTGGCAGGCCAGGCAGGTTTAGATCAGTGTTAGATCAGTGGGATAAGGCACTGAACTCTATGTGCTTCCCTGGGCCACCACTGTCCCATCAAAACATCTCCCTCCTGGCACCAGTCTGCCTCCCATTTCTGTGGCTGTTGCTGCACGCAGAGTCACAGCATGCCACAACATCAAGTCCAGCATGGTGGAAAATCACTTTTCTCTACCACCCATCCAAGATGTTTGGGACTTTCCAAGGGACAGTGTGGCATCTTGGCATATTTACCTTTCCCCTTTGAGGTTGGCATACATTGCTGGTATCACCAGTAAATGAATACTACACCACTCCCTTCATGCCTCTTTGACACTTTTACACTGCTAACAAGTTTAAACAGCATCCCATGACAGGGCTCGGAGTGTACAGTCCCACCAGGCTAATGCTCAGCATGTCCATTCTGCCCGTGTGCTGCTGGAGGTTGCTCTCCAAAGCCTTAGGGACACATCCTGCGTCTCTGTCATGTACACTGGCTGTCCTTTGCTACACAGGATGAACAAGCCTGAAACCCTGCTGCTCCAAATTCACGTTCAGCCTCGAGGGGTGAGAGTTTCTCACCTGAAACCCTGCAGGATGCTGGACCCCTGCTGGCCTGAGTCTGGATGAACAGCACTTCCAGCTGTGCCACCATGTCTACAGATGAATCAGAGTTTAATGTAATTATTTATATATACATATATATATATAAACTAAATGATTGACTGCAGAGATTCCAACCAGCTCACGCTCCAAGCAAATGATCTGCTGTCACATATCAGGCCCTTTTACCAGTGAGGGAAGCAGGAGCAAGGCCAAGAAAGTTACCTTGCCTGTGGCCCAAGTGAGAAAACATTTGGGGTTTGCAGCAAATCTCTTGGTCGTAGGTGAATGCAGTGAACAATTTCCCAGTGCAAAGCACTTATCTTAAAAGCAGAACTTTGAGCACACGACATAAATCAGATTTCTGAATGCTTCTCATCCTTTACTTTTCTCAAATCCTGCTGGAGAGGTAGAGAAAGCTCAAGTTACAGAGTAGAAGAGCTGCTGATCCACTGCAGAAATGAGCAATAACAACTGCCTGACCCCCTCAGCCACAGCCTCCTCTCTGTGGCCACTTGCTCTGACCTTCTGCAGAGGCCCAGGACCAGAGAAACCACAGCTTTGATGGGGTGATGAAAAGATCAACCCAGATGATGTCTTCTTATAGTGTGAAGGTGGAAGAAAGCTCTTCTCATTGCACGATGCCTCAGCACCTCAGAAATTCGTTGTGGCTGCTGGGGAATGTGCAGAGAATCAAACACGAAGCTGCTGCTGGAGCAAAGTCACAGCATTTTACCCTGGTGATGAACTTTTCCTCTCATTTCCATTTTCATTGAAATATCAACTTGCATTTATTAAAAAGCTCTTACCCTCCTCTCCAGGAAAAAAAAAAAAAGAAAGAAAAAGAACAACCACCCTGATCTAAAGAAAGAGATTGGTTTACATAAAATCCTATTAGTTTAGCTGATTGCTTCCAAAACATTTCTGAGAAAGCCTTCCATTACCATACAAATGGCACTGGGCCTTTTGCAGGCTAACTGCTAGAAAGCGTAATGATTTGGGCAAATATTCATCAAGGCAGCTGCTTCTGCGAGCGCGGGCGTGAGCGTGAGCCTGCTGCACACCATTAAAGACAAAACAAGAAATAGCTGATCTCCTCCGTGGAGGCAACAGCTACCCCAGCCTCAGCCACCTCCCCACATCCCTGCAGCAGCACCCCAAACACACACACAGCACACATGTGGTGGAGCCTTTGGGTCCATGAAAAACGAGGAGGAGGAGGACAGAGATGATGGGGGAACTGGGGAGAGGAGGAGGTAGTCCAGAGTGAAAGAGTATGGGGATCATGTGCTGGAAAAGAGCAGTGAGGAGCATGCCCACCACCCTGGCTGAGAGCTGCTTTCCTCCCCGGTGTCATCATTTTCTCCTCCTCACTGGAATAACCATGAGATCCCACAAGAACTCTCCTGGCCCATGAAGCCAAGAGAGACAACAGTGCTAGAGGTTTATAGGTCCCTATGCAAACAACTTTCAGAGGTGTTTGCATCAATCCTGTTGCTCTGAGCAACCTCACCTAGTTGAAGATGTCCCTGCTCACTGCAGGGGGATTGGACTAGATGGCCTTTAAAGGTCCCTTCCAACCCAACCCATTCTTTGATTCTACGATCCCCGAGGCACAGCTCACTGGTCACCTGTTTGGGATTGCAGGGTGCAACCTGGGTGATACGAAAATAGCCAGGAGTGAGGAGGTCACCTTGGTGGCTGGGCATTGTGGTGGTCAGGAGGGTTTGTAAAAGGGATACTCACCACTGAAGGTATTGCAGAGTCTGCAAAGATTTTGCCAAGTCAGGGCTTTTGAGTGTCTGATACAGTCCCCTGCTGTCATGTGGATGATGCCTGACCCTTTCCTGTAAAGATAAAACATTTCTTAAATGCTCCCCAGAGGTGCTTTTGTGAATCAGACAACCATGTGAATGGGGCAAGGATCCAGATCCAAAACACCATCACAAATTTGGTCAAGATCCCAAATCTGGGAAGTGTCTGAATAGAGCTTGTTTTTGTACTTTAACATCAATCATTGCAATCACCTCTGAGAGAACAAATATCTCATTAATCGCAGTCATGGGATGCAGCAACAACCTCAGTAACTACTGTAATGCAGAAAGCCACAAATAGCCTCATTGGCCTTTAAGAAAAAAAATGTGTAGGGGGGAAAACATCAGTGAGAACTAAAGATGCAGCATGAGAGAGCAGTAAAAACTTAAACATTCAGCAGCTATTCCACATAACATTTATAGGCAATTTCCTGTTCTAATAAGCCAAAATGAAAAAAAAAAAAAATAGAAGAGCTATGGTACCAAGGAGATATCATCAACCATTGCTGAAAATAAAATAAAACATCAAATCCCTGGGACTTTTCATCAAGGGGATGATGAAAGGAACACAGCCAGTCCTAAGGCTGTGTCTTGACTGCCCTGAGAGCACTTGCCAATCTCACACCACTGACTCCAGGCAACTGAGCTCTAATTATCCTGTCTGGGTCTGACCAGCACTGGTAACCAGAGGGTCCCCACTCCCAGCCTGTTTTAGGAGCTCTGTGTGGAAACAAAATGCCCAGGGAGATTGTGAGGTGCTCCTCCATTTCAAGGATCTCAGCAACCAGTGATGCAACACAGGTTGGGCTGTTAAGGAAAGCCCCCCAACAGGCAGTGGAGGGGTGTGTTTTAAAACAGGCACCCAGTCAACTCAGCGGCTTTGTCCCCATTCTGGGAAAATTTTCTTTAAGACACCTTTCTCCTCATTTTATAGTTTTCTGAAGACTTAACACATCATTTGGGTGTCAAAATGGCACCAGATCTGAGCAGGCACCCTCCTGCTTTTGTGACTGAGGTGACAAAGCACAGAGAGACCATCCAACAAAAGCGACTTACTCACATCTGGCCTTAATCCTGACTTGCAGAGGAAGCTGGAGGGATGGATGTGTTGAAGGGCAGCCCTGGTGAACTGATTGTGTCTGCCCCTGTGTTTATGCTGTTCAAGGCAATGAATCAGTTCAGCCTGGCATGGCCAACACCAGCAGCAACGTCCTGGTGTGCTCACGGCCATGGTGAGACAGCACAACACCCATGGCAGGTCAGTGGCTGTTCTGATCATTGACCCTGCTTGAGCGGGGAGGATGGACCAGATGACCCACTGTGGTCCCTCCCAACCTGACCCATTCTGTGGTTCTATGAGCTCAGCTTTCTGGGAACACAGGACTTGGAATAACCAACCAGGCTGAGCGCAGGGGCAGATCTCAGACCTGACACTGAAGATCAGTAGATGCAGAAGGACTACCAAAAACCCAGCTTCCTTTGCCTGCCTGCTCCCAGCCTGGGGGTGTGAACAAGGAGCAGCAGGCAGATAGCAGACAAAGTAACTTTCTCCCTCCCTGCACTTCCAGCCCTGTCCACGATTTTCCAGCTGCAGCCTGTCCCTGATGCCATGAGAAAAGTAGAGGGGAGCCAAAGGGAAAAACAAAAAAGCCCTTTCTGAAGACATCGGGCCAGTTGTACATTGGGAGGGAAAACCCTTGCTGATTTGAGCCCCCTTCCCATCTGCTCCATGGAGGTGACTGGCCGAGGCAGCGGAGCGTGAGATTTGATTATAATTATTGTCTTAATGCAGAGCTGAAATTGTTCCGAGCACATGGAGCTTCTGGGAATAGGCAAGCATCCAAAATAATCTTTGGGCTGCAAACTCAGTGACGAAGAGATGGCATAAACCGACAGACATCACAAAACCCTTTGGAGTCTACTTCCCATCGAGCAGGGTTGTCCCTGTCAGTTTGCAATTTCACCTCCAGACAGCTCCCACTTTCCTGCCGGCCTTGGCAGACACGTTGTTTTTCAACAGGGAAAAAATACGTATATCCAGGGACCATAAACCAGCCCAACCCAATTAAATCAAACCCAGTGGCTGCCGGGCTGTGCTTCTCTCCACAGTCAATTCCGATCCCGTGCCTGCCTTGCAAAACCGGTGACATTATGGACTCCAGTAACACAATTAGGACCAAAGCCCAAATCTATAAAGGTATTTAGATGCCTAAGTGGCAGCTGGACATCTAAATATCTTCATGGAGTGACACAGAGTTTTTGGGGCAGAAGTAGGGGTTTTTTACAGTGGAGAAATTAGTGCTATTTTCCCATGTATATTCCTGGTAATTCCTATATGACTCTGCACTGAGCAACACCTGTAGCTCAGGTTGGGAGAAGCCAGATGCAAGGGGGCCACAGCGCCTTCCCTGGCCACTCCTTTCCCTCTCACACTCCAGAAGTTGGAAGCATTTACTACTCCCCTGCTTCTCATTAAATAAACTCAACTTCCTGGAGGCCGTGCAAAGCTTTCAGCAATCAGCAGCACACGGCAAATTAGAACTAACACATTTGCTGGTCAGAATGTATCATGTTGAACATCCTTGGGAGAGAAGTTTGCAGCAGTCCATGTCATGAGTGGATGGTTTTTTGCATGCTGGGTGGGTCCTAGTGGTACAGTAGAGCTTGGTGGGCACCGGAGGGGATTTAACACAATAATTGGCCAGTGTGCATAAGGCTTGGGAGTTTGGCTGCTGGCAGCAAGTGAAGCAGGATTTGGCCGCTCCCTTGAGTCTTACTAATACCCAGATACTGCAAAGGAGTCTAAATGGCTTATGATATTCCAGGTGTGTAGGGTAGGAGCTCACATAAAGTCGATCCAGGAGAATTAGTATTTCTTCTGGCTGTTACATCCTGCCTAATTCTAACTCCTCGAGGAGTTATTTCACTGTAGCATCTGCAAAATGAGCTATGAAGTTCCTATTGTGCTGACTTGGCTATGGGTACCCCTGCAAAGGAAATTCACTTAAAACACCCTTCAGAGCAATTCAAAGTTGGAATGGACAAGGATAATCTGCAAGCAGGTTGTGCGGGTACCACTCTGAATTTTGAATGACAGTCCCTCTCAATGTCTCAATGTTAAAGGTTTCTTTTTGTGACTCTCCATTAATGCAAGGCTGTATTTCCCTCTTCCAGCATGCTCCTTCTGAATCACATTTCCTCCTGGTATGTGGAAGAGCAAGCAGCAATAACAAGTGTGAAACCTCTGTGGCCTCGCCAAGTGTGAACCAGCCTCCCTGCTGGGAAAGGTTCTAGGAAAGGACATTTTGGACAATAGGAGCAGGCGCTGCCAATATTCTGTTCTAATCTTTTCTGTCAAGTGCAACGTGTTTTTGTTAATTTTACTGCTGTGGCAGACCTGTGAGCCCTGCCTGCTGTGCCCAGGCTCCTCTGCCAGCCATCCCACGCCGCGCTGATCCACTTAACCCCTGGGTTCTTGCACATCTCTATTACTCCGAGCGGTCGGAGAAAGCCCTGTCCACTGATTATAAACACTGAATAGCTTAAAGGTATTTTATATATGATTAAGCACTTTATAAGTCTGTTCATGGAAGCATCAGGCCAAATTTCCTCATTCTGTAGGCACACGAATATATTTTTTGCTTAGTGCGATAAAACCATCTGTATTCATCTCTACTGATTCCACTATTGTTTTCCCTTGCTCAGCAAGATGTATATTACAGTCTGTTTAATTGTGTGTTTGATCTTTACTACTTAACCAGCTCTATTTATCATTACAATGCATCAGTACATTATAAAGCTTTCAGGCACATTTATCAACATAACAAAGCTCCCACAGCCGAAGAGTCCTCCAGGGAAATAAAGCAACAACAACAACAAATACTTCAGTGCAATTCACTTAACAGTACAAATATTTGTAATTACAAAAATCTTTAAGAGTGCTTCTTCCATAAATGGTGTGTTTTACTTAAAATTGCTTTCATAATGTGACAGTGCCTGCAATTTATGCAGCTGATGGGTTCTTCAAATTAAAGAAAGCAAGGCCAAATTAACTGCTTTCTTATACATTCCCTTTTGCTAATGTGAAGGAAGAACTCAAGTTCACTGATGTGCTATTGAAAATTTGGTTACCCCTAATAAAAAGCAAACATTTAAAAAACACTAGTGCATGATTAATAACTGCTATAAATACGTTACAGCATGAATGCAATGTTACAGATAGCTGCAAGCCATGTGGGAACTAAGTCTACAACAATCAATTAACTATTGATTGTAATGCCTGTTAATCATTGATTAACCCTTTATAAAATAACAAATACATTACCCTTGATGTAAACTGGGACCAGCAGGTTATATTACATTGCTATTTATGTTTCTCATGTCCATCAAAGACAAATACATGCTGTCAATCCAATGTAATTCCAGCACCATTTTTATATATTTAACATACTTGGAAAATCTGTTGTTACTTCGTTGGAGGTTTGGGGTTTTATTTTTTTTTTGCTTGTAGGAAATTATTGCAAACTGAAGGACATTCCATGAAGTCAGTGCACATAAACCAGCTGAAAACTGTCATCTCACAGGAAAGGCCTGCGGATATTTGTTTTCTCTTATTTGCAGTGAGTTATTCTGATTGTCTGTGGAAAGGGCCCTGCTGTGGCACATGGAAGCAGGACCTGGTAACATTGGGCCTGACCTGAGCAGGCAGCCATGGGACCATGGTGGCAGCCTCAGCTGAGCTCTGGGCACCTTGTGCCTTCTCTTCAGAAATCAGGGTAGTGCCCAGCAGAGCTCTTTGGGTCTCCAGCTATCCTTCCACCGACCATGAAGTCTCCTGCCTCCCAGATATGGGCCATGGGAGACTCACCTTCACCTGATGGATCACAGTATTAAAGTAGCCACAACTCTTTGAAGCCACAAGAACTAAAGGTGAATCTATGAACACAAATCTTCAAATATCAGCACTGATATTCTGAAGGCAAGTACTCAGCAGTTAGCAAAATCCAGCCTTGGGATACTTTGTGAAAGCTCAGTGTGGCTACATGAATATCATGGTGCTGAAGTGACAAGCACCATGTTGCATTTTCCATTGCACTATATAGAGTCTTCCATTCAGAAATCCAATACCCTTCCATTCTTAATAAATGACTGGTCAAAAATCTGTTTCACATTTACCCTTTCTCTTTAGACCCAATCTATTGGCATTATTATTGTGCCTAATTTCAACATGTTTACTTTAATGTCCAGTCTGTCAGAGGCATGAAGAAGCAGAAGAAATCAAATACTGCCCATGTTTCTCATGGTTCTGGAACAGGAGGTTCCCACCACATTCCAAAACATGCTATTTCAGATCCTTGCTTTGGGGCAAAACAAATTCTCTGCTTTTCCAAGTGAAACTTCTGCCAAAGGAGATGGAGTGAATGTGCCTCTGAAGCCTTCCCAGAACCCAGGTGTGCAGTGGATGAGTTTCACATCCCAGCATCTGTGAAGATGTACCACTACCCAAAACCAGGTATGATCAGCAGAGCAGAGAGGGACACAGCTGCAAACAGTATTGTCAGGGAACAGGACAACAAGGGCAGGATAGGCTTGGATGTGTGAGAGTTGACTGAAGGGAGCCAGCCAAAAGCGCTGCTGTCATCACACAGAGGGAACTGGAAACTTCCCTGCGAGGGCCCCCAGAAGCTATTGAGAAAACAAAAAAATACACCATGATGGAAATCTGTAACTTGAGACATCTCCAGCAGGCAAAAGCACAAGGATATATTCCACAGAGGACAAAATTTCATAGAGTCAAGATAACAAACAGCATAATCCATGCTCAGGCTTCAGAAAATGCCAAGGGTGTCTGTTTGCCCTCTGCTTGTTTTTTGGGTCTTTTTTCATGTTTGTGCCTCTAAAGTCTTTGGAGAAGGAATTATCTTCAAATATTTATTTATCTGTTTATAAATAGAAGAAAGCATTTACAGAACCTCTGTCCTGAACAGGTCCCATCTGTAATTTAAGAAGGGAAATGACACCTGAACTGTGATTAACAGGTGAGCCTGTACGGACACAGCTGTACAACAGTCTCACCAGGTAGTTTAACACGTTATCCTCTTCAGACTCTGGGACATGAAGGCAAAACCTCTTGCCAAAATGCTCTGTGAAGGCTTAAACCTTGAATGACCGGCACAGGAATAAGAGCGGGAGAATTTACAGACTTTCGAAGGGAAGATGCTGCATGCACAGTATCTAAACATGCCAAAATAGCTTATAAAAATAATATTTATAGAGGCAGCTTAGAGCGGCGGCAGGGAGAGCCCAGCCCGCTGTTTTCCCGGGGGTTTCACATGTCGTTTCGATGCACAAAGTGCGTTTTGCCACCTAGTGGCTATCGCGGAGGGACCTCCGGCGTCCTGTGCCTTTGTCACCCGCAGCGCCCATCAGCTCCCAGGTCTCGGAGGGAAACAGCCGCAGGAGTGAGGAGAAATTAAAAAAAACAAAGCATATGTTATATACAGTCACGGGCCAGGTCAGCTGGAGTTCTGAAATTCAGCAGAGCAAAGCTCTGTGTACCGCAGCACCCGGGTGCCGCCGAGCCAGGATACGACCCTGGCGGGAAACAGAGAGCACAAAGGAATTCTGAGAAGGGAATTTGAGAAAACAACAGCTCAGCATCTGACTTCGCTCCCACTGCAAAATGCAGGGGTTGGCATGGACCGAGCTTAGATCATCCATCTCGCCGAAGCCAAAGGTTTGGGTCGGTGCGGCAGCAGCTGCCGCTCGGCACCTCCGCAAGCTCAGGGTTGTTGGGTGGGAAAGCACATTATTACATCGCATTCTTCTAATACATTTTCATATATTTAACTTGCTGCAAAGGTCAGACTGCCATTGCTATCCCCTGACACCTTCGACCAGGCAAAGGCTACAGTAGGCTGAGCAGACACGGCAATTCTGGAAGCCCAGACCCCTGCCTGGAATGAACAATTTAAAAAAGCATTAAACCCCCCCCAACATATTACAAACAACGAAACATTGCCCTTTCTGCCCAGGAATCTATGTCCCCTAAGGGAGTTCAGAGGCTGATGGAGCTGAGCCTAAGCATCTGTTTAAGAGCACTTCCAACATTTGGAGTTTTAAACCACACAGTAATAGATATTGGGGATGAATTATCAGATGTGGATTATCAAAGCAGTTTTTCAAAAACAGCACTGCAGGTTGGAGAAGTTTCATCCTTCTGTGTCCTCTGGGGAGGGATCATCAGTGTCCTGCATGTATCTGGAGAGAGAGGGGACAAGGAGCAGTACACGGAACTACCTCTTCTGGATGGCATTTCATTTCTGCTGTGTGCACCTCCTAAGTAGTGAAGCCACTTTGAAACTAGAAAATCGGAGTCCTTGCCATGAGAAGTTTACACCAGATACGCAGATCTGCAGAAACTGTCCCCGGTTTGCTCCACTGTAATCTCAGACACTTAATTTGAAAGACTCCATACATTACGAACTATTCCTCTCGAGATTTCACTCAGGTCACCAAAGACAAGCAGAAGAATCTAGATTTAAGAACAGCCACCATCTAATGCCTTTTCAAAGGAAAACTGTGGTGTCTCCTCAGTTCTGAACTCACAGCTGTGCCACAGAAACACCACAAACTACTGGGAGTCACTGGCAGCTCTACTGACAATTAATTGCAGAGGCAAACTAAAGTGCTTTGGGGATCACTGCTATATCAGACACCTCATCCTACTTCCAGCAAAGTTGGATATAACACATGAAGAGAGTTCTCCAAATGGTGAGGTTCAGTCCCAGACCCAGTGTTGCTGGAAAAGACATTCACTGGAACGACACATTTTGCTCCAAGTGAGATGTGTGCCACAGTCCAAGGGGTCACAGTTTAAAATTGCTCTTTCAACAGACTTAAGACTTTTATTTTCCTGTAAAACAGGAAAATATTTAATAAGCTACTAGTTACACGATATAAACCATGCCTTTATCCTTTGAATTTACAGAGGTTGAAAACCAATAAAATGAGCTTTGAGCCACAGTAGAGGTTTTGCACCTCTTACCTGTGCTTCTTGCAATATGAGGGCTGTATCCTGACCTTAAAACAGCTGGTCTGCAGGAGAAAAAGAAAAAAAGAAAATTAAAACTACAGCTATTCAGAGTATGAATTCTTGAAAACCTTGTTTCAGCCACCCATTTCAAAGCACAGGCACCCCACTTCATGCCCTGGAATGGAACGTGATGGCCTTGGAGTTAATTACAAAGGGCTGCAACTTAAGAGACAAAAATCTATCACCATAAATTCATCATATGATAACATTTCACATACACTGGGCCTTGAAAAAACATGAGCAAGCAAACAGCAAAATGACCAAAAACTCGTATCAAAAAGAAGCTGGAAATCCCCCTGATTCCATTTTCAACGCGGAAACTACGGGTGCTGATAACAGCAAATGTGTTACTGGAAAATACCAACAGCAGATTTTCTTTCTGTTGTGGTTTAAGAACAGTAAAATACAGCACAGACTTAACTTTACTTGAGGGCTTAACAGAAATCCTACTGAACAGCAAGGGAGACTTAAAAGGGATTTACTCTGGTGCTTTTAGGTGTGCTGAGGGCCAAGCTCTGCTGCTCGCTGAGTTTCCAGGGAGGGGGATACACTGTGGAGCCAACAGCTGTGTTGGAGGCAACTGGCTTGAGAATTCAATCCATTGCATCGGGTGGGACACTTTGAAAATGGCTGGAGGGGTTTGGAAACACATGTCTGAGATGTCACCTCCTCAGATTTATTTTTAGATGTTGATTTGCTGCCCTAACTCTTAGGGTTTATCTAAGAAGCCAGCCCCATAAGCTGTTCCCAAACTCTACAAGGACTCTGCTTTCACAGCACAGACAAATAAATAGCACTGTCACAGTGACACATAATTGTCTGCTTCTAATACATCAAACTTGACATGTAACAAAGGGTTCTTGTGGCAATTCAAGCTATAACCTTGCTCCTTTTTATTACTTTAAATCTTTCCAACTCAAAACATATTCAAGTATTTAATTTGGGGGTTCTTTAAACTTCCTTACTTCATTTCTTGAGTCGATCATTAACGCTTCCAACAAGCAACTGCTTATGCTTTTTAGGCAGCACATGAAAGAAGGGGGATAGATATGCAGATAAACACTGTGCAAGCAACTAATATCTTCAAGGGATTGGCACGGTCAGAGAATGACCCACATCACCCTGGGCATGTCCCAAATGCCTCTAATCATCCCAAGGACATACTTTTGTCTGTTTATGGCAGCCTTGACGTTGCCACAACCCCCCCCCCAAACAAACAGTGCTCCTTCAAGAAAATGCTCCTTTATGGTTCTGAGCAGAAATGTAAAGGCAAAGAAAAGTGCTGAGACCAGATTTGAAGAGCCTTAATTGTTTCTGTAGTACAGAAAACGTAGCAAGAAAACTCCAGATGAGGAACTACATTAAAAAAAAAAAACACCAACTGGGTGATCCCAAGCCCCAAACTGGATATTAAAAAAATCGAATCCAGGACATGGTTTAGCAAGGTAGTGTGCAAGGAGGTCAGCCAAGGAGAGCTGAAAAGCTGAACAGCTGCTCTGTGTTGAGCTGAAACTCACAGATGGAAAGTAGAACTGACCAAAGGACTTTTCTCCTAAAAAAGAAAATTCTAGAGGTAACATTCGAGGTCTCCCGAATGCTAGAAAGAAACAAGGAAGAAAGAGAGGAGGCAGACACTGAGGGTCGAAGAGACTGATATGAGGTATGAGACCCAGACAGGGTCCATCCTGCAAGAGGCAGAGGCACAAAGGATGCAGGGGGTGGGATGAAAGGGAGCACTCAGACTGAGAGCAGGACCACTGCACTGGGCATCTACTCAGAAGACAACAGCTGAAAGCCTGAGATCAGAAATCCTGTAATTTCTTCTGCAGAAGATAATCATACTGGACTATGTAATTCCAAAGGGCAAAAGTAAAGAGCCACAAAGGAAAGGATGTACAGTGCAATGAAAGAAACTGGAAAAGAAAACAGATGAATAACACAGTTCAGTCTTCCTGGAAGATGTGTCACTGACCTCAGTACAAAGGCAAATTGGCTAAAATGTGACATGCTCACTAAATTCAAGTCAGCCTACATGACCTCATGTTCAACAAGAAACAATAGCTGGAATTTGGAGGCAGGGAAAGCCAAATTAAATAAAGCCGTTTAAAAATTACAGTGACTGATATTCCCCATTTAAACAAACTATTAAAGGAAATAGCAAAAATCCCCATCACTTGACATTTTGATATAAATACTAGAAATCTTTCTGAAAGATTTACTCTAGTCAAAACACGGTATCAAGTTTAATGAAGACACATCACATTTAACAGCTTTACTAAGTGGTCAGACAAAATGATCTAATATTTCTTTCTGCCCTTAAAACCAATGACATTTCCCTCCCCTCCTCCTTTTTTTCCTTTTCCAGTTTAAAAAAGGTAGAAAGGTTGGAGTGAACTGAATAAAGGAAGTACTGGCAGTGCTGCCTTCTCCTTCAAGCAGAACCACAGGCACTACTGCAGCATTCACTAAAATTAAAGGAGAAAACCCTTTGGTCTGAGGCACGGAGCAAGCTGGGAACAGCCAGACTGCAGCAGTCATGGTCATTTGGACAGCCAGCCTTAATCATTTGAGGTGCAAATTGGACAAGAAAATAAGACCTTGTCTCAAAAAAAAAAAAAAAAAAAAATCCCTATTAAAGGAAAAAGCCTGGAGGCCTGTTAAAAAGGAAGCTGAAGTGTTTTATCCTGAGTGGAAAAAGCCTCTAGTTGCTGGTTTGGTAGCAATCTTGTATGACCTTTAAACACTGTTCTCACAGTTTGGATTGTAAAAACAAAGTTATAGTAAAAAAAAAAAGACCCAAACACAAAACCAAGACCCCAACCCAAGCTGCAGGGACTTCAGGACCAAGTCCCAGTAACTCCCAACTGCAAACCTGTCCCAGGACTCCCTGTTGACAGAGATCTCTTCCTCATCCTATTTAAGCCTGTCTGTTCATATACAAGATTTCTTTAAACTTTTCTCCTTCCTCCACAGCATTTGCTATTTACAGTTATTTCCCCAGCTCTGCCTTCACTTCAAGCTGGAAAAGCCAATTAACTCTGATTTCCTCTCACACCACTGGTCATTTTGAGAGCCCATCTCTGCTGTGACTTCAGCTCGAGCTCAACCTCTTGAAGATGCCTGACCAAAATTACACAGCAAATGCCCCAGCTCCCATGCAGCATCTCTAATTCATTCTCAGACCTACCAGAGACCATGCCAGACACATCTGCCACCACGCTGCTTCCTCCCACAGCAGCAACCCATTAGTTCTACCACGGAAAAACACTCATGGATCCTTTTTCTGACAAGTTTTTCTTTGACTTGCAACTACTTGACTTTGCATTTGCCCAACTGGCATCTTTCTGCCCACTCTTCGATACCATCTTGTGTAGGCTCCAGAGCCTCCTGCCATCCCACAGCCTTTCAGCCAGCAGCAGTTTTGGCACACTTGGCCTCCTCCTTGGCCAAGACTCCTAATTCAAATAACACCACCAAAAGAAAATCGTGTTCAGGGCAGGCACTTCGATTAACCTCCTCTTTCACCTTCCAGCACCGCCTCACATCATCCGTGGCCTCTGCTGCCATCGCCTTCACCACTTTTGTGTTTTCCCACTAACTGCACCTTCTGTCTAAACTTTATTTAGAACATCCTTTACCAGACAGAGGAAATCTAATCGCATTTCCACTACCCAGCAAAAGCAGTCATAAAAGACAGAAGGTTACTCCAGCATAGCGGCCTTTGTTTATTGTGGGATGCTTTTTCAATTAGTCATTTACTCCAAGTTTGGGGTTTTTTATTAGATTCCTTTTTTTTTTAATTTAGCTTTTCAGACCATAACCCAAAAGTCAGTACCTATCAGTTTTGTCATTGCCTAGATGGCTTTCCTTTCTGAAGCAGGAAATTGGATTACTCTCCATCAGTCAGACCAACAGATATGTCTCAAACAGCAGCATAAAAATATTAAACACATTACCACTGCAGTGGCAATGCCCTGTCAGACCTGTAAGCACAGGATTTTGAGATCAAATACTGAAAATGCTTGTGCCAATGGCTCAAATAAATGGCACAATAAATACCAGTGCTTTCATTTCCAGTTCATCAGTGTATCGATCCACTAGAAACGAAGCTGACTTACACAAGCCATGTCCAAACTGATCCAAGGGAAAAAAACCCTCTTGGTTTTCCTTGGGAGATTTGCTTGCAAATGTGACTGCCAGCGATTCTCTGCAGCCAGATGTTAAAGGTTTGTTTTACATATGTTAAAAAAGCAACTTCAGCCTGACAAAGCTAACCCTAAAATATGAATTGCCATTGAAATATGAAATCCCACTTCAACAGCAGGGGACTACATTTGGTTTTTTGCAACAAAGCTCTCAGAAGTGTCTTTGCTGGAAAAGCTTGCAGCACTAGGGTTGTTTTCTGTTTCATGGAGGGAACAGAAATGGCTTTACCGTCAAGTAAGCTGCAGTGGATGACATTTTTAGCTCTAATGTTCAAGGCAAAAACCTGCCACTCTTCCACAGAGACAAAATTTCACTTCCTATAGTGCTCCTTGGGTACAGACCCTCAAATTTTAGTCTTTCTTGATTCACAGCCTCCTACCAGTTCCCTAAGAGAGGTGGAAGCTGCTCGGTAGACTTGCAGGAATGGGGGAGAGGAGCTTTTCACAGAACCCATAAAACCAGCTCACCAACCTTATGGGCACTGTTATTAGTTCAGATTTATAGTGAACAAACAGACAAGACACCACCAAGGAGGTTCATGTCCATGTTCACTTTTGCCCACCATGGATTTCCTTCCTGCAGCAGCTAAACTGTTCTGTCTTGCTTTTTTAAACTGTGCAGGGATGAAGGACATCTTATCCAGGAGCACAGGAAAGGTCAAAATAACATCCAGCTGAAATCCAACCTGCCTTGAACACACTTCTCAGGGAAACAAACTCCTGCAATATAGCAAATACAATTACATCCTGCTGCACACTTCCATCATCACAAAAGCAAATAAAACAATGGACACTTCTCATGTTGGACTTCGGCAAAAGACATTTATTATTATTATTATTATTATTGTTGTTGTGTTGCTGTTGTACCTCCTCTGCTCTGCCCACAGTGGTGGCATAAATGCTGTTACCATATTGTAGCTGATGATGCCGGTGTACAAATCAAAATCCATCTTAATTTCAAACTCCATTAGAAACACAGGAAAAAAGATCAACATTTACGAAATGTAAAGGGAAAAATGGTATGGAAAGAATTCTTTTTTTTTTTATTTTTCAAGCTTCCAAGACAGTATTACAAACAACAGAGAGCAAAGTAAAGCTAGAAATGAAATACTTGACAGCATCTGTTTAAAAATTACAGCTAAGAAACCTAATAAAAGTTGAATAAACAGTTACTAGAAATAAAAATTTTTACACATATGATAGTTGTCTGGGATTTTTATTTCTTCAAAATAATTCATACAAATGGTTACAGTCACAAACATGATTTTAACCAAAAATATTGCTAGCCTACCACATTACCAGGAAGGAATCAATGTAGGCAATGAAATGCTGCTACTTTTCAGTAGTCTAGTGCCTTTTCCAGATACCACCAATAATATATACTTTAACTGGTGACAAAAAGCACAACGCTCGTTTATACAAAACCTTTTTTTTTTTCCTCAAAATCTCTTTGCAAGGTTGTCTTCATTTTGAAATAAGGGAATTCATGCCAAAATTAGGAGAAACTGTTTTTTCTTTTGTTTACTAAATTATTCTAAAAAATAAGACAAGCAGGTAGAAAAAACAATGCACTGTGTGGCGTAGAAAGAAAAATGGGAAAAATTCATTGTCCTGAGAAGTTTGCCAACTGCCTCATTTTTGGGCATGTCTTAAAATATAAAAGAAAGGATTTTTAATCTCAAAACTGGTTTGTTGAATGCCTCCCTTATGTTTTTCCTTGTTGACAGCTAAGCAAACAAACCCTTTTCAATGTTCTAAAAACTGTACACAGACAAGTACATTCATGATATAATTAACTACTAACTTCTCTTGCTTAACAAAGAACCCATAGGACACAGAAACAGTGAATCAGTCCACTGGACAGGGACAAACTACAATTTATACGGAGGAAAAAAATGTTTCCAAATCTTCTTTTTTTGTCTCCCACCTTTTCCTTGTATACTGTATATTGGACCAGTTTCTAAAACAATAATCGTCTCCTCCTGTAAGTTCATGGTTTTGCCTTTAATCAAAATCCCGGGTTTTGTCTTGTTGTTTTGTTTTTCCACACGCTGAAGTTGAGCTCTCCGATGCTGGGAATGCTGTTCTCGTAGGCTACAATTGGTCGCTTGGGTGGTCTCTATCGGCTTCTGGTTTGACAGTTTGGCCGGGGGAAGGAGCGTGGGGCGGGTGGGCTACAGCAGGGAGGCCGTGTGATAAAGACATGGGGTTGGGGACTATTCCTTCTACTGCTGCAGGTATGCCAGTGGAAGCCACGCTTACAACGCCCGGGGGATACCTGCTGGGAGGAGAAAACAGAAGCACACATTAAAACCATGAGGTGACCCACCAGAAAGCCCACTCTGTCTCCTCCCAGAGCTACAGAGACGCTTCTTTTGTTTTCAGAGCAGCTACAAGGACAGGGAGTTAAGCTCCAGATGAGATGCCATATGCAGATGCTGATAAACAAAGCAGGAGATGCTGTAATTTACCCAAATGAGAAATAAAGGTTTGCTAGATTGTTTCTTCAGATTTAACAGCGTGAGTGACAGCACAGCAAAGCAAGAAATCTGGAAGTATTGCTCCTCTCAAAGCATAACCTCAACCAGAATTAATTCTGGCTGGTCTCTGCAATATCTGTTCTCTATGACTTTTCTTCAAGTTGACCTTCAGGGTTGTTTTTTTCTCTTTCATTCTCATGTAGAAGGTTTACATTTTCATTGTTGTGGTTTGAAAAAGTATTTCTTTATACTACTCTTGCAGTCCTAATTTTGTGATAGCTCCCCAAAAAAAGCAATTATACTCCCACAATCCTCAGATGATATTCAGATGCCTATTGAATCTGAGTAACTTCTTCAGTATAAAACTTGCCACTGCACTTGTTTGAAAGAGAACCAGTCCTAGTTATACACAGGACAGGTGCTTTAGGCACACTGCAAGAAAGAGAGATGCAAACACAAAAACTGTGGATGGTTTTAAAGATTCCTTACTCTATCTGGAAAAACACCGAGACCTAAATATTTTATGAATTCAACAAAAAAAAAATTATTCAGCTTGATTTTATGATGGATCTGACATCATCAGGCTAAAAAAAGTCTTGCAAATGTTTTCTTTTTAGTCAAATACCTCAATACCTATTTGCAAGTTATGTCACGCTGGACATTGACCTTTTGCCTCCCTTCCTCATCACAAAGCTGCACATCCATCCCTTCTTCTCTCCTGATGATTATTCTGCTCACCCCAGCATCCTAAAGGGAGCATTATCCATTTGAAAGTCCAAGCACACAAACCTACCACTCACAGCACCTTTTGCTACACAAGTATTTTACTCAGGGCTGCATGGGAGAAAAAGCACTCATAGGCTTGTCAAGTTTTTTCAAGTATCATGTTATTCTGCTGTTGATTTTCACCTGATAAAGAGTTTAATGCTGAATTTTGCCCCATTTCCGCAGCATCTTTTCTAAGGCAATAGATGTTTGTGCTGCTCATCCTAAATTCCCCTCAAACTGACAGAAAATTAGTGCAGAACTTACACAAAACTCAGAGGAGGAAAAAAGCTGGATGCAAGCACATTTACTTGTTCTTTTTGATTCCACCACAGAAACCATCATGGGAAGTGCTTTTTGCAAACACTGTGCCAGAGGCTCAGCATGGCTATCCAACATGGCACAGGGACAACGAGGACACCACACACTGCTCTGGTCATCCTGGGAAAGTTTCTTTACAAAAGGCTGACTACAATCTGGGATGGATAACCAGGATGTGACAGATCACACCACCTGTAGGCCAGATAACTTTGTTCCCAGTTGTACACGTATTTACAGGGCTTCCTATGCTAATTCCTTCTCCAGAGAGGTTCCTTAGATTTAATTTGCAGTTGCTAATGGAATTAGTTGCTTGTTTCAGTAACTCCATTTGAATCTTATTAATCAAATTTGCTTCAATTCCTATGAAAACTGTCAGACAGGGTATTGTTTTACTTGCTCTAATTTAATTTTGAAACAGCTTATCTGTTACTCTAGGTGCTTTGCAAAACACAACATGACATAAACTTCCATTTAGAAGTCCTACACAGCAGCTGTTCCCAACGTAATCTCTACTTTCTAACAACATATTCCCTGAGCTTCAACACACTGGAGCTGGGGGCAATCAAGGAGAGTACAAATTCTGCAATTGCATTTTCCTCAGGAAGAAAACCCAGAGCCTCCTCTCGTGAAAATGGACAGTGCTGAATCAGGAGCATTAGCAGTTACCTCATGAGCACATTAAGCAGTTCAAACTACACAGTCTGTATATGAAATTTCCCCTTGGATACCAAGTTATGATAGCCAGGACTCCACCTGCCAGCACCTCTCCTCAGGTACAGGTTTCCTCCAGATTTTCAGTAACGCCAAGAGGCCCTACAATTGTTTGTGGCAGCAGCCAAAATACAGAAAACATATTGCTCTACAGAAACTGTATTTTACTTGACAACTCCTAGCTCTACCTTGTCATTCTCTTTTTGTAATTTTTGTCTCTTTTCAATTTAATCATCAGTGTTGTTCAAATCCTACCTCTGAAAAGAAGGCAAAAACTCAACAGCCTCTACCCAAGAGCATTTCTATTCTATATAACCTTTCCTTTTGTTGCTATTTAATGCTTCTCTATTCTTAACCAGAAAATATACTCCCTCCAGCACTTCATGAAGTTCTCCCTATCTTCCTCCTCTGGCAGCAAGAAGACATTTTCCAGGTAAAATGTTCACTGAATTAAATTTTTGTAAAAGCAGAAGCAAGAGATCAATTACACCTCCTCTGTTACTTCAGAGTGTTCCTTCCCCTTCCCCCACATAGTCTTAATTTAGGAAGAAAGATACATTGTAATTCTTAATTACAGTGAAAGGTAACTTTAATTTCTATGTTAATCCACTGTATTTTTTAAAGTGCAGAAGCACCTTGAACTATGTGAAGCTCTGTTTGAGAAACTGAGTCTGTCCCAGAAGAGGTTAAAACTTTAAGTGCATGCTGTTATCATGCATTACAGAGTCTCAAAATCACCAGCCAAGTCCCTCAACATGAAATAACTTCTGAATTACCAAAATCCAGCTCTTCTCATCAGAGTACCTCTTCAGTATTCATAGATACTATTCATAGAATGGTTTTGGTTGGAAGGGACCTTAAAGATCATCCAATTCCAACCCACTGCCATGGGCAGGGACACCTTCCTCTAGACCAGGCTGCTGAGACCCTCACTCAGCCTTCTCATCTCCTACCTGTTGGAAGGCAGGAAGATATGTCACCATGCCTATAAACGGTACAATCACTGTTTACTGGCTGTTAAATTTCACTTTGCTCATGACCTGCCCGCTCTGTGACACAGGAAATGGCAGGGGGTTATTTAACAGGCAGCTTGGTAACAAACACACAGTAATAACACAAGACCCGGGTATATTATGCTGCTTTACCAAGACCACTACAAGTAATTCCTTCTCAGGAATATTGTGAATCTTTACTCATGGGATAGGTCCTGTTTGCATGACCTTTTGTGCTGATAAGGCAGCTTGCATTTCACACAGTAAATGGTTTTGTTTCCCACAGAATACGGGGATATTCAGATCTAGATTATATTCAGCTGACGAATGCTCAATGCTCTTGGCTTGGGGATAATATCTGATAATTTGAGAGTTCTGTCCTACATCAAAATACAAGTAAATGATATAACCAGAATAAAACAGCCTCGTTAGTTTTAGTTCACCGAAAGAGCTATTTGCATTTTTTAACATATAAATTATTATCCCAGGTCTTATCTTCTAATGCAATTACATGACTACAATACAGTTATTAGCACATCTGAAACTTCATACTGCCTTGTGAAAGACTCCAGAACTCACTTAGCTGAACATAATCTTGGACTGCAAAGAAAAGATGGAAAAATTTGGTTTAAACAATCAATTCAAACACTGTACTTAATCCAGGTAGGAATTAAGCATCAGCAAACACTGCTATTGAAACCAATTTCTTCATAAAACTGAGCTTCAAGTGTTGCATATTTTGTACTGCACGTAACTGCCTTCACCCACATTCAAACACTATTCTATCACCTCTGCAAAAAGAAGCTTTTATTATTTATTTTATAACTGTTAATGTCTGCCTCAAAATTCCCCCAATAAGTTTTATTTTGTGTTTGAAAGTACTTGTTAAGTCAGAATTTTACAATGAATTTTCTTTATTGAAAAAACTGACTGAAACAATGTCTTAAAAAGTCATTCAGTCCTGCGTTTATCCTGCTTAAATTGAACACATATGGTCTTTACCTTGTAAATCATTAACTCCCAAAACATTCCTAAGTTAAAATTAATTTCTGGCTGTGAAGCCTGCTTCTGCTGGACTTGTGACCCCCAAAATGAGAACAAAACCCTTCATTTTATTTGGGCATGGAACCCTGTTCTTAAATGCCATGACAGAGTTGGAGTTATTACCCCCAGTCTAGCAACACCTGCCTTTAAGCCCCAATTACACTCAGCCATACCCTCACTCCTCCAAACTGAAGTCAGTGAAACCACAGGCTGTGTGGAGGAGAACACAAGTGCCTGACCTCATTTAAGCAAATAAAACCACACTTCTTCAGATATTTGGGGCTATGAGTACTTTTTCCAAAAATAAAAAAATCTTCATGTTACATGAGATAAACACGTGTTGACCAAATCCAAGTTATTCTTTTCCTTCAGTGCACTTATGGCTACTGACAAAGGGATTATGGCAGAGGGTGGTGACACTCCCCCACCACCTCTCCATCCTTTTCTGATGAGACTGTTCCAAGTCACTGGGACAGAAGAGCTTTGCTTCATTTCTCAGCTGTGCACAGCTGGGTTCCCATATGGAGTAAGTAACACAAAACCAGGGATCCCTTCCCTATTAAAAGCATGGGGTAGTGCTCCTAAAGAAGGGCAAAGATAAGGTGGCTGAATGAATAAGGACAGGGGAAAAATTAGGATAAAGAGGTATGACAAAATAACAAAAGGACTGCACTGTCCCTTCCCTCAAAGCATCAAGGGAAGCATCTGTTTGTAGCTTTCTCAGCCACTTTCATCCTACTTATGTGTAAATACCATACTGGAAGATTAAAAAACTGCAGATGTTTTTCATAAATAAAAACTGTCTGAAGCTGGCTACTAGGAAAAATCTGTTGCTAGAACAGCTGCCAGGGATAAAGGACAGAGAGAGACTCAAGCAAACAAAGTAACTAAGGAATGTGCATGTTCAATGTAAAAAATTGCCCCTTTCTATTAATTATTAAGACCTGCTTTCACAGTTGATTGAGAATAGACAGATCAAGTCCCTCAAATGCTTCTGCTTAAAAATTAAACATACAATTTAGAAAATGCTATTTTAAACATATTTTCATAATCACCACAGGCTGTTTCACTATTTTCAATACTGAGTTACTCTTGTGTCTGGAGGCCACAAACCAACATAAGAATAGTTTATTACTGAAAGTCTATCTGCAAGCTACTGCTGCATCATTACCTTCAGCAAAAAGAAACATAAATTTCCACTGCGCTCACCAGAGATGACCAGAATTGTTTTACTTGAATATACAAACAAATGTGTGTAGTTCATATATACTAACCAAACAAAAGAGATTATAAGAGGAATCATATTTACACAGCATGACTGACTTCAACCAGCAAAACAAGATTATTCCCCTGAATGCAACAATTATGAAAACAATACAGCTGGTGTCTAATCCAAACCCACTTCATTTATTAATAGGAAGATCTTCTATCTATTCTCAAATACCTCCATCTGAATTAAGGAGGTATTTCTCCTGCATCTTCAGCACTCTTACCTGTATGCAGCACCATTAAGCTCTGGATGAACCACTCCAGGATCCATGCTGGCCCAATGCGTAGCTGCAGTCAAATGATCTTTGTTAACACAGTTTTTCAGACTGTCTGGAATACGACCTAGGATGAAGTGAGGGAGAGGAAGTAAATATACACAAAAATTGTAGGCCTTATGCTCTTAATGTGTTTATGCTAAAAATAGTCAAAAATATTTGCAGGTTTAAATAAATACGTAAAATTACACTGAGAGCTTGGTTTTGATCCTCATTGTTTCTCCTTTGCCTGGGACTTAATAATGGCCAAAATACTCTGCATAATATTGATTTCTCTGTCTCTCTTTGTGTCTTGCAAACAAGGTCTCAATAAAACCCAAATCCACAAGATTCAAGTTTTCCATGAAGCTGTAACTTGAATATAGAGCGCGACTACCACTCAAATTCAATAATGCAGCCTCCTGCTCCGAGTCTTTAACATCAGTTTCCTCCTTTTCACTCCATTTGTAACAGCAGTAAAAACACTTAGTGAAGAATGTAGGATTCTGAATAGAATTCTGCCATAAACCTGGATATGACCAACACCCTGTCCTCCTGATCTTCCCTTTATTTATCTCAACTGCTCTTCAAATTTATTTACTATCATGTATTAACCCTCAGCCATCCCTTTAATTCCTACAAAAAATGAAAATACATGAGAATTTCCCTTCTTCATGTCTTCAAAACCTTTGCTTAACCTTTGAAGTATAGCTGAAGTTTTAAGACTGTCAACCTGATTCAGCACATAACTGGACAACCCTCTCTGTCTGTCTTCTGCAGAACTATATCCACCCCTGCAACAAATTACATGAACAGATATAACACATTTTGTTCATGGCAATATGAATGTTTCCACCTATTTCAATGGGAGGAAGATCAATCGGAGCCAGTGTTTTTTCTGACATCTGTTTTAATGCATCTTTTCTAAAGTTCAATCTTACTGTGCATTTGCACAAACAGGGGTAGAAAGAGGTAAGTTTGGGTCCACCCCTGCTACTGCTGGCAATGGTACTCCAGAAACACTTCCAAAAAATGACCATGCTCCATCATTAAAGAATTCAGGCTTTTGTCTTCAGCTTCCTATTGGAAATTTGATTAAGGACTTCACTACTCTTTGTCTGCTCTTTCTATCCATCAGCCTGGCCACAAAGAGGTAGTAAAAAAGCCTGTCACAAAATTGCCTTTCGTGTAGTGGATACCATCAAATACTTGTTACTCCATGACTTGCACTGACATCACAAAACTTGTCACATCTCCTGTGCACAAGCTGAAAAGGTTCTGTTTTCCTCAGTATCAGACAAGATGAGGTACATGCCCCATTATGGGTAGATTCCTATCATTCTCCTGATTAGAAATCATATTCTAAATGTAGCCGAAATACACATCCATCTCAACTTCTGCCAAAACTGTCCACAAATTTAAACAGTATCTTTCTCCTTCTGATGTTTATCCTTCTTAATCATGTCTTCCTCTTTGCCCCTCTCATTCTTCATTTTGCTAACTTCTGTAAGCATGTTCTACTAGTTCTCCCCTTAAAAGCAGTATCTGTTTATTTTAAAATTTCACTTGCCATGCTCACCTTCCTTCCCCTTGCTTCCACTACTGTTTTCAGTGGTCCTCTTTATTTCATACTTGGAATGCTTTCAAGTTTAAAAAGATATTTAAAGATATTTAATCTCTCCTTATTATTTTTATTTTATACATCACAACACCATTGACCTTTTGGCAACAGCACAACCACTTAATGTCTTTATTGTCAGATGGTAGCCACAGTCTACATTCCTACTGCACACCTTTTTCCAATTATTTTCCCTCTCTACACTCTCTCTCTGCTGTGTTCCCCTATGGCTTTCACATATCCATCTTTATTTCACATATCCTGTATCTTTCCTACATGTTTCACAGCAATTCAGTGTCGTTCTCACCTCCCTAACGCTGGTCCCTGTTTGATCTTACTACAAACCATATGCAAACACTGAAGTGCTGACAGCCCCCGACACAAATCAGTGATACAGATTGCTAAGAGCACAATCACACACTTGAAGGAATCCTGGGTCTGCCCTCCTAGGCACCTATGTTTGGGCTACTGCACAAATTTAACATAAAACTAGCTCTGGATAGCTCTTATTTAGTTTTCAGACCGTAGCCTATTAATGCTTATTTGCACATCAATCCTCCCTCAAGCAGGTATCGGATGATGGTTCGTGCAACCTCTCCTGGAGTTATCTGGGAGCAGGGAACAGTTATACAACACCCTGACAAACAAATGTACTGCTGGAGTTCTTCTGGAGTACTGGCACAAGGATCAGTTCCAGCAAAGGGATGGTCAGGCTCTTTAGGTCACCTCTAAAACAGAGCAAAATAGTCCGGTAAAGGACAATTCAGATCAGGAGTTTAGGAGGGGCCTTTAATTAGCATCCAGGAGAATCTTCTTTCTGCACAAGCTATAAATGAAACTAAATTGCCCGGCCTCTCTAGGCACAGGCCAGAGGGAAGGCTACTGCCAGTGCTTTTTGTATAGCAGAGCAGTGTGTTGGCACTGAGCTACTCTCAAGGTGACACAGATGGCCCTGCATGTCTGCAGAGCATTCAGACTGTATCGCCAAGGGGGAAACAGCAAAGTCCAACTAAAGAGAAAACATTAGTGCTTAATGAATCATTTTCCAGTATGAAAATCCTTCCTTTTATTTTAGGCTACAAGGGATTCAAACCAATGCCAAATGGCTCAGTCTTCTCATTTTATTTATTAGCAGTGCATGTTAGAGACATAACTGTTTTCTCTTATGTGAGCAGTTTACAATTACATGGTAGTTATATAACAAAGACACTTTGCCCTTTAAAATGCCAGGCTTCTTTAGCAATGCTTTAAAGAGAGGAACATCTAAAATAGAATAACCTCCCAACAAAATACTTTGACGTAGAGAATCAGAACTGTTCCTGCCAAGTATAAGGGGGAACACAGGAAAAGCTAATAAAGACACCAGCAATACCAGGATGCCTTGCAGCCAATACTTACATGCAACAAAGAAGAAAGGCAGCAGATTTTTCACATTTAAATACATTTCTCTTATACGAAAAAAGCACTTATTTTGAAGTGCCTGCCTTCCTTTGTAATTGCAAAGAACCTCCAAAACAACCTGTTCCAGTTCTGAGAACAGACTTAGTGGGCATTTGCTCATTTCTATGTTCCAAATACTAGAAACGGCAAACAAAACCTAAGGCTGGTTCTTCTCAGCATCTTCCAAGACTGAAGAAAAAAAGGTTTGTTAAGAAGAACGAGGCAGGGAAGGAGCCAAGAAGGTGAGTCAGTACCTGTGATCGCCCTTCGGATCTCTCGTGCTGCTTCCTCCCGCATCTCAATTGAGGCTTGTTCGCTATACCAGGCTGCATGTGGGGTACAGATCAGGTTTGGTGCATCCTTCAAGGGGCCCTGACTAAAGCTAAATGAAGATTTAAAACAAGATCAAATGACAAAAAATATTGGGGGGGGGAGGGGAGGAAAGGGGAGGGGAATCCAGATGGATTTGTACATACACAGATTAATTTTTACAACAGAAAAGAATTGCATTTCTATTCTTCGGTGGGTTTAATTCTGTCAGTTAATTTAATACACTACTCATGGTATAAATAAGCAACAATCACCTTTTATAGACTCAAAGGGTAAAACCTAAGTATAGCAGCAACATTAGCTTCTGTCCAATGCACTTATTGTAACTACAGCCACTGCCACTCCAGTTCTGGGGCAGAAATGCATAAAGCAAAACCCAAATTAAATCAGGATGCCATTCCATTTGTCCAGTTCATCACAATTTTACTTTTACTGCATTAGCCAAGAAAGCTCTGTTCTTTCAGTCAATGTGACATTCAGTCATTTAATTAAAAAATTCTTACAATTATTTCCAAATCAGAAGTGTGACCATCAGCACACAAGTTTTTTTGATAATTCAGTTGTTATTTTTCCATTATTTCTACCTAATTTTTTTCTTTTTCGTTCCCTTATAGAAACGCCACAGAAAGAAGGAAATTTACTTTTCAGATTGATTTTCAGGGAAGGCAATGAATCTGTGTAAAAGTGTTATCACAGATACAGAGTAAAGAAACTGAAAATAATGGAAACTTGCTCCTCCTATTTATTTCCAGCTTTAATAATCTTGTAGTCAACTGTAACAACGGGAGAACAAATACTTTAAGACAAAAGCGTGCTTTCAGAGTTGGTCATAATTCAAAAAAGAGATAGATTTCATCTGTAGTTCAATAAACATCAAAATATCTGGCAAAACTCTTGAATAAAGAGTTGCATGCTGCGATCAGATAGACATGCAGCACTGAAGCCAAAGGAAATTGTGGCTGTAATCCTGCAACTGAATCTCTGCAGATGGCATCTCCATGCAGTAAATGGGGCTTCCTAGAGGTGCAACGGGCTGCTCGTGCAGATCCGAGAGCGGAATCGGGAAGAATGTATGGAGCTGGAAGTCCCTTGAGCTGCTAAGACTCTGGCTTTGCACAGCACTACTGCATTGTAATGACTACATTTAGGAGTAAATGAATGCAGAGTATGCATAAATAAAATTAAATATTTGTGATGTGGCATTGTGCCTCAGTAGATATAAAAATTCTGACTAAAGGGACACTCTTCTAATTTTTCAAAGCTACTATTCCCCAGCCCCAAGCTGGTATGAGAGATACTGTCCTCTCTCCAGTCTTTACAACCTGCCCTGTATCTGTTTCTCTTCAAAAACTTTTGTGGATTGTTCCAGTTAAAATTAACATTTCTCCCTGTCCAGACTGAAAAAGGCTTGTCACACACAAGGACTAAGCTACAGCAGCCTATTCTCAAGGACATATGAATAGGCTCATTTCTGATTAGGAGTGCAGATATCCCAGTGCCAGTGCCACTTAGGGGAGTGGTACATTTCTGCCTTAAAACACTGGACTTCTGAGTCATTCAGAAAGCCAGGCTTGTGCTATCAGCCCTGCTACTGACAGCAGAGTTACTACTCCCCTGAATAAAGGGTGAAGCAAAACACAACCTGCACTCTGACAGCCTTCCTTAACTTTTTTTTTTGCGACCTATTACATTTATGGTTTTCCTGCAGAGGCAATCTGGACAAAAATATGTCTTTTCCTTCAGAAAGGTGTCATAAAGCAGTTATTTCTCACACCACATCTCAACTCTTTGCCTTTGAAAAACTCTGTTCAGACATCAATATTAGTTGTCTCCAGAGCTGCATCAATGACAAAGGTGCACTCCCCTCAAAGCCACGGCCAAAGCCATGCCCAGGATTTGAACCAAAGCCTCTGCTGCTTCTACTAAATAAACCCAATGATTTTGGTTTTTTTTTTAAGGAATTAAATCTTGGATGTGGTTTTTTTCACTTCTGACCACATACACAAGCTCCATCTACATTTGCATTAGTCCAGTGCTGCACAGAGTCATGTTGCTTTGCTAAGGAGTCTTTAGCTACCAAATGAACGGAAAACTCAGTTTACTCGTTGCTGTTGATTGTATCATGCACTAAGACTTAAAAATAAGGAAGTGAACGAAATAAAAAGAAAAGAAAAGGAAAAGCACCTGAATGGTTCTGACTCATGTACATCTAAGGCTGCCCCTCGTATCCTTCCTTCCTTCAGGGCCTGTGCAAGTGCTTTTTCGTCTACTAACCCACCTCGAGCTGTGTTGACCAGGAAAGCCCCTTGTCTCATCTAGGGAAAGTTAAAAACAAGAATGATGAAATAAAAATAAATGAAATAAAATCGTTGTGGCATTATTTTTTACTCAAAAGAAGCATCCATTACAACAAAGGCTATTCAGCTGGTTTAAACTGCAACACAGTTGTCTTCCCTTTCCAATGGAAAGTACCACAAAATGTGATGCTTCTAACATAAAATGCTATTTCACAGCACTTAATAACCTTTTGTTTCTTGTAAGTAGTGCCTTTTAACAGAAGCGTTGTTTCAGATATTGTGCGGTAACATGATCAAAAGATACAACTGTGCATACAAAAGTGACAGATCATTTTATGCCTTTTTCTTTCACTGTGAAATTGCACGAGACAGAAACTACAGCACATTCTTAAACAAATTCATACTTCGTGGCTTTCAACTTTCACACAAATAAAAGCCTACATGATTTTTTCAGAGAAATCAATGCTTTTGGATTTTCAAACACTTTTCCCTTTAGTTGCCAAAACACAGTAGATGTATGTATTATTTATTTTTGTTACTTCAGCTTCCTCCTCCCCTGTGAGACTTTTCAAATAAAGGCCTAAAGAATTCTTCTATTATTCAATTAAAAGGCATGAAAATGAATTTGGTTGAGAACGCTGTGTGCCCAGGAGAGAAGCTGTGCTGTGCATTGTGCAGATTAGCATTGTAGATGACACTGCTTGGGGAGAACTACAAGAATTTACACCACAATATATCCACAACTTGAAAACAAAGTGGCAGCTTAAATAAGAGAGATGGTACAGAAAAGAAACATAAACTACTACATCCTGGTTCCAGCCACCCTAATACTTCATCTTTTACCAGATGTCTCAAACACTTCAGTGCATGAAGGTAAAGGGTATGAAGAGCAGGAACCATGGTGAAGATGAATTATAAAAATCTCATTTTGTACTGACTCCGTCTCTCACCATAGGAGTAAGAAAACCCCAACATTTTGACACCAACTTGAAACCTACACATCAAACTAAACCTTATGTAAATGGATCCTAACGCTGAAAGACTGATTCAAAATGCCAAATTCATGAACAACACGGAGGTTTGGATGAAAGTCAGCTATGAGGATTTTTTTTGTTTTTACAAGATCGTAGGGAGTACAACATACATATGCTTGCAGTATTTTATAAGGAAAAACCCCACCATATTTTCCTGGCCAACTCTCTAGGTTTACTGCAGCCCTGCCTCTCTCCATTTGCAGATTCCTGAGACAGCAGAGAACCATCCACTGGTGTGTACAGCAAAACCAAACTCCACTTACAGGAGCAGAACTAAAGAATGCTTCTCTCAGTTTTATGTAATTAACTTGGGAATTAGAACAGTAAAGAAATGGGGGAAAGATCTTAAGTTGGTCTATTAACAAACATCATGACATTCCTTATGGGAATTACCACTGCATCTCCAATACTTTAATCAGATGTGAGAATTATTATTAAAACAAGCACAGGTGGGCTCAAAGAGACAATCACACCTGCTGTGTCATATCGGTTCGTGGGAGCTCATATACCCCTCCCATCTCTGTGCAAAGGGGTAACTTGAGTTTAAAGTACAGCTTGCTGAATTTATATGCCCTCTGAAGGACTTGAACATTTTCACTGAAGTGAACCTAGATAAAATCTTCTGTCCAGTCTGTCCAACAGCCTTGCTCCAGTTTTCATTTTAGGGCTATTTACAAAACTCTACAACTAGTACTAAGACAAGTTCAAATCCAACAGAATATGGTTGCATAAATGCATTCTAGTGGGAATGAATTAAGTGACTCATGATAAACTGCCAGGGTGGATGCAGCTGGAGATGATCCTTAACAATGGGTGGAAGCTTGAAAGAGCTTCACAGCTAGAACTGCTGACAGCTGTTAAATTTACCTACACTAAACCTGCACAGCTGCTCTAAAATTTATTGTATTTTAACTGCAGTGTCTTCTTCTCAAATCTGTAACACTAAAAGATGACCTCAGCTTCTCTTAAGAGCACCTGATTATCACAGGTTCAATGAAACACTTCTGTGAGCTACTGTGGGACTACAAAGACAAGCAGGATGGCTAGGCAGAACGCTGACTAATTCAAGAGAAAAGCTACTGAAAGACTGACACCAAATATTCAAACACATTTAAGGTTATGTAATTTCAGATTCTAAACAAAATTCAGGCTGAGACTTCAATGAAATGAGATGCACCACACTCCTCTGTATGTTGCTTAAAAATTGGTTATTACATGAACATGCAATATGGGACAGAAGTGGCATGCAATGCTCTCTAGAAGTTTTAGGCCAATTCTGTCTGCCTAAATCATGAGCGGGAGACAAAAACTAAGTATTCAGAGGTGTTACAATTTTATGGTTTTCACATCTGCTTTTATTGTACAGACTGCTTCACCCAAACTCTTATACAAAGCAAAAACTGTCTTCTAACATTTTAATCCTTGCTTTGATGATGAAAGGAAACAAATGGCAAGATAGATGTTTGCAATACACTTTCCAGAGCAGATTTTATTATAGGCATTTTATTTCAGATGGTATTACTCAGTTTTAACATGCTTCTCTTTGTTTGTTTCTCTGAATAATGCACTAAGCCTTCTCCAAAGCTTGACACATTTATCCACCTCCACTCAAAAACTTCCTGTGATAAACTGGCCCTAGTTTCACATCTGCTGTATAATGAGTGACCACTGCTCAGTGGTCCCACTGAATTCAGCGTGATTCTGTTTGGGTCCAGATGTCTGCTTGCAAAGACATCTAACCATGTAATAACCACAGCATGTACACAGGCACACAACAAAAGGAAATGTTCCGAGCAGGGTGACAGAGCTCTGTTCTCTTAGAGGTTTCATTTTAAGCTTCTTAATTTTTTCGAGTTTTAAATCCCAAATCCTGATTTTATGTTGGGATGGATTTGCAAAATCCTTGAACTCTCAAATCAAGAAGTGTGTTATACTGTCCGTTTTCTGCCACGATCCTACATGACTGTGGAACATGTTCAGTAAGTATTTCAGTTCTAAAGTTCAGGAATAGTGGGTGCAAACTATTTCTCAGAAGACGAGCAATGATTTTACTTCAAAAGAGTGCTACTGTCATTGTTGCCATTGTTACCAACACATACAACACTGTATATGAAGAACAGCAAAATCAACTATTCTATCTTAGGGTTTCTTCCCTGAATGCTGTCTCCATTCTTACATCTCAGCATTGTATTTCTCGCTATCACCTACACTGAGGTCAGAGTCAGAAGCCAAACATTTAATGAAAAAACTTACTATCAAATTAGTTCAATAACAGAGCACTTACTGTACCCAGATTTTGAAATTATTTTAATATTACCTAAAACTTTGGGGAGGGGATAGTACTAATTCCAAGAAACATTATTTTTCCCAATAACACAGTGCTGTAAATGAGCTCCATCCATGAAGTGCTCTGCGAGCATCGGGACTGAGCACAGGGGGGAGCCATTTAGTCACAATCCTTAAATTGCATCGAAAGAACTCAAACTGAGGAACAAGAGTGAAAGGCAGAATTGCTACCTGAAAATACACATGTAAAGGAAGTAGCTACTCCACGACATAGGAAAAGTACTTTTACATCAAGGCCACTTTATTAAATCTGAACGACATTAAGAAGAGCAAACTATTTCCACAAATGCAATGTTACTGAGCCAAAAAGACAGTAAAGGCAACAATACAAAAGCCACCAGCTATTTCCTAATCAACTATAAACCTGTATGATTGCAAAAGCAGCAAAAGGGAAAGAAATTTCTTTCAAATGAGAATCTACCTATTTACATAAATAAATGCTACACAGAGTTAGCAACCAGCACCAGTGTGGAGGGCGCCCACAGAGATTATTACCTGCTTTATGGTGAAGTCATTAATAAGATGATGATTGTGTTCATTCAAGTTGCAGTGCAGGGTAACACAGTCACTGTGGAACAGCAGGTCCTGCAAAGTGCTCACCCGCTGCAGTCCCAGAGCACGCTCCATGCCATCCGAGAGGTATGGGTCATAGAAAATCACACTGAAGCCAAAGGCTTTGGCACGTAGTGCTACTGCTTGCCCAACACGCCCTAGAACAAGACAAACACGCAATGAGAACAGATGTGGAGCAGCTGGTGTGAGGTAGTCTCCTCCTTCCTAATGGGAATGCTTGTATCAAACTAGAACGCTTTGTACAGCAAGTGGAAGAGCAGAAAACAGAGGCAGCTCCCACCCCACTCAAAAATCATCACTAAGATCAGAAATGATACATCTGGACTGTTTCACACTGCCTTGTTTGAAACAAAGCAGGAGGTCTGCACCTTTTGTAACCAGATATCTGAAATGCCAGAAGATGTCACGTAATCTGCAATAATCTGTGTAATACAAGGCTTGCCTGCTGGGCCTGTTTATGGCAAAACACCACTGCCTGTGAACACATCCTGCCAAGGACTTAGTCTTACCCATGTCAAACCAGCTGGCTTTAATAAAAAGCTATAAAATTAATCCACAAAAATGGATGCAATGAAAGATAATTTGTTTAATCTGAAGCGCGACCATTCTCAATGCACGGAATCGCCTTTCTGAACGAGTATTTTCTCTCATTTTGAGCAATACCCTTCCAGCATTAAAATGCCTACAAGAATCCTGTCATTGAAGGCTTTAAAATAAATTTTATTCAGCTACCTAAATGATAAATAAACACCATTCATCATATGGCACTAGTTAATAAGAGTGCTGCCTCACTTGCAATTCACATTGACCTTTGCCTTTCTGTTCCACTTTCCTTACTGCCACATTTCAAGACTTGTGCCCAAAACTGCTGTATGGGCATGACTCCATGCCACATGTATCAGAGGCTGTGTTATTTCCCTTTGACACACTACCAGTAAAACACAGAGAAAAAAAACTGAGTACACCTGATGAGTTACAGGTATTTTGAAGAGCGAGAACTAACGCACTTTTCAAGTTAGAAGCCTACGCACTAAATACTCACATTAGAGCATTACAAATGTTGGATAAAGATGTTTCAAAAGCATCACTTGACAAAGCATAATAATAATGTCTCATTTGAAAAAAAAAAAAAACCAACTAAAAAAAGTCAACAAGTTTTCTTTCGTAACATCTGAGTTTGTTCAAAAAATCATCAAATTAACCCAGGGAAATCCCATCTCTTCCCAGTTGTGCTTGAAGGGATTTCCCTCTGCTTTTCAGTTTCTCTTTGAATAAACTTAAGAAGCCATAGGAAGAATGGTTTTTTGTTGATCATTTAACCTGAACACAGCAATTCTGCAGTGCTTAGTGACAGATGTGCTTGGAATATTAAACAGTATGTCAACCTGATAGGGGCTGTTTGCTTTTCTTTGGGGACAGCAAGTTAAAATACTCCTCAAAATCTTTTATTTCAGTACTTGCATGCACGTTATTTATTTGCTTTCCAAGCTGTTTTTGTAAATTTGAAATAGAAAATTTTCAGCACAAACACTGTATTATTTTCAAATTTTGGCATGTTAACAGCTTAAGGAATCAGTCACACAACTGTAAACACTTTTTATTTTTTTTTTAACAAAGCAAATAGCTGTTACTCCAGCTCCATTCATTTTCACATGCAACATTCTGTCATCTGCTCTTTCTTACACTCTTTACAACATTAATACCTGAGGGGATTCATGACAGTGAAATCTCTCACAACAGACTCTCCAGTTAAAGCCACACTCCCCACTCACTGCAACCAGGCCAATAAACCAAAACCTTCTTCAATGGGCACAGAAGTTTCCTTCTGAAACACTTGGGAATCATGCCTGCACTTCTAAAGAGAATTGTCCTATTACAATCATTTTATGAGATAAAACTCTTCTGCAACTGACAATTCATATTTAGTCTCAGTCATTACACACACACAGAGATGGACACACAGAATTCGCCAATTCCTTTCTAAACTAAAATCCAAACACCACAAAACCTATAATGCTTTCTAACCTTTCTAAAAAAAAAGTTGTGAAGTAGAAGACTCTCCTGGGCACAAGGGGTAGCTCAAAACCTACCTCAGCAGCTCACAAGCAATACAGCACACAAATCATCCCACCTTTAGGACGACTCTATGTTAAGAGCATATAGAATTGTTATGAATGTGCATGGCTGCTTCCAGGGAAGGCAAAATCTTAACTTCAAAACATTGAGTGAACTTCTTGTTCTGTGGTGTGAGAAGAATGCAGAAAATGCATGTTGCATACAATTGCAAAAAAAAGCAGAAAGCAGCAAAAGCCTATTTTAGAAATTAGAGATTTACACAAAGTTCTAGCAAGGTCCATGCATCATTTGAAAAGAGAGACTCAAAAACACCTGAGTCTCCTATTACAGCCATTCAGTTCCCCACAAGTCTCACAACTTCCCCCAAGTGTCCCAATTTGTAGGTGTCTCTGACCTTGACTCTGCCAATGACCTGAGTGTGACAGTACAGCAGCTGCAGTTGTCAGTGACCCTGCTCAGCCCTTGGGCAATGAACACTCCTCCTATGCTGGTACTACAAAGTTTTATAGAACAACCTTGATACCATGGAAACATTGATGACCTGCCTGAAGGCTTCTGTGGAAAGGAAAAGTGCTTTCACTTAGCAGCTCTTCCCTGCCATAGAGAATATGGCTATTTTTTTCCTGCTTCTTGGAGAACTGTGCAATGTGGATGGTAATACCATCCAACTCTTAAGCCTTATTGTCTTATAATGCAGGTTAGTAATTAGGCCAACATCTAGGTAGGACTGTGGGACTGTTGAGAAAATACAGCAGGTGAGGAAAGACAAACTGAGTGATGGCATTCACTATGATGTGGAGACAAACTTATTTGGAAGAATTTCACCTTTCTCGAGTGAGGAAATGTATTAGCTATTAGTCATCAGCATTTGTCACTGGGAAGGAAAGGGGAAGGGAGTGTGACTTCACTGCTGTAAAATTATTATTAGAGCAGAACCAGGTCCACCTATCCATTCAATTACTTACATGCTGCTGATCATAAATGCTCTTTCTTCAAAAAAAATCCTACATGTCTAAATATAAGGTGGAAAGGCAGCTTTTTTTCTTTTAAATGCAGGGCTTACTAACAACACTTGTGATGCATCACTTCAAATATAGGACACTGGATAGTAATAAAGATTAAAAGTGACAAAGACAGCTGTTTAGTGATGTGATATTATTATATATGTAATGCTCAAAGAATCCCACACTTCACAAAACCAGAAAGAAACAGAGGCTGTGCCCTAAGGAGCTCAGGGTCTAACCAAACACCACAACAATGAGGGATGGGATCCAACAGGCACCCGAAGGAGGCATTAGGCTGTTGAGTCTCTGCTTATCTCCAAGCTCAATACAAGAAGAGGATGAGAGATGGGGTTAACTTTAATGAAGAGCACAGAGTAATAGGATTAAGGAGGATAGACCAAGTGTGAAAGCAGGAATATGCATGAGAGAAGGCAAAGAAAAGAGAGTGGGTGATGGAAAGAAGGCAAGTGAGTCACGAAACTTGGCTAGACCAGTGGATAAGTGAGAAGCTGAAACTTTGGAGGGAATGACATAGTCATTCCCTAGCACAGAGATAGGCAAGAGCTAGGGTGTTTCTCTTTGGCAGAACAAGAGAAAAGCCCAGGAACAGATGCAAAGAAGGCCTGGAGCTAGCTGTTGCAGCAGCAAAGTGATAAATTTAAACAACCCACTGCTGAAGAGACCACAAGTTTTGGACAAGAATAGAGAAACACAGCTGTGGTTGAGAGGAGATGATCTCAGACACACGTTAACAAGAAAGGACAGAAACTGCGACACTACACAGAACTACAGAAAAGGACTTGGTAACGGATGATGAGAACTGTTTATTTTGTGTGTAATACATTCATTTCACAGCATCTGAGTGGATCATCACTTCTGACACTGACATGTTAAAATAATAAAATAATAAATTGAGGCGAAACTCCAGATGCGGGAAGAGGCCACTAGTAAAGCAACACAACCTAAGGACAAGAGTCTTTTGAAGTCTTTTGGTTGTAAATACATGTTTTAGTCTGAAACTAGAGACAAGTAGCCTCTTGCAGGGATCTGTACTAGAAAAGGGAGTACCTCACAGCCTAAGTGTCTGAAATGCTCACACGGAAACTCGAGTACAGCCACCAGTAGCACAGTCTACATTTTAACTCTTCATGAACACAGAGCTACACAGGAGTTTGTTAGAATAGCTCAGAATCAAAGTGTTGTGCTTAGTCGCACCCATGCACAAGAAGGAAGAGTGGAAGTTTCCAAAAGTGACTTTACAGTTTAATTTTCCTTGAAATTGTGAATATTCTATTGTAGGAAAAGATATAGAAACAACAAAAGACTAGAGACAATGACTGGTTAATAACTGCAACAGATGTGTGCCTATAAAATCAGATTTTGCTGGGTTTTTTTAATATACCATGTACATGAGAGGTTTGCTTTTTAAAACTAAAACCAAAACCTAGCATTCTATAAAGCTTTATGCACATATTGGCAAGGTGATTATCCATTTCTTTCTCTATACTTTTCAGTCATTCACAACAAAAGCAACACATTACATTCACTTAAAGAAGTCAATGATGAAAGACTTTTTCTAATCTCAAGTCTAAATTTGTTCAGTGGAAAAAAAAAATCCAATTACAATAGGACACATATTTCCAGCATATATGCATGTGAGATACACAGCATGTGAGCCAAAAGCTTAAGTTCCAAAAGCTAGGTATGCATTTCCATTCTGGAAACACTGCAGGCAACTGTCTATTACTTATGTACAGATGCTGTGACTGTGAGTGCAATAATCATCGTGTGTTTAAATGAGATGCATAATTACATGAGAATAGATTTGAGAAAGCAACTTCATGACTAACTTCTTGAAAGTCATATTTTCAAGGCAATTCTTTGATTGTGAAGATGGTTTTGGTGTATTGCACGCTCAATTAAATGAGCACTATGTAATGCCAGGCTATTTTCAGCTTCCGAAAGTAAGAGTTCGTGGCTTGAGTTACTCGACAGCACTGTGTAACTGGAGCAGTCATTTAAGTATGATGCTTTGTTGGCAAAATCATATTATTAACTCCTGTGGATGAATAGCACAGCAATTGCATCCACAGTGTATCAGATCTGTGTTAAGACTAGCACATGACTGAATAATTTTTATATGGAAACTGACTTCCTTGTTTTTCTTCTCTACTTCTGTAACAGACAGTAATTAATTCATCTCAAGCAAGCCTGTGCATCTGTTGGATGCTGAAACACATTTAGGGCCACTCAGAGAGGTAAGTAGGTGATTTTATTAGGCCTGGAAACATTTCAAACTTTCTTGCATATATTTTTCCTCTCATTAGAGCTGAAATACAATTTCAGATGCAGCTCAACCAAATGCACAAACTAACTGCTCTGCAGGCTGTTACTGCAGAGAAGATTTTTCAGTTATGTAAAAAACAGTAAAAGGACAGAAGGCCAAACAGAACCAGATGTGACAATGGATAAGGAATAAAACATATACATGGGACACTGAGTTGAAGTAGCAGGATCCTTGTCCTGGAAAAGAGAAGTGATGATGTCTCCTCTTACAACCAGTGTGCCTGACACCAGGCAATAATGGCAACAGAAAGATGTGTAGAAACTCAAAAGAACTGAGAGAACATCAGCAACAAAATCAGTTTTCTGAGGAAAATGATTATGTCTAAAGGGAAAACATCTGAAATATATAAACACCGGGAAACAAGAGGGATTATACACAATGTGTGACACAGAGTGGATGAAAGGGTCCCATTTTTATAGCTCAAATCTTTGTAAGTGAAGAGTATTAAACCACCTGCCAAGACAACATACCTAATCCAATAATGCCCAGGGTCTCCCCTCTGATCCTGGCAGCTCCAGAGGCCACTTCCCGAATCTGTTCAACGCTCTGTACTCTCGTGCCTTCCCGCAGAGCCTGGTGGAGCCAGGTGGTTCTCCTGTACAGGTTCAGAATGTGGCACATGGTAGAATCTGCCGTTTCTTCTACGGAGGCGGCTGGCACGTTACACACTGCAATCCCTGCAAACAGTGGGGGAGAGCACACCAGTTGCCAAACATTCTTACTTTTTTCCCATTTCACAGCAGTTCAGGAGTGTGACGTTTAAAACTACAGATATTTCAACATGTCTTGCACAAATACTAAGTTTCTGACCATAAAAGCAGACAGAATACCTGATGTAATAGTTGATAAATATGTGCTAACTCATTTTTCTGATTTATTAACTACTACAGTGTTTTTATTTATTGCAAACTAAGGCAAACAGTAAACAGACCACTGAAGTCACAAAAGGAGAGCACTGAAGACATCAAGATAGTTTAGAAGCTGAGTCTTGGTAAGCGTTTTACATTTCCACTGAGCTTGGTGTTCTGAATAGCAAAGAGAAATCTGCCCTGCTTTCAATAGTGTGGTTAATGATCGTTGTTTAGGTTTAATTTTGACTTGGCTTTTTCCTACTGAGCAGATAGGCTCCCAAAAGCCATCTATGCAAGTTACAAAAACGATAAAATAATTCATAATGACAACAACTCTTAGAAAGCCCTCACAGGATGACTATGAGTAATTCCAAATCATGTATGGGTAATCATGACACAGGGAGGGACAATCTGTTACATGTTGCACATGGGTTAGTAGAATTACAACAAACAGAATCCCAGTCCTTTCCTGGTCCCTCAGATTAAAGAGAGAACCCACCTAACTGTCAACAGGGAAATGCAAAATCTGCTTCTGCATGGCATGCAAAGGTAATGCCAAATTAAGTCCATGTTGCTAACAACTGTAAAGTTACTGGTTGAAACAGGCTTAAAATCAAGCAGCTGAAAGAGTATTGCAGATTTCCACAGAAAACTGGAAGGTGGATTGATTCAAGACTCACAATAAGCCTTTTTTACTTCAAAAAAACCAGATGAGGCAACAAGTGATTGTAATTGCATCCAAGTTACCCCATTCTGCTTTTTACCTTCTAGTACTCAATACACAGCAGTTAAGCAAAATGTTTGCTTGGAAAAATTTGTGTCCTTTTTGACTTGTCTCTCTTCGGTCTAGGTACTGCATGTTCTCTCTCTAATCATCAGCTCCCACAAACGTTTGTCTCTCAGTTCTGCTGACTGAGACAACAAATAGCACACAGTATAATTTCACGGTGAGAAAAAAAAAAGTGTTTTGTATCCTAAAAACACCCTGTTTTCACTGTTTGGGTTTTTAACATAACTAAATATTCAGTAAGTGCTCAGCTAATGCCAGCGTATCTTAGGAAGCAAGGAAGAAGAAACAGTCTCTTCAATAATAGTAATAACAATAATATAACATAATAAGCTCATACCATATTTATCTACATTTTACATTCAAATGCCTTTACTCTGCTGCCCATAACTTATTTTACAGCTTTCTCTACATCGATAAAAACCAACACAAGGAACCTGCAGAACTATTTTCTTTCCTCTTCTGTGGAGATGATCATGTCTGCTGAGTCACTGCCCTTAAACTTACAAAAAGATATACCAGCATCACATGCTGGAATATTAATCCTGGCATCCTGCAATCATCAGTGGTAGCAGGAAACTCACACTTTTTAAAAATGGGAAAAAAAGCTGGGGAAAGGTAAAAGATTGAAAAATAACATCCCTCTAAGTACATCATAATAAACAGCTGCATTTGTTTATACAAAAAGCCTTTTTCTTAGAAGCAAAAATACAGGTTTTAGATGGTAAAGTGAATTTAATAAGTGTGTCTCCTAATAGCTGGCATCAACCAAATAATGCTTTAAAAGGAGCTTAAGGAGTTATATTATGTATTTGGGAAGAGAAATAACATACCTTTCTCCCTAACAGGTTTCCTCAGGAAACTGAGGGAACAAAAGTCAGGTAATTTCCCTCCTGAACTGCAGGAACTTCTTTTTCCAAATTTTTCTCCAATTTTAAAACCAGGGTTTTTTTGAAAGGCAGAGGCATAGTGAACCACAAAAAGCAGCAAGAGAGAGTGAAGGAGATGAAGAGACATTTCACATAGCACACTCTCATCTCATATCCATCTATCTGTGCTCCCTTCCCTTTCTCCTTTTCTCACTGTTTTCAGTGATTTGTACAGAGATTTGATACTGAAAAATGCAGGAGTCGACAGGCATTACCTTCACTCCCACTACACCTGAATTCAGCTACACCCACGACTTCTACAGATTTTCTAGTCAACAATTAATAAAGTGAAGAAAAAGCAGATTTTCTCCAAGAAACACGTTTTCATGCTTTTAAAGATAAAACTGCTAATATAAAAATAATGCTTAATAGGAAAAGCTGGTAACAAGCCCATGTGCCAGCTGTGCGAAAAATAACTCAAGAAGTTACTGTGTAAGTTCAGGACTATGTCAGATCTCTGGTCTAACTCTATGCTACATTTCAAAAGTGAACCAAAGCTTTTTATAAACAGCAGTTCACTCTCCCATTACCTCCTTGAGATGTGTATTATGTGCACTGGTTCAACAAATGGAAATTTGTCCCAGTACTGCTTAGTATTTCATTGTAGCCATTTCACCCAAACTATTAAAATCAGAGATTTTAATTTCACTCTGTAATCCTTCCAGCATTTACTGGCTATTGACAGAGTGGACATGAATACACATGCACCTATTTTGTAAATACTGGGATGCACAAACAGGTTGGATCCTAACTGTATAAATCACTCTAATCACAACACAGGACCTGAATGATAGGAAATGTGGCCATTTAGCATTGCATATGAATGAGAATTTCCCAAATCTGCTGTACTCTGGGGCTTGAAGAACTATGTGGCTGCATTTAAGTTATAAGATTGGGTTACAATCCAGCAGAGAGACTTGCAGAAGAAACAGACAACAAACCTGTAAAGATCTTTCTCTTATCAGGAATTTTCTCCACAAATCAGACTCCTGAAGTTTTCCACTTTCTCCACTCCTGACTTGCCAGAGCCTTTGATCTGTACTTAGGCTTTGACTTTTGATCTGGGATTTTACCCAAGGCCAATCTCTACAGAGATAGATGTTTTCTGGGTCTCACAACACGTGCCTGACCGGGGCACTACTTACAATGGGCAGAACACAGCCTTGCACGCTCTCAGACCTGACTAGTTCTTTATAAACTCAACAAGGAGTGGTTGGGTTCTCTCTGCTGTGCAAACTACACTGCCATCAAAACAGGTGAGTATTTTACTATCATTAGTTGATAAACAGGTCGCAATACAGCTCCTCACTACACCAGTGGGGTTATTGCCACGACTAAGTAGTGCTACAAATGTTTCTAAGATCTTCCCAGAGTATAATGGGAAACATACTTGGTCACCTCAGTCTTGCCAAAAACCTGAAGAAAATCTTTACTCCAAAGTGGTAGGTTTACCTGTAGACTACAGGTAAGAGATAGTTTAACCTAAAGTAAGAAAAGTACAAATCAGACTGTTGCTTTTGTTACAGTGAAACATTAAGCACCATCTCTTTTCACAGTTGTAGCTGAATTTATTCCAAAGCAGCAAGAACTGATTCTCCTCTAAAATCGGTATTTCTATTTTATGGAGTGGTTTAGTACTAAATCTCATGCATCATAAATAAGTCTCAGACAGTTGATAACGATCTCATTTTTTATTCAACCAGAAGTAGTACGCCACGGTGATGGAATTATATTTTGTAATTGGATTACAGCAGTAGTAGTTAAAATATACAACTGGGGTGAAAAAGAAAGAGATGAAAAATTATGGCCTTACACTCCTTGGGTTTATACAGAGCAGGGAGATTGTCATCCTGTCACAAAGCTGTTAATATTATCACTTAATTAACTAATGCTAGTATTTCCATAATGAGTTTTAAACAGTCTGATGAGAAAATTATACAGCTTACATATGATGCTGGTATAAAACACACAGAAAACATTAATGCAAAGATTTAGATGCTATCAGGTTTCTGCAGGAAGTGTAAGATGAGAAATAAAGTCTGTAACAGTCATACCTAAATCTCCAGCAGATTTGATGTCAATATTATCAAAACCACTGCCAATTCGGACAATTATTCGAAGTGCTTTAAATTTCTCCAGGTCTTCTCGAGTTAAAGTGATAGTGTGATACATCAGTGCACCCACTGCTTCATTTAGTACCTATAAATAAAACGGAAAAAAAATACTTATTTCATTTTTTTTCTTTCATAGCTTAATCACATATACACAGTTTCAGGTATAAAAAGACTGTAAAAGCATCAAATCCAGTTTTGTTCTGTTTGTTAAAGGTTATTTCTCCAAATATGTTTCAGACTCTTGGTAAGTCTTTTTCATCTGATGTCTCCTTTCTAGCACAACGGGATCAGCTTTGGAAGAACTAAGTGACCTATATTCTGCTCTTTTTAAGAGGGAAAACTCTTCTTATTCCACAGGATATGCTCTGCAATACCAGGCCTTACATACAAGTGCCACTGAACTGCATCTGCACACTCAGATGAAGCACAACATGGGAGCAAACACTCCATGCAAACAGTGAGTATTTTATGCTCAGGCAGCTGACATTCAGCTCTGAATGGAGTTATGGAGCAGTATCTCTTTACCACACACACACAGGGGCTACAGGCATTCACTGAGCTATTAAACCACTTGATACCTGAATAGAAAACATTCAGTGATCATTACAAACCCCCTTCCTCAACAGAGACTGAAATCTGTCAGTTCATACACAAGAACAAAAGTGTTTGCCCCTCAGTTTACTGATACTGCAACCAAGCTCTCACTGAAGGAAAAGTGGATGTCATATGAATTGGTAATAACTGACATACCAAAGCTGACATTATCCAGAAAAAAATCCAAAACCTCTGAGAAATAAGAAATTGCAACAAAGCAAAAATGTTGCAGAGAGACCACCAAAAAAGCAAAAATAAAGGATATTCAGACCCTGTCACGTTAAGTTAGGTTAGAGGGCATCCAACCTACTCAAGAGCACTTAACAGAAAGGGGATGGGAGCCACACATGCCCAGCAGTTTCAACTGTTTTCACTGCATCCCACGTGCACATCTGATACAAGTTTATTTTTCAGAAAGCAGAGAATATTTTCCTCTTTATATGTAAACTGCAGGATTTCTCTTCTTCAAAACACCTCTCTGTGCTTCTACCTTCGATGCATGGGCTAATATCCTAATCGTTCTATGACACACAAAACATGCACAAATCATTTCAGCAGCTAAGCCAGCTGTAACGACTTCAAGAGACTCCTGTGACACACTTCATGTGAAAGTTCTGCAGAGGCTCTAAATTTCTTATTCCATAGACTTTTCGGTCTGGTACATGTACAGATTCTGTCATCTGAATTATTTCTGCTCATTTGAGCATTTCCTAGTGTACTGCAAGGTCAGCAACAATAATCAACATCAACATACATACTTTTAAAAACACTATTGCAGCAAAACACGGTCTTGCACTCAGAGGATTACAACTGTTGGAACTCAAGATCTGCAGCAGTAATGTTTGAAATTAAAATCTACAAAGAAAAAAATTTTAAAGAAATACCAAACTCCATAAAAATGAAAGAAAAGCACTTCTTACTGAATACTTCACAAAACTATTTATGCTATTTCAACATGTGTTTCTGGACCGGGAACCAGAAGTCAGATAAAGGCCAGAATCCTTTGAGCAGAATTTGCATTTACTAGTTAGAGTAAGAACTGCAAAAAAAATTACAAATTACACATCCTTAAAGAATGCAGCTACAACATAATTCAAAGACCAGCTGTAGGCTCTGATCTTATGAAATGATTACACACACAGAGAACTCCTTGATTTTAATGGTACAGTTAAGTCCTTTGCAGATTACATCTATCGGTCCCCAATCAAAAAGACTGCACTCATCAGGACACGTTACCTTGAGCTGTTACAGAGGGTTAATAAAAACCTAAAACAGTTTATTGCTTCTCCAGTGACACTACAGTTGGCATGGACCAAGCCAAAGGTCATGTCTGAGGCAGCCTGCACAAGAAAAAGTCCCTCTTACAACCTGAATGCCCACCTAAAATGCCCTTAGGTTATTTTTGGTCCAACCAGAGCCTAAAAAAAGTTATTCAAAAATCTCCCAGTTTCAGTGATAGAGAAATTTCTTCAACCTCAGTTGCAGCACCTGTTACTACTTCAAGCCTCAAGGTCCTCGAGTTCTTCACGATATCCTGGTTGTCTCCAATGAGCCATGTCCTCTATTCTGTGTTGTATCACACATATTTTCCCCTGCCCCTCCAAGGTTGCTCTGGATGGTTGTGCTGCAACATCCTCTGTGCAGTTGTAAGACAAACAAAACCTGAAGTAGCTTAGAACTTTTGAGGACATCCCTCCTCTCCCAGACTGGAAAAGGCCAATGGTGTGTGTGTTTTGTGGGTACAGACCTGCCACTGCTTTAAGGACTGCATTGTTTGGCCAGTCTTCGCGAGCGAAGATTTGGGAAAGGTCTGCATTATTCAGGGGCTAAAAGACAGCTGAAGCAGCTCAGACATTTATGTTTTAAAATCAGAGTGTTTCATTGGGGAAGCAGCTTTTCACTTCATAATCATGCATATTTTATTAACTCAGCCAGTCAAGACCATCGTTTGGACTCTAAGAGCACCAGTCTGGACCCATCACACCACATTGTGGGGACTGTCTAGGTTATGGCTTGGCACTAGGAGGAGACAGAAAAGTACTGGAAAGCTTGGGAATGTGTTCAATAAAAGGAAAAATATTTCCTAGCTATGGCTTAAGGCTGGCATTTTCCATTTCCACAGGAGGTCATTTACCCATCATATGAGATATGGAACAAACAGATGCAAATGACAAATCCTTTAGAATTTCGTTTTGGTGACTGAGCCTCTCCGACAATTATGGACTAGTTAGCAGGGAAATCCACTGCAGCAAATATAATACTCTGCAAGTGTGTATTGCATCACATTAATTTGATAATTTAATTATGTTCCTGCTTTTTGCAACTGGCAAAAATGCTGAAAAGGCAGAAAATAATACCAGAAAATCTGAAGTTAGAAACAATTAGATGGGTGAATGTTAATAATGCCACTTAGAGATTAAAACAGTAGTGAAAGTTACTGTATTTTGGAATTACTTACATAAATTATATTTTCAGTCATTACGTACATTAAATGTACACAAGGAATTTTGACAAGCTTGGCAATATATAAAAAACAAAACTTGGCCTGAATCTGAATATAACACACAAAACTTAAATCCAGCATAAATATCAACAGTTCCAGAAAATTAAATAATCTTTAGAAAAAATAACTGCATAGGGGCAATTTACTGATAATTTAACAGAAGTATTCCCAGTGGTGGATGGATGAGAGAAACAGGGAGTATATGCGGGTTTTTTCATTCATTTTCTGTAACAAACTTGATGGAAATAACTTTTACCAAGTTCCAGTACAATTTTATTACGAAGACATCAACTCGTGTCACTTGGAGTGAGATAACAATCCAGGCAAAAATTCCAGATCAGCCCAAGTATGTGGCAGTCAGACAACACTCTCACGAGCACTCACAAGGAAATGCAATGGGCAAAACCCGACAGAGAACCAGCAGAGTCAGCTGTGCTCCTCCAACAGCCACTCCTGCTTTTATCACACTGCAACTGTGCTCTTTGGGAAGACAAGATCAGAGACAAAAGCTGAAACACAGGACACAAATTACTTTTGTAACCAAATAATTGATCTGCCCCATTTCTGTGCCTTCTGACTTCCTTCCAGGCAAAGCTACTGCTGGTTGAAAGCCCCTTCCACACCCTCTTCCATGAGGTGACAGCCTCTGCCATCTCAATGGCTTGGAAAGGTCTTTTTGCTGTTCTTCAACCCCAAAATGACTACTCTGCTTTCACAATATGCCAGGTCCCCAAGGCTCTTAGGGAACAGATGACACTGCAGTATGAGACATTTCTATTTCCAAGAATTTAACAAATCCTGAGTACTGATTACCAAAGGCTGAAATACTTTTTAAACGTATTCCTATCTATTTTTTATCACCTTCTTTCAGCACCAGACTGTTCCAGCCATCATGCAAAACAACACATAGTCACCACTGCAACACACATGCCTCATTATTTGGGGAAGAACCCTTAGCATCTTGTTTACTTTTACAAAAAAAAGGTAACATATTGTAACATGCTAAGAACCAAATAGCAAGGCCTCTTTCTTTGAGTATCTAAAAACATTTCTAGATTTGACTATGAGAGACAGATCTCAGAAGCTTGTGGATCAAACCTAGGGCACAGAAACTAACAGTACATAAAATGCCAAAGTACTTCAACACAGAGACAGAAAACATCTATAAATTACATATTGACTATGACAAGGTATCATAATTGTAAAAACCAACTTCTAGAAAGATCATCACTAGAAAGTGCTATATTTCATCTGGTTCTAGAAACTACAGGGTATTGCATTTCTTGGAGTTTGATGTGTCATCTCCAAAAAAAATACATTCCAGTGTCACCAACAGACTTGAGATTTTTGCACATTTGGGTGGAAAAAATGTACTTTACCAAAACTGAGTAGGCCTTGCCTTATTTAACTTGCAAAAAGCAGCTGCACGTTGAATTTGTAACCAGTAGTCTGTCACGCAGGGAAGGCTGCAGAGACTTGTAGCTGCTCTCAAAGCCTCACTACAGCATTGCCAAGGGCCCATGTGAAACCAACAGCATTCAAAGTAAAAAGAAAAGCCAGTATGCTCCAGGGGTATTTAGTAGCTCTGCAGAACTCTGCTGGATTGTGCTGCTTTATATAAGTTCCTGCTTCTCTTTAGGAGACTCTCAGCTCCCTGTTAGGTTCCTATGATCCGTGGTGCTGTCAGCAACCCACCCATTCCATGTGCACTTTATTCAGCCAGGATACTGTCTAGTGAGGAACCTAAATACTAATACTTAAGTTTATACTGTACATAAATACAGGGATAAATATTTTACACAAACATAAAAGAAACTTACTTGCAGGCTCCTAAAAACACACTCTCTAAAAACCTATATATCCATACACTGCATAAACTACAAATATACACACAAGACATGTATATATGATAGTGTATTTCTAGCCTTCTAAAAATAAATTATTAAGAGTATATACATACAAATACACATACAACTACAAAATAACCTGCAGAGCCTACAGCAAGCTTCCTTTTAAATACTATACTGAAGTCAGTCTTTCAAAGCCAGGATTTACTGACCACGTGCAGTTTAATGACAATAGTCAATTTGAGAATATAGACTCTGAAAACATTTTTACTAAATAAAAGGCTTCAAAGAAAAATCTTTAACAGGAGTTCTGTGTGTTAACTTGTGTATTAATAAGGGTGAATTGTGTTCCAATTCAGTTCAAGCCTATCAGACACTACAATGGGTTGAACATCTATACCAAAGGATCACTATGTCGTGTCAGTAACTGATGACAACACATCATCCCACAGAAACCTCTGTCAAAAACCCTCTTACTAAGCACCAGCAACATTCAAGCCTCAATGACCCTTAGAAAAGCCTGGTAGTGGGAAATGAAAGTAAATGTTAGTTGATAACCAACTGTATTACTCGAATCTGCCTGAAAGGTTGATGTGTGCTGCCTGCTGGGAACAGCAGCACCTCCACTCTGCTTTTTAAAGGGTGTTAGTTCAGAGGAGACACTGGCACCCTGCCCCTTCCTGTGATGCTGCTCGTGACCTGTAGCACTGCCACTGCAAATTCCAAGAGATGGTGGCAGAAGGGCCACTGAACGCCAACCCTGGTTTTGTACATATCCTTACTGTCATTGCTGTAGGGTAACTACTTTGTATAATGAGGTGTAACAGGGTTTCCTTTTATTAATGTTTTCAAAGTATTTCGTAAGATCCAAGGCTCATTCAGTAAATTTACAAGGCTTTGGATCAGCTCCGAGGTGACAATTTACTCCCAAGTATACATTACTGTTTGGAACAAGGCTGCTTCCTTTCAATCTGTGTTCTTTGAGAATCTAAATTTGATGGAAAACTAAAATGCTGCAACTGCATCATGAATATAAACAGCACTGATGGTGTAAACACAAGATTGCAGCTTTACTTCTAAGCAAAGAATTGGAAGTTGAAAAAATTATCTTACTTAACCACTGCTGTAACAGGGACAAATCAAAGAGTTGAACAACAGCACCATTCCCAATTTGTTTGTACCAGTTTCAAAACATTTGCTGCTTTTCAGCTCTTCTTTGAAATGGTCTTAGATAAAACTGTCATCATCAGTGGAACTGTTTCTACATTTAATTCCTATGTAAAAGTGTGACTGAAAAACTTGAAGTCCTTCACTAGCGAACAGGAAGTAGAGCTTTCAATTTTTTTTAACTTAAAACTAAAAATATGGAAATGCAGTATCATGTTGAAGATGATTTTATTTTGTATTCATAAAACAGGATCAAGGGATCTGACACATTCTACCTCAATCACTGCTAAGGCTGAGGCACAGGTTTACCAGACAGACTCTTTTCCCACTTCCACCCAGGAAGACTATTCTCAGTGTTCTGGTGAACTTGGGTATCTGCTTGAAGCTGTAAATCCAGTCAAACACACACATTTTTTTTCTTCTACCTGATGTAGGAAATCACATAATTACAGAAAAAAAGACTGAGAAAATGTACTCAGCTTCAAACAAACTTTTGATTTTTTTCCAGGCCATATATTTTGCTTTAAAGACCATTCCTAATCAGTTGTGCTTCCTGTCTTTTCATCTGGGTTAGCAAGAACCACTATTTCCCCTCTGCTCGGTCAAGATGTCCATTACCAGCTCTTGCACAGTTTGTTTACATTCAGCCCTCTGGATCTACACAGCACTTCCATGTTACAGAACACACAGCAAAGGTCAGGAAGCCCAAAGAGCAAAAAACTTGAACTCAAAAAAATCTTCAGCAACACAAAGATCTCAAGGGTGTGCTTGAGTCTGTCATGCCTTCAAAGGTACAGAAGTGGAAAGGAGCAGTAATATTGTAAAAATCAGGAGCACTGGGGAGGATGCCAAGGAGGCAAGAAAAGCAGCAAACTGTGTGAATGGCACTGAAAGGAAAAGGAATTAGGAGAAAACAGGGGGACAAACCACAGAGCATGAGATAGAGAAAAAAGAAAGTTGTCCTGGAATGAGGATGGAAGCAAGCTAAGTATTTTTAAATATTTTTTTTGGATGAGCAACTGTGTTTTTGGCAGAACAAACCAAAACACCACATACACTTCGACACAGTGTTAGATGGTTACTGAGAAAACTTATTTACACATCATTAATTGTAAAATAAAAAACAGTTTAAGTGCAGTGAGTAACTTTTATCAACAGTAATGCAATCTCTAATAAGAAAGAAATTTAAACACTGAAATCTTAAAATGATTTTTACCCTAAATGACAGAAGTTTCCTGATAGGATGCAATGAACCCAGTTCCCAGTTATCCCATGATACAGTTTGGCAAACGTAATGCTCAACTTCACACAGTAATGCTCAACTTCACACAGTCATATGCAACATCTACAAAAAAACAGAACTTAGGGGTTAAGTGATAAACACATCTATTGCAGCCTTTCAGACTGGCTTGAAAACAAACTGCTTTTTCTAGGGAGAATGGGAAAACAACAAACCAAACAAAAATTCAGTAAAACCTTAAGCATTACTAACTTCCGAAGAAGTGTAGTAAGTGTCCTCTAAGTACAGAGTTATTTCAAAACCTTGGATCACTCTTAGTAAATGTCAGTATTCACTTAAGCACTGGCAGCTTGATTTTCAAAAGGAGGGAAACATATCTTCACCATCCAAGTTGCCTTCAAATGCAGCAGAACAGGGAACGAATGCTTTGACCTGAGACAAAACAGAGTTCTAATACACTTTATTATTTACCTGTGACTTTAAACTAGTTACTTAATTTCCAAACTTTAATCTCCTCAGCCATAAAAAGTGATTGAAAAATGAACTCTTGACATAAGGGAGCTGCTACAGAACTGCAATTTGGGCATTACCCAGTTTGGAGGAAAACTTTCTTTACTCAGCACACATAATAAGGTATAACAGTATTTGGTAATATCCTGCTTTTGTCTCTGCATATAAATGGTATTCAAATCCTCATTTCTCCTCCTCCTTTCTGTATGTGTGAAAATCTCTCAGCCTCCTTGCTCCTCTATGAAAAAAGTATCTACCTTGTGCTTTGCTCTCTCACAAACTGCTACAAATCCCCTTTTCACTATTTCCTCAATATACCAAAAAGACAGTATTTTAAACCAATCCTGTCACTGAAACCTTCTCATGACCAGTAGAAATACCTTCTCCAGGTTCTAAAATGTTCATTCCTCAAATGCCAACACCTCACACCCTGGTGAGGTGCACAAGCTGAGTTTATACCAGTTCTTACTCTCTGAACCATCCTTTGCAGTCTTTCACTCCTTTCCTCCCCAAGTGATTCTCAGTTCATGCCTTTTCTCCCCCCCCATTACATTAATCTACAGTCACCCATCAAGGAGTATCAAACAACATCAATCACCTCTTTCAAGCCCCATCCTTAACCTCCCAGTCTCTGGTCTGCCTCCTGCAACTTCAGACTAAGTGTATCTGTATCTGCTACCCTATGGATTCAGTAGCTCTTCTTGAAGACATGAAATATGAGAGAAAAAATAAATTTCACCTTCTGCTTTCAGCAAGCTCTGGTCAACACTAAACCTTCTCCTGATTTTCAGTCATCTCGTCTTTCACAATGGGGAACAGCCTTTTGCAAATTAGCATCCATTATCAAAATCTGTATTTTAATTAACAGGACAGCATCATTTAGCATGGTCAGGAATTTGCACTCATAAAGACACAAACATTTTAGATACTGCTTTAAATATGCAACTTTTCATTTTAAAACTTTCTGTGAAAACAGTTTTATATTCAGTAAAGCACCGTTCCCAAATAAGGTATTATACAAACAGTACTAAAATACAGATATTTCTCTCATATAACTCTAAAGACAGTTGAAAAACAGCCATTTTTTACCGCAGATGAACAGTGAACACTTTTCAAACAGAAGTGAACAGTGCTCAATGTTTCATAAACACTGATCTCTCAGTCTACCTTAAAGTAATACAACACTGTGATAATGAACTAAGGTTTGTGATTTTTGTTGCAGAAATTTACTACCTGGCAGAACAATGGCACTCTGAAAACCCAAATGTTTTAGGACTGCCTCATCCTCTAGAAAAATGAAAATCTTATTATGGCAGTGTACTGATAACTGGAGAAAATATTCCTGATGTATTACTGAGCTCACTGAGAATGAACATTTTATGTACAATAAAAAGCAAAAGACACAAGTTTCAGTATAATCCCCTCAATGCGACACTCTTGTGAAGATCAGCAACAGATTACCTGTGTCACTCATCAGATATTTAAGTGCTTTTCCAAAGCTACAATTTGAGAGACACACACTGACTTCCATTCTCAGGATCTGAAAAGTTCATTTACTACACTGATAACAGAAGATCCCCGGTGTTTCCATGCCCGGCATTTATGGCCCACAGGAATTCCCCAGTTCTGATGCACCAGAAGTGAATGATGTTGACTGCAGTAAGCAAAGCATAAAACTACACAGGTGGTGCAGCTGCCAATCTTACAGTGCTCACGTGAAGAGGAGACTGCTGTTATCTACTAATAAAAGTGGAACAGCATTTATATTATTTATTCTCCAAGTGTCATTTAGTATTTGTAAATGAAATCCAGCTATTTCATGTATTAAACTTCTGACAGTGGTGTGAGATAGGAAAACAGCAAAATGAAAGCAACTTTTCAACATGACTAAAAAGAAACACGCAGAAATAAGGCATTCCAGCACATTTTAACTCTTGATATATGGTAAGAGGGAACTGAGAAAAAAAAAATCTTGGGTTGAATATTTCTCTCAATTAAAAAACTGAAATATAGTCTTTAACCCTATAAATTAAGATTTAATTAAAAGCCCCCAACGAAATCTCTGCAGCTCCAATTATGAATGAAGACTGAGAAGTTTTCACTTCCTTGCATGTGTTCTCAAGTTAGGTTCTCATTCACTGCATTTTCCACATGAATTTTGAGTTCGCATTTGTTTTGGAACTCTTCTGCAGTGACCATTCTCAGTGCACAAAGCTACTTAACCCAACCTGCACAGTATCTTGGCTAAACAAAGAAATTAGAATGTCCCCCACACAGACAACCCAATACTGAGATTTGTCTTTCCAGACAAAGGCTGAGTAACAGAAATGTTTCCAAGGGGCATTTGAAAATACCATGCAATAATACTTTTCCCAGAAGTAACTCTATGAAACTAATTCAGTAGGTAATCATATGGACAACATCCAGCCAAACATACACTACACAAAAGCAATACTTCAGCATACAGACATTAGAATCTTTGTTTCACCATCATATTTCATGACCTATTGGAAATGACCATCAACTCACTCATTGAGATGATCAGCCAGTAACTAAAATGCAACAGCTGAACACGATGTCAGAGCTGACACAACACTGGATCTGACCCGAATCATTAAAATATTTCCATTTTTCCCAAACATCTCAATTACGCCTCTGGAATATTACCTTTTCATGAATTTCTTGTGTAGACTGAGCATCACAAAATGCCACTGTGGCTACATCCTTCAGAATAGGCATTTCTACTGTACAATCCCTGCCATCCAGCAACGCTACCAAGGGGCGTGGGTGCATGGGCCCGTTCATGATCGGAGGTCGAATGCCTGCAAGGAAACAGAGAACACCTGTTATTCAAGGCATGCAAACACAATTAAAAAATAGCTTATAGCTAGTCTGTTTATTCTGATGGCAGAAAAAGATTTCAAGGACTGAAGCTAATAAAACAAGAACAAGTTTACACTCAGCAGTCAACCAAACACGGAAGACGTAAGGAAAAAATTCCATGGAGGTTCAGGAGGCTGAACAACGAAAGATGGATAAAACCACTAAGGGAATAGTATATTTGTTTTTTAAAGATACATCCTTACTGCACTATTAAGAAGTGTCTGTGCTATCTTATCCATGTTTTGATTGGATTCCACACCTTTGTGAGCTCTAGACAGAGTGAGAAATATCTTGTCCAGGCTTGCAAAAGTGTAGCTTATGGAATATCATAAGCAAGTCAGTGAGGATTTGAGTGTTCAATTTACATATATAATGATGGTTCTGCTGAGACTAAAACGTAACTGAAAAAAGCCTACAACAGCAAAATGTTGCATTTACTGAGGATCCAGTGTCCACGTTTACAGGCTAATTACTGATCTACGTAGGTCTGCATAGACTTAAAAAATTTTACAAAACAGTCCTATACAGCTTAGTCAAACACATCATACTTAATCCACTATTGAAAACTCTTATAAAACATGAACAAAAGGTCTCTCCCTAAACCAACATCACACTTGAAACACTGTGGAGTGACAAAGAAATTCACATTAAGTATCTGGGGGCAGAAAAATCAGTCTGAACTGCAGACTTCATTTACATCCTCTTTACAGAGTCTTGAAATGAAAAGTAATCCTTAAGATAGTTAGAGAGCATCTTTTTAACAGTGTAGATGGGATAAACACACAACAGTACTCAGAGGAATAATATTAAACCGGGGATAATATTAAACCATTACATTTACACAAAAGTAGTTAAGCGTGGGTGGAAAAAAAAAAAAAAAAGGACTTCCTGAAGAGATAAGGAAAAGCAAGACCAAAAGTACATGGTTTTTTTTTTTTCCTCTTTTAAAATAAGTTTTAAATACTGCAAAGTGAAGCAGGCTAGATCTTTCTTATATGCAAATACCACCATATTTTTGTCGCAATGTGAATTTTAAAACATTGCATATTTCCTTGATAATCCAAGTTAGTCCAACATTAATGTAAACGATGGAAGTCCCCCAGTTAACTCCTACAAGCAGTCCCTGCATCTTAAGTCCCAGACTGGGTCAGAAAGCAAGCCCTGAAAGACTGGTATCTGCATTTTAAGTGGATGGAAAATTATTAGAATCCCAGCTGTACAAGGCATCTCATGAAGAAAAACAGCTGCTGGGAAGAGAGATTTTCACAAGTCAACAGAAGCAGCCTATTACTCCCCCACTGGGACCAGGCTCAGGTCTGGGCTGAAGGAGACTCCTGCCCTCACAGTCCAGCCTCAACCTATAAACTCCATGTCCAGCCCTAACCAAGTAGGGATGATAGTCCAGCCCTACAATCTGGTATTTAAGTTCCTCAGGCATAAAAACTTTGTGAAGAAGACAGAACAAGAGTTACTACATTTGGCTCTTTCCTGTTCTAGTCATAGTGTCTCCCAACATCTGCTGATGCTGATGGACTGACCCTGCAGTGCTCTCACCATAGCACAGAGGCACTGAGATGTGAAAAGTACTCACTAGCAAAGTTTTCCATGAGTGCAACACCCATGAAAACTATGCTCTGCTGTAAAAACACCCACTCCTAACCTCTACTGTGATAGACATGCTTAGAAATGCTTCTGGTACACATATTCTTTCAGTAACATCCAGCCACCAAAATTAGATGGGAGCCTTTTAAATATAATTTTTGAAAACTGCACATCCTGTTAACTTACTATTGATACCTGTTTGAACCAGAATTGGCCACCTGAGCCCCATACAGTCATTTTTAGTATACAAACCACACATTAGTAATGCAGTACATGTCAGGAACATAACATGAATATACAACAAAGCTACGTAGTCACCCAGAGAACAATTACTATCCTTTAATGGGAACTTAATTATAAAAACCCACATTGAACTTACTTTAAAAAACCCCTAAGATAAAGTATGTTACAGATTTGCTCATGTTTCTTTCAAAGCAGTATATGTAATAGCGTTACCTAAAATGCAATTAAGTGTTGAAACGAATGTAAAAATGACACTGTAAGTCCTATTCATTTTGCTTAAAGTAACTGTGCTCACTTTAGAGTTGAAATGTTATGGTCATTGTCTTGTCAGTGCAGCAAAGGCAGGACTTCAATGACAAGTTTGAATGCTAGCTAGAATAAAAAAAACCCAGAACTTTTGATACTGAAGTCATTGTAGATGAATGAGGAAAAAAAGGCACAGAGCTATAAAAACATGGCATAGAGCTACAACTAAAGCAGCTCTGTCAACAGCAGAGCACATTCAGTCCAAACAGAAAAAGGATGAGATTAAAAATTCTCACCTCTAAGAAACACTTTTCTGACTAGAGCTATCTCAGAAAACCATTAAATACAACAGTACAAAAACCAGCCCTTTCAGATAATGATTTCTCTAAAACACACAAAGGTGTGGTCTGGTTTTCCCCTCACACCAGCGTATCTGAAGATTTCAACCAAGTTACCTGTGTAACATCAGTGCTGAGGGGAATGCCAGACCAAGCCCCAAAGCACAGAAACAGAGGTCAAAATACAACTAGAAGGACAAACTCTCCCTGAGAGAAAGACTTTTTTTAAGAGTCCCTAGAATTCAAATACACCCAGTGACCTTGACCACAAAAACCCTACAAATCTTTGCTTGCCAAAATCCTTTCTGAACTTCAGCATAGACTTCCTGTTGCACAATCCTTCTGCCTAAATATGCTGTCCCTGAATCGCAGGCAATAACTCAACACTTAAGTAAACTCACAGGAACTTCATCACAGTGGCAGCCACTATCTAAGGTTCACATTCGGAGAGACGCAGCTTCACTATGAATAAGAACCTTCTGAACAAACCCCTTCCTCTTCCACCACTCAGATATGTTCTGCCCATCTCTTATCTAGAAATGTCATCCTGCACCATGCCTTTGGCTTTGCAGCAGACCCTCGGAGAGGCAGGAGGAAGCAATGTGTATTTAAGAGCAGTATCTTGCATGCCTGCATTTACAGTAAATCATGCAACTCTGTGCCAGAGAGAAATAACTGTAAAGCGGTCAAAAGTGACATTCAACACCACAAATGTGAAACTAATTTAAACAAATAATTTCACTTAGCTGGCTTATTTAAGTATATGGCATTGCATTTCACATTACACAGATAACAAAAATTATACCATCCACCCCCACATCCTATAATCTTTCATTATGGGAAAACAATCTCAGTTTATCCTAACTCAAGACTTTCAGGAACCCCTACCAACCTGACATTTCTTAATCTGAGCTTGGTTTCCAGGGTCATGAATTCGATTTCTCAATGCTTTACAATCTTCAGTATTCTGAGGCAAAATAGCAGCCTGTCATTCCATCCTCATTTCCATGTCTTTAATTTTTCTTGCAGCCTCCTGTAATCTTGAACCAAAGCTTTTAAACTTCTTATCCACTGCAACCTCTGTAGCCTGGATGGTGTTCAAATTTTTACTAAAAATTAAACACAAACAATACATTAAAACAACATTAAGGGTCTGACTCGTGCTCACAGAAGGCAGGAAACTCGAAGTTTAAAGCTTCTCACTGCATCTGTACCCTTCCCCCTTTGGCTGCTGGCTTTCCACCACACCTGCTGTGCTGCCACAGGCCATTAACATAGCAGGGAAAGCAGCAGAGTGTTAAGGCACACGGGGCACCTTGCTCAGGACAGCAGGTGCATTGTACATACACGTACCTGGAACAGTCGGCACCGCTCGCGCGGCCAAGGCTTTGCCTGGGTGAGCAGGGATCCAGGGATAGTGTGTGATCTCCAACATCCCCCCTCCCCGTGCTGGAGGGCCAAGTGCTCCAGTGAACACCAGAGATGGAGTGAGAAGCCTTAACTCTGATCTTGCTGGTTTTGCTGGGTCTAAGTCAGGCCCTTAAGGTTATCTAAATGTATTTATGCAAAAAATCCGAAGTTTTCCCGACAGTTCTAATCCAGCTATTACTTTGGGGTTTCTGCCCACTCCTCCCCACCAATATGGAAATAATCTGGTGGTGAAGCTCTTGCCCCAGTAACAGCTACTGTGCCAGTGAGTGCTGGAATTTTTCTAAATTAATACCGGGTATGAGGTGCACAGACAGACAGAGCAGCTCTCCGTACGCAGCAATTATTCACCATGTGAATAACTAACAGCAGAGTACCCTTGCACAGCTGCAGTCTGGACCAGCTCTCTTGGAAAGAAAAACCTATCAAAACCTCAGTCTAGTCCAGCTTTTATGAAAAAAAAAAAAAAAAAAAAAAAGAAAAAATCAGTTTTCAGCTGCAGAACCCGAGAGGAGGCCAGCCCCATGTGCAAGCACTTAAGTGCCTGTGGGTCCCACAAACAAGAGGATTAATCAACGCACTGTCCAGGTTTGCAGCCAAAACAAGAGGAAGGGTCGTGAGCTATCCTACATCTCCTCTGGCACCATGAGGACTTAAAAATGATCAGACCAACCTCAGAACAACATGTAGTTTTTTAAGCTAGAGAGAAAAGGAGCTACCTAAGCAGGGTAGTGTCCTCACCGCTCCCAAATCCGACCTGTACCTCCCATTGCTCCTGAAGCAAAGGTGCATTATTTGTGCTACACTCCAAGGGGGATGAGTTGAAGCCAATGCCATTAGGCATGCTCATGACTGGAGGGTAAGAAAGCTCTCTAGGCTCTAACATACTCTACGCTGTTAAAATGTATTTTAAACCTTTTGTAAAACAATTTTCATGTTCCGAACTGACAGTTACTGAAGTGATCAATGAACAAATAACTGAGGCTGCCACCGCTTACTGACATCAGAAAACATACCAAAATGCAACAAGAAAAGCTATTAGGATTAATGATGATTAACAATGTCATTTTCACATTTTTCTGCTGCTGATTAATGGAACATCATTAGGATCAGGAATGTCTCATATAAGGCATACACATTAACTTAACTAAAGGACATTGTCAGGTTTGTAGGCCCAAAATTTGACCTACCTTTCATTTTCTTAAATCTGTTTGCAAAGTCCATGTAATTCTTTAAATGTGTTTTTCTTTTTTCAAAACAAATGCTTCAATTCTTTTTTCTGAAAAATACATCAATGCCAAAAAGCACAACACTTATCAGTAACCCTATAATGACAAACCAACAGGCACACGAAATGGAGGAGAGCAGCCTGGCAAAGGAGAGCTGTCACGTCTCTGGGGATTCTTACAAGTGCAAAGATTTGATAAGCAGGAAAAATCCCTTGACAACATCCTTTTCAAAGAATTTGTGTTACAAAACTTTCTTTATACACTGTAAAACGTCAAAGTGATTTACGTTTTTAACAAAATGCAAACTACTGAAAAATCTAATCAATATTTACAAAAACAAGAGCCAAAAAATGACAGGTTGGATGTTCAACTGATTTACAGTCTTGCACATGTAACATGAGACTAATCCCCTGTGGCATTTACCTTTACTTTATATTCTTACCTAGGCATAAATTCAGTGAGAGCTGTCATTTATTTACCATAAACCCTCAAAAAAATTTGCATGTTTTCCAAAACTAAATGCTAATATTAATTCAAGTAAAGAACAAGTTGTCAAAACAAACAAAAAATATCCTCCTCATAACACGAACACAGAAGCTGTTATGAATTAGGTTTGCCAATATGCACTATTAAAATTCCTAGAAACATCATACTTCAAAAACATATTTTAAGGTTCCTGACCTATGATGCATTTTTACTCTTTGGACTTTGTTTTGAGAGATCACTGTTTTGTGCACCGTGAACTCAAGTGACATTAAGATTCAAGGTAGAGCAAAACTCTAAGAGCAAACAATTAGAAATAAATTTTAAAATACAACACAGGTACAAGGATCAGTAAAATGAATGCAAGGAAAAAAAGAGCACTTACCAGCCTTCAGTATTTTGATATTCAGCATATTTAGATGCTGAATATGCAACACAAAAATCTCCTGATTCCACCAGAATCTGAGCCAACACTTTTTGCTGCTGCCTTCAAGACAAGCAGGATGCAAATTCCCATGATTTGGGATATGGGACTGGAGGGGAGCACAGGGGAGAATATTCTTAAATAAAGAACACCAACAAGGGGCATGCACAGAAAAGTGACAGCCACCCTCGGAAGACTGAATTACTCAGCAGATTAAATTTAATTTCCTTCTTTTCTCAACTCATTTAATGCTTCTAACTACGTTTCCTAAGATTTTTAGGAACCGGCTGCAAGGCTTATTAAAATTTATAGGAACAATCCCAAACTGATTTTCAAAGGAGCAAGATCTGGACTTCACAGTATAAATGCAAGAGAAAACTGAGTATAAACTTCACTTGAAGCACGTGTTCAGTCCCTGTGGAAGTCCCCAGAGCTCAGAGGTTAAGGCTGAGCACACTGAAACTTTACTGGAAGAGCAGAGCACACGAACACTGTTGGCGCCTATGCTTTTTATTTACCCAAACTCAGTAAAAACAAGTCATCTTCCTTCTTTTCTTTTTAATTTGCAAGAGACCAAGAAAAATACAAGTGGTTTCCTGTGCTGTGTTGACCCACTGATGTGCAGAGCAGTCACACCCGGTTGTATCCTCCTGGTAACTGTGCAGGTTGAAACGCACCCAGAGCTCCACAGGACACTCACAGCTCACGCCCTCACACAAATGTAAAACCAACACCACTGTGTAATTACCACCCCGGCCCACAGACTTTAATGGTACTTGGATTTCTGCACACATCTCACCATTATTTCACCACCTGTGAGAAATGAAGCTGGGTACCCAAGCAATCACTACAGCAGAAAACACAAAGGCCTCAACACAGTGTTTGGAAACAATGCTCTTACTTGATTTTCCCTTTTGGTACCATCAAAACAGAATGACCCAATGATTTCTATTTAGAAAAATTCCACACTTCCCTGCTGTTACTGGAACCCGAATCACAGTTCCTCATTACTTTTCCACACTCACACAGCAGGCAAACTTGCCATTCTTAGACATTATTCTGACAACCACAAGGATATGGGTTTCTGTTTTATTTTTTAAATAGCGTTCCCTAACTAGTAATTTTGCTGTTATTCGTCCAGCATCTGTCAGTGTCCACACAAAATCCTAAGTGCCTGCCAGGGTACAATAAAACAAAAGGTCCCACAAGGCATATCTTGAAAGCCTGTGATCAGAAATAAAGGTCCAATAAGGGGAAACAAAATCATCTGGTAATATTTTCTATTACTACACACGTACTTCAAACTTCCACAAGAAAACTGGAAGTATTTCACATCTGTCAAAAAATTACTCAAATTACATATTTGGAGCATGCTGTAATGATATGCCTAATCTTAACTAATACTTTTCAGAATAAGACTGAAAACAATATGAATCACACCTATTTAATGTCAAATAAACAAGCAGTAATGGCATCATGAGCTGTGGTAAAATGTGTTAATTTTCTATCACCATTTACAAAGCAAAACAAATTAAGACATTCAGCAACAACTATATCAAGTACCAAAACCAGAAAGTCTAAGTGTCTGCAATAAAACATACACAAAAACCAATGTTGCAGAAGTGCTGCTTTCAAGTATCACATACATGAAAGCAAATTCCAGAGAAAAGCAAAACATTTTTAAGGCCTGAGCTTTCCCTGGATATGCAGCATCTTAGTGCCTGTCCACAGTGAATATTTCACCACTTCAAATATTTTTACCTTTATTAAGTAATAAGGAGTGGGGGGGAGACAAATAAATGAGCAATGGTGGAGCTGCCCTAGCTGAGTTCACTCCCATCAATCCCAGCTTCAGAGAAATTCTGGCTAAGGCTGCCAGCTTCAGTAACTTATTCCATGAGTTTTATGGTGACTGTGGAATGCCCCTGCCCACACACGCTGTGGCAAAAGCCACAAAGTATTTGGTAACTTACAGGAATCGCTGCAGGGAAGCTGGGGACAGTCCCTACAAATAAAGAATCAACGAACTTGAGAATTATGACCCTCAGCAACCACGTTTGCCATGACTATGGACATCAATTTCCCAGTTATTGATGGGGCAGCTTCTCCAAAATAAAGAACTGAAGGCATGAATCAAGTCTGCATCACAAATGTTCCCAGAGCTCACCATATGCTGGGTGTGTATCAGAATATGCCTTCACTTCCATCCTCTCCCAGGACAACCATGGAGAAGGCTGATTATGGCAACTGGAGGGTAACCCACCCTAACACACTCCCAAACTCTAGTTTAAAATACAACTGAGCTTATATTTCAGACCATAAATTTTATGGGTTGGTGGGTGTGACTTAAAAAAAAAAAGGGGGGGGGGCAGAAAATTCCTGCTGGCAGTAACTGGAAAAACAATCTGCTTCAACAATTGCACTAGGAGCAGAATGATTAACTCCCCGAGCCATTCCAGTAACAATACAGATCATGCCAAGACTTACTAAAACACTTTCCACGGAAGAAGCGGGACTGGAGATTTTCAGGACAACATTTAGAATAAATAACACAAGCCTAGAACGGGTTGGCAAAACAGGGCTGTGCTGCACATGAAGGGAAGGACATCAGTGGCCCGTCCCCTCGCTCCTTTAGCCATGGATTGAGCACAAAGCTTGGAAGCATTGCTTTCTCACTTTAAATCAAGTTATCAGAACTGCCATCTTGGCTGTGATTTGGATAAAAGCTGAACAGCCACATAACGTTAATTTAAAATGCAACTCCCCTAAGGAATGACTCTTGATGTGCCTGTAAAATATGATGTATTTGAACTATGTAGGAAAAAAGAAGAAAATGGTAATTTGCTCCTCCAAAAACATTACTCTTACAGCCAGTTATTTTATTCCAGCAGGTTTGGCGTTGTTTGCTTTGTTTTAAACCACTGCCTGAGCTGCAAATATGCTTTGGGATAAAATACCACTTTTTAGCATTGTCAGTGCAACCACTTTCAGAGTATTAATTTTACATTATGTTTTAAAGACACTGACAAGTATTTATTACAACATAAAATTTCTGACTGTAGCCTGCACTAATGGCTACTCTCTCTCTGTGCTTCTTTCCTCATATTTTAGATGCTGTACAGGATTCCAAGAAAGAAACCCAATAACCTGAGCAGAGCCAACATCAAAGGCTTCCTTTATTCTGATCCCAAACACCAAAAGCAATTTCTCTAACAGCACACCTGTACTTTGACCCAAGAACGTTAAACTATTACCTGGGACACTCCTTATTTTCCTTATCAGAAAGTCTGAAGATAAGCAAGTGTGGGGCCTTGGATAATCAAATTAGTTTCACAAGATTTAATTTTTATTTTTTTTTGAGGTCAGCAGAACATGCTCAAATGACACTAAAAATAACAGTACGGAAATATTGTACATATTGAACACTGACATCTCCAATTTCTTCGTTAACTCCTGAAACTTTTTTTTCCTGTATTTTGGGAAAGCAGCAAATGTGATTCACCATCCCCTCAGCTGAGCATCATGATGCTGTATGTGTCAGCAATCCTTACAGTGAAAAAAAAACCAAGCAAAAACCTGTGATTCTTGTTTAAGGATGGGAAGAAGGGAGGAGAGCTGGAAATTTCCTTTACGACAGACAGCTAAAAAACTTTTTAAAAACCAGACAAATATATATATACAAATATACATAATCCAGACTTCTAAGATCAGCATAATTAAAACAGGTCAATTCAACACAGCATTAAGGTTTCTGGTAAATGAGGATAATAAAATCCCTCAAGTTACACTTCATTATGTTCTTCTGAAAACCAAAGAAACTCTGACAAACGCTGAACCTCTGCAAAGGGTTCCTTAAAGCTCTTTTTTCTCTCTCCCTTTCTGGTTCCTCCCACAGCCACTGACCTCTGCTGTTCTCTGTCAATATTAAGAAAATGGATGATGATGATTACAAACTAGAGAACAGTGCTGTTGTAAAATGAGAAAATTTGAAGCATAATGAAATCAAAGTCCTGCACCTCCCATCCAGGGTCCTCTGCAGCCGAATCAAGCTTAAATAAACAGTTTTTTCTCAAAAGATATTCATTTTGAAGGTAAGCAAACAGGATGTATAAAAATGACAAGCTCACTGAGTATGGGCCAGTAACAACAGTTCAAGTGCCAAATAAAACAGGCAGTTTAAGGCAAAAGCTGGATTTATATTATCATGTTACATTTAATCATAATATAACCAAAGTGTATGATGTAAGAGAGCTGCTCTACTGAGCTTTTCTTCAAGTAGAGATCTGAGTTTCAATTACAAAGGCTCTGGTCCCAACATCACAGTTAGAGCTGTACTGAAAAACAGAGTTAAAATTGGGAGTTATTCCCATGACTTGATGAGAGAAGCAAAATATTTCTTCCCACACATACCACATGCTAAAGGGGTTTAGGGAAGGTTTTTGAACATTTTGAGAGCTTTCCACTGAACTAGTGAAAAGTCAGAAGTGTTTAAAAATGACCCATATTTGCATTTTTTTCACTAGGCTTTACAGTTTCTTTTACTCTCCAGTTTAAGCATTTTCAACTTGAAAAGGATCTATTCACATGCATTAAAATGCTTTGCAGATAATTATAAATTTTTCAGGGCACAAATCATGTTCTATCTCTGTTAATTGCATAAAACATTTATGCAAGTATTATAAAAGTATTATAAAAGGAATTATTGAATCCACTATTAAGAGTTACAGAATCCTAAAGCAAAAGGGGACCAGGGTACCCTTCACTCTTCACACAGATTTCTTGCCAGGTTCTCTCTCTGGCTGTGTATTCTTGGTGGGATCGAGCGCTGCTTTTTGGAAAATGAATTCACTACTCCATTTCCCCGTAAATTAAGTTAGGATGTCGGTTTGTAGTTTTATTCCAGCCTTTTCTGTGCATATTTTAGCTTAAAAACATAAACTCGCTCCAGCTCCCGTGTCCTCCAATCTGCAGGCAGAGGCACTTACAAAATCTGCCCACGGCGCGTCTGTGCGTCACACAAATGCCATCTCCCCCTCTCCCAGTGACAGCCTTCAACTCGTGCAGCGCCACAGCTCGTGAAAAACGGACAGTTACGAAAAAGGGCCCCCTTCTGAAACAAAATATAGACTGAAAACAGTCTGAGCAGCAATTACAATACTCTGGTTTACACTCGATTAGAAGCTCGATTTTACTCGATTAGTAAAAAAGTCTGAAATAAAGAAACCTCACTCCGTGATTTTTCTACATTCTGTGAAACTACAAAGAGGAGGAACGTCAGTAGCAGGATAAACAGCAGCATGCTGAAAGGATGCAGGAGCATTGTGTTTCTGAAAGAAGACAGGAAACACTCAAATTACCTGGAATTTTATCATTCTAAGATAAACAATCACAGAGCGTATCTTGAAACTCATTCTGTTGTTCAGAAAATGGACATGGCAGAGAGAAAGACACTGGAAAACAAGTCTGATTCCTACTGCCTGTGATTTCTAAAAAACTGGGAGAGAATGACAGCTCAGTCCTTGCCCAGTGCAATACAACAGCTATCAGAGAACTCCCAGAAACCATCATGACTACTTTCCAGAACACCATGGGAGAACATGAAGCTCATCCCTTGCACTTCGGATTGAGACATAACAGAGTAACAGGTCTCCATAACACATTATTTTCCCTATTTTCTGAACGTAAAGCAAACCAAACCAGTGCAGGTGTATCACTGCAAAAGTAGAAAACTGAGTTATACTTCTGCTCCCTAACTTTGGCTACTGCCACTCTCTTTTTGCTTACTAGGTTCTTTGAAAACACAACTGTTATTTCAGAGGAAACTGTAGCTCTTAAAACATTTTCTTCAGATCAATCTTTTCATTCTTTCTGCCCCTCCTCAGTCAGGACTATCAATCCCAGTTACAAAAGGAAGAGGAAAAACAAGTGCTGAAAAGAACAAATGAAATCTAAAAAATAACTCTCTGTGGTGAAAATTGTAGATCCAAAAGTAGCCCAGATGAGGGTCATTTATTAGGTCTGCACTGAAAACCAGGTTAAAATAAAGTACATATAAACAGTGAATAAGCAGGTGTTGGTCAATGAGCTAAATGCTTTAAGAGGAAACTCCACCTGTGCTTTCTCATTTTTTTCTGAAAAATAATTAATTAGCATTATTTCCTTATACAGTCTACACCACACAGTACATTGTGAAATGTGACCCTGAGGGGCTTAGATAAAACACTCAGAACTATATATTCCTTAAAGCATGTTCAATACTCCATATAAAGATAATTAAACTGTGATGTCAAAAATATTTAAAGGACAACAAAATTAGTAGCTTACTTCTCTGGGAGGTCTGACAACAACCCACAGCAGAGTATGGGAGAGCTTCCCATCATAAGGGAAGCCTTTGATTTCAGTGTGTAGTCTACCCAATCTGTGGAAAAATTAATTCAAGAAGGACATCAACCACACACAACAATCTGGGCAAAGAATTAAAAATATGTAGAAAGAGCCTGTACTTGTTACTGAGTATTCCATTCCAGAGAGAACATGAAAGAAGAGATCAATCTCAGCCAGAAAAGTGAAAATTCAGCATGGGGATTAAGTCAATTAATAGTGGGAGTTTTATCCTCAACGTAGTTCTCACTGCTGCCCTTCCAGGACCAGGAATGCCATTAGGCATTTCAGGGAAGGCTGGGGAGGGAAAAAGTAGTTTAGTGCATCTTCTCTCCACTTACTCTGCAAGTACACCAAGAAGATGAAAGGGTGGGACCCATTTATTTTTCACTCTTCTCTGTCAACAGACCCATTTGTTTACAAGAGAACGAGGGTGGGGGCAGATGGGAGAAATGGTTTTATTCTGCATGATGAGATATTGTCACACAGGAAGCGGCAAGGCCCAACTTTCCACAGCTGCATCATGGTGAGTGAAAATCTGATCTGGAAACTGCCCTAGAAAGCCCTTGTCTGCTGTATTAAACTCTATTTCTCAACCTCTGAGAAAACCACTTGCAAGTAACTACAAGGAAGCTCTGAACAGTTTCAGTAGAAGAGTTTGGCACAAAACAAGACATTTCTTCTCCACCGAAGTTTTTAAATAGTAAATGTGAAAATGTGTGGGGGTTACACCTATAGGGATTTGTTTGTGTCATTTTATAGTTAATTTTTTTTAAACTGTCCAGAGGGAGTGAGCCATATGGCTGCTGAGTAATACCATGAAATTCATAACACAAGACTAGTGGCATGAACAAAGTATTTCTAATCTGCGGATCTGTAGTTCTTTTACTGAAATTTGCCAAATCCTGCATAGACTTACGCTTATTAAATTGAACAGTGCGTACTTCAAATTAAGAAATAAAGAAAAAGCAGTGCAGTACTACACCCAAAGAGGCCAGATGAACTGATTGTTTATTAAATATGTAAAACAGAGTTATGAGCAGTACCAATTGAATTTGTTTGTTCTGCACACTCTCTATCAAATGGTTAGTGAAACAAAGTGTCTGAAGCCTGGAGTAGGATGGAGAAGTATGTGCCAAAGTAAATGAACTCAAATCTTAGTTTTATTCTGCATATCCAGTTTGTATAAAGCTCTTCAGACAATGGTCTGTAGCTGTCAGGAATGAGACTGAATCTCATCCTCAAGAACTCGAAAGCAACCACACTGAAGGCAGTCTGCTTACAGCAGGTCTTAGACAGTTATCTATACTTAAAACAGTATTTATTCAGATACAGTTTCAAATCTTTAGAAATGTGAACCAACACTAATAGTCTAACTGTTCTTCATGAGGATGTGTGATAGCACTTGTAGTTTCTCTCCAAGCAGCAGTCGCTGCCGCAGACCATCACACCCCCACGAATGCTGCTGCAATAACTGTAAGAGCAACCAGAAGTTGATTTTTGACAGTATTGAGGCATTTCAGAACTTCAAACTCCTCTAACTAAAATCACAAAATATCTATGAAAGCATTCTGCTACTTTTGGCAGTACTGATCAAAGCAGATCTCCAACCTTTTCCCAGGGAAATGCAGCAAACCCCTAAAAGAAAACAGGCCATTCTTCCAATTAAAAAAAAAAAAGGGAGGGATAACGTCACTAAATATATTTAAAAAAAAAATTGAGTGTTGTGATTTTGCACTGTTGAGAAGTATCACATGCCTTCTGGGCTTAAATGAAGATTTTGTGTTAGTCTTTGTTTTGCTGATTCTGTCAAGTTACATGTATAAAACCAATTTTTATATGAAGTACTGTCTTCATAATACAGTGCACACGATGGAGTAATTATTTTTTTTCCTCTGTTAAAATAAAGAGCACATTTTCCTCTCTAAGACAGAAGGAAAGATAATTTACATTGCATCAGAAAGCATGCAAGTATTAATGATGGGGAATGATGAAGAACATAAATGGCTTCTATTTTCACATTCAAAAACAAGTACCTGCAAATTAACGCTAAAAGCAACTGGCCTATAAGGGAGCCATGTTTCCATGCCAACTGATCACAGAAAGACACAATTCAACAAAAAATGAATAACCTACAAAAACAAGAAAATAAAACACAAGTAGAAGTGCTGGAAATCAAGATCCTGACCATACCCAACTATTTTACAAGAACAGCAAAGAATACAACAAAGGATGCAATTTAAGACATGAATGGTGTACAGCTAATGACACTTCATCATTACAATACTTCTAAAAGCTGTCAGTCTCTAGTCAAGAAAAACAGGATACAGAACACCTCTATTAAGGAGGAGGGAACACTTGTACAATTCTCACGGAGGTTTCGCAGTTGGTCGACATGAAAGCGCCAAGTGCACACTGTGCACATCTTTCATCAGGATCTTCTGTTTTGTCTTTAAGAAGGTCTTGCTTTGTTCCTCGTTCACAGAGTTGTTCTGGGGTTCTGCAGTCGCTCAGCAGAGCTGGCTGCAGAGCGAGGTTGTCGCTACCTGAGCGTTCCTTGCAAAATCAAGCCCATTAGGAGTGAGCAGATATGGATCTGCACACAAGCAGCTCACAGGACCACGTGCACAGATCTAACCTAATTAATATTTATATATATTTGATAATCTGTTCTAATTAATATTTTCTATGTGTATGAGTGAATTTGACTTCACAGCTGATAAAAGCATGCTACCACTATCAACTGGTTTTTTACTACAGCAAAAAAATAAGTTAGAAGTACACAGATAAAGTCATGGGATATACAGTCCACACATATATGCAGTTGTATGGGGAAAAACCAGACTTAAGCAAGAAAGCTTAGAAATACTGAACAGATGAGAATGCTACAGATCTAAATATAGCTGGTTCCAAGATACTGACACACAATAAAACCAGCAGTTTGAGTATATGTTCCTTAAAACCTCAAGAAATAAATAACCCCCAACTAACAGGCTCATAAACCCTGTATTCTAAACTACTACAAACTGAAGACTAAATTTATGTTTATTGGTATGTCTTTATCAAGGAAGCAACAGTGCTTTTCTTCCAATTTAGTTCTTAAAAACATACTAAAAGTCGTTAGAGGTTTGAAACTGATGAAAAATTATGTCATAGAACTGGAATTTGGAAATCCCACCATTAACGAGAAATGCACAATTAATTTCAGTGCATTTGAATTTTACTGTTTTGTCTCATTCCTCAAGAGAACAGAAAAACGAGAGCTTGTATCCACCCTACTGAATGTGAACACAGATTACATGACAATGGGCCTATATACTGCATGAAAAAAATGCAAAGTTTACATTAAATGATTTTTAGTTTCATTTACTACCCTCAGTCTGTGTAGGAACCTCAGTGACATGAGTGGATAAAAGAAAATAGTTATGCAGCCATGTTCCTGCTTATCTAGACAGCACAAAAGATTAAGGGTTTCACCAGACTTTCTTCCTCTGTCTATTCAGAAGAGAATATTATTAAGAAATGAATTTTTAGATGTAAGTTCCTTGTTGACCTTTTAAACAGGCATTGATAACAAAAACCCCATGCATTTTCTAGGGAAAGCTTTACCATTTAAAGATAAAAAGTAAATATATTCTAGTAAAAAAAGACCCAAGCTGAAAAGTTCTTAAGTCACCAAGATGATTCTATTTTTTTTCAACAAGAGCAAATGTTTATATCACAGCCCAAGACAACTACACAGTAAACATTTAGCATCTCTGAAATTCTCTATGCCTCTGAGTACCTTTCCTCAACCTCTCTTTAGGGCTGGACACTGCCAACTGACCCAGCATTTCTGCAGCTCTTCTAGAAGCCAAAGAAACTGGTTATTCATCTGTGTGGAGAGGCCATGATTTCTGCATATTTCTTCATGTATAAACTATTACTTTCAGGCAATACACACTAAATTCCTGTCTGGGATCCTAAAAAAAAAACCTAATACAAAAAATGTACACATACACTCAAGACACAGTTAAGACTATTCCTAATTGATAAAACTCTGTATGTAAAGTCATGCACTTCACAATAACCTTTGTGGTATGTGACCTCTTCAGGAGCTCCTAAAGTACAAAGATATGAATTCCAACAGGGAAAAAGGTATTTTGATAAATCCCTATCTATCTTAAATATTATAAAAATTACCCCTACTCAGAGCAACAGCAGCAAGTGAAAGCTGTCTGACAGTACCTGCACTCCCAGCTCCACGCTTCCCTGACAATTAATTCCTGCTATGTTTTGGAAGGACCAGGGGCGGGCAAAGCTGAGTAAGATGAACGGTCAGTTCATCTTCTCAGACCTTTACCTCTTTTCATCTATTGTCGAAGAGTTTCTTCTGTTCTACAAACACCTTTCTATTTTTTGGAACCTTCTGAGAGTCAGTTTTCTACTGGTGAGATCGTTTCACTAGCACGTATGAAATCATCCACAGAGCACACGGATTTTTCACATAGCACTGCCCTGGGCAAGATCCTAAATGGTGAACAGAAAACTCCATGTTATTTAAATATGAAGAGGAGAACAACAATGAAGTAAAGAAAAAATAAATCATTCTCAAAAGAGCAACAGCTAGGAGGGAAATCAGGAACAATTTCATGTTCGGCAACACTTCTTAGCCTTGGCCAGCACAGTGTGTTTATATAAGTGGAAGAAAGAATGCTGCCCTGAACCTGCCCATTATCCCACAGAAAAGGTATTGTGGGAATGCTAACTTTCACCTGGCTAACTTCCAGAAGCCAGCGGGAAAAAACGCCCTCTTAAAATTTTAGTCAACTGAAGAATACTCCACATTTTTCACATTTTCCAATTATTCCAAGTTATGTATAAACTAACATATGCCTTGAACTAAATCCATATAAAATGGTCATAACAAGATGATGGACTACTCTGCAAAAGAATGAACCAAGGAGTCTCGCATCCAACCGGAACAGCCAGTACCATATTTCACAATCCATGGCAGCTCTGCAGAAAGCAGACACATTTCTAAAATAGCAGAAATGTTTGCAGTTCAGCTAAGAGCACTTGCTGGACAATATGAGTACGAATTAAAAAAAAGTGCCATCCCAATTTCAGGAATGCAGTCCAACGCTGTGATGCTGAGCTGCAACCACGTGATAAAGATATTGTTTGAAGCCTGCATTCTGTCATACAATTAAAAAGAGAGAAATGCATCTTGCTATGCACCTAATATCTGCGTGGGCCCCACAACTGAAATCACGACACAGAATTATACAATTTTTTAGGTTGGAAAAGACCAGCACTAAACCATGTCCCCAGGTGCCACATCTTATAAAAGACATATGTGTCTT
>NW_016690265.1:760372-887900 GCF_001604755.1 Lepidothrix coronata
ATCTCCAAGGACAGTGACTCAATCACTGCCCTGGGCAGCCTGTTCCAATGCCTGAAAACCCTTTCTATGAAGAAATTCTTCCTAATGTCCATTCTAAACCCCCGGCGCAACTTGAGGCCATTTCCTCTTGTCCTGTCACTTGTTACAAGGGAGAAGAGACTGACCCACACTTGGCTGCAACCTCCCATTAGGGAGTTGTGGAGACAAAAAAGGTCTCCCCTGAGCCTCCTTTTCTCCAGGCTGAACAAGTGGACACACTCCAGCACCTCAATGTCCTTCTTGCTGTGAGGGGCCCAAAACTGAACACAGGATTAGAGGTGCCACCTCATCAGTGCCCAGTACAGAGGGACAATCAGTGTCCTGTCCCACTGGTCACACTATTCCTGATACAGGCCAGGATGCCATTGTCCCTCTTGGCCACCCGGGCACACGTTGGCTCATGTTAAGCCACTGTTGACCAGCACCCTCAGGTCCTTTTCCACTGGGCAGTTTTCCAGCCACTCTGCCCCCAGCCTGTAGCTCTGCAGGGGGTTGTTGCAATCCAAGGGCAGGACCCAGCACTTGGCTTTGTTGAACCTCAGACCACTGGCCTCAGCCCATCTTTCCAGCCTGTCCAGATCACTCTGCAGAGCCTTCCTGCCCTCCAGCAGATCAACACTCCCACCCAATTTGGTGTCGTCTGAGAAGCTGCTACGAGTGTCCTTGATCCCCTTGTCCAGATCATGGATAAAGATATTAAACAGAACCGGAGAGAGCCACGCACAGCAACTGTGTGGACTTGAGAAGACCCCAATACAAAATGAGCAAAAATCCCCTTTCTGTTTTATACAGACGGCATTTTTCTTGCTCTTTTCCATCTGGCACTTCAAGTAGCTGTCTTTACTTAACAGTCGTCTCGAAGTTTTTAATAAGTCGTACAATGTGCAAGCTCAAACTGAAAGAAATTATCCCTTACTCCTTCTCTTCCAAAGTTCAACCGTTAAGTAAAAATAGTTCGCAATCACATCTCTGTATCTCAGCAGGAGCAAGAGTGCTCAGTGCCAACACACCATCCCCATATTTCAGGGCACAGCACTTGAAGCTGCAGCCTCCTCACTTACCAGCACTTTGCCGGTTCGTTTGTGTGCACGTCCTGTCAAGCTAATTGGTGAAATACAACTTCCCGATTCAAATACACAGGAGAGTTCGTTTTTTTTTTTTACTGTTTAAAGAGGAAGAGCTTTAATGGTGGAAATTACATTTTTGATTTGGAAAAAGCAAGTCCTTCCATCACAGCAGAATATTTTGCACGGCGCTGCGTTCAGTCAAGCCACAGGTTGCCTTTTTAATAAGTGCATTTACCTTAATTCAGCTCACAACTGGAAGCTTGCTGCCTCCCAAACTGCTTCCCTGTGATAAAACAAAGCACAGACAAGATCTACCAAGCACCTACTTGGAGCACCATTAACTACAGAATCCTACTCCTAATTTGGTGCCCTTTCCCACAGACCTCAGAGTGTTTTCCCAGGTCAGCTCATCATCACTGCGTGCACCGAATGCAGGGTGGGACTGGGCACAGAAAAATTTGGTGAGTTATCCCAGGTCACTTCTGAGGCTTCTCACAAGTGTCAGAGGCCCACCATGACTATCTGGGCCATTCCACAGCCACCTGGGACATCTGCCAGCACTGCCATCTCTGCTCCCCTCTATCTTCCAGTTCTCCTGTTAAAAAATTAGACCAAATTTGCCCTGAAAGTCAGATCCTTGCACTTCACTTGACTTCAGCACTCACCCAAGACATTTAGTAATAAGAAACTTCTTCTATAAGCAAAGAAAACAAACGAAAAGACTTTAAGAAGGTGGTTCAGTTTTCATATAGGACAAAAATTTCCTAATATAGGTCCTTTGGAGACATTCCTTTCATAGAAAGGTACAAATCCCAGAGAAATTGTATTTATGCCGAAGTATGCTTTGAAACTAGCACACACATGCCCAACCTAAAGACACTGTAAAGTACCACATTTTGATTTGGTTTTGCTGATTCCTAAATATCTTAATGCAAATGTGAAATAAGCCTAGTTTACTCTTCAACAAAAGTTCAAACAGGCTTGCACTACCTTAACTAACTTGATTTAAAATTGTACTTAATTAAATGCAAGCAGTTTCCCAGGTATCATATGGCTTATTCATGGCCTGCTTCTTTCACTATGCACTTCTGTGATCAAAGACATCTTAGATGTAACAGGCGAGGTTATTTACCATTTATAAAAACAACTGCTGTTTAATCTTCTTTTTAGAATTAGTCTTCCAAAATGAAAATTAATTTTTACTAATTCTCTTTGAAAATCTGAGAACTAGACGACTATTGAGATCCTTTTTTCCTACACAAAAAAAAAAGAAAAAAAGAAAAAAAATTCCCCTCCTGCCAATAAATCTTTAGGGCATTTCAATAGCTGCTAGAATTGTGTAACACATACTTCGAAATATTCGTCATTTCTATAAGACAGTATCCCCAGGACAGTTAAAAACCCCCAACTTAATTTTTAATTTCTTGGAGGTTTTTTTTTTTTTCCCATTTGACTGGGGGTGCAAGAAAATAGCTTCTATTTATGTATTTGTTAACAGATTTTTTTAATGTATTTTTTGAAAAAAAAAAAAAAGCCACAAAGCTCAGAAAAATCACTACCAGAATTTCACAGGCTTAAAAAACAGTCCAGAGGGAAGATTCCAGAAAAGTTATGAAAATCAATGCAAAACTGCAATATTCACAGTACTTCAAGTTCTAAATTACCAGCTCCATGCAACAATATGCTGTTTTGTACTTCCTTTATTCACAAGATTAAGAAAATAAGACTCATGATTTTGGAGAGTCCTCATAATCCTGGGTCTTTCAACTGAGTGGCAGAACTTGTTCCTCAACTGCAAGTACTGAGCCAAACCAATCTTTGGACAAAATTTTAACAAGAAGGGTTACCCTGTAATAACATGGGTTTAGTCTGTAGGATGCAGCCATAATTCTATGGATTTGTGAGCCCACTCCAACTCCCATCGATATCAACCGGAAGCTGAGTAACTCAACATCCTGCAGGATCAAAATCTGCTAGGAAAGGAAAAGTTGTGCCTGCAGCTCACTGTTTCATCTTTGAAAACCTTCTCTATTTCTTTGCTCTGAGGAGATGGTTCTCACTGCTGAATATACAATGCTAGATTTAAATTTTAGAGGGCTGCAGGGTGGTCACGAGATAAATACCAAGCGTATTTGTACGCCTCTGTATTTGCAGTAAGTAAGAAGGGAAAGTCATCCGGATTCAAAATATGAAACCTTTTGAACAAAGACATGGTAAGAGAAAGCCTGGAACAGAATTCTGCCAAATATACAAACAACACACACAACCAGATGCAAAAGGCAATGTATTGTGAAACCCTTTCAAAACCATACAATACTATGGGAATTAAGTAAACTTAAAACTCCCCTGCAATACTCTCGTCATAGCTAATTTGTGATTTCCTGTACGCTCAGTACTAACAGCACAATGGAGCCTCTATTGTGGGCCTCCTCCCACAAGCTTTTAAAAAATGCAAGACATTCTTTTTATCTAGACTGGTGTGGCTAAAATACATCCAGCTCTACACAGATAAAAGGTCATTTTAGATGCTGCTTTGGCTCGCAAAAATTAAAAAAAAAATCTACTGCCTGGTGGTGCTGAGTTTGAAGCTCACAAAGGAGTAGTGCTGTGGCAGCTGAACTGCTGACCACCAAGCTTGAGCACGGCAGATGTAGGAAGCCACACCAGTTTCAGGGTAGCAAGAAAAGATTCCGCACTGAGAACTATCTGCAAATTCAACACCATTCGAATTGGCTTTGAGAGTCTCACGGGATCTGAAAAAAAATGAATGAAAATTTGACAGAATTCATGGCAGAAAGCAACTGCAGCATTAACTACAAATCTTGACTGAGGGGGAAGGTAGTGTTTCAGATGGTTTATATAGGTACTGAAAATTGACACTGCATTTTTTTTTATCTTAAAAGATCCTGAAGCCTAATACAAACCAACCAAAAATGAACAAGACTTTCTGCTGGTGCAGAAGTGAAAGACAGTAACCCTGGCACAGGCCAGGCCAGGCAAGGAACACAACCAGCACAGGCAGACACTTAGCATGCGGGAGAGAATTTGGTCAGGACGCAAAATAAAACCTAAAATGCTGCAGTGGCTTTGATCAGTATCTCAACGACCTTTCTTAGTCAAAAAATAGTGTGTCAAGACAGAATTAGCTGGCCAGTTCCAGTCAGCCTGGGAATGCACACGTACAACACTGAATTACTGAAGATCACTTCTCAGTAACGCTGATTATACGAACGGGAAAAATCAACAACGTGGGAAAGGCTGTGATACACGTTAATACTGTTCAGTGAAGCACCAGACACGCATTAAGATGGTTGGTAGACCACAAATGTGAAAACGCTCATTACCCGGTTGAAAATAAACAGTTTAACATATCTGGTACAACACATTAAAGTGGAAAAATATTTAAGTATCAGTTTAAGAGTTTGGAGACTGGCTTGTGGTTATCTCTGCTAAACACTTTTGTCCTGCATGACTCTGCAAAGGCTGAAGCTACGCACTCAGCAAGAGACAAACTGGCTGCAACCACCTAATGAAATTTGACTCATCTGGGAATTTTGATGAAGGGCTCCACACCACTGCTTCTGCTAAGCCATATATTTTCTTTATGGGACTGAGAGTGCCATGCTGCAAATATGCAAAAAGCAACATTAATTTTGGGTCGTTTGGCTTAAAATAGAAAGTTAATTCTGAAAATCCATATTTAGGTAAAGATCCCACAGAAGTTGATGGAAATTTCACAATTATAAATTAAAGATACCGGAATCTGCACCAGTGGCACAGTCATTACTGTCTGTCAGCCCCCAGCAGCACCTCTTGCTGACTGTAGGTCTGACTAACAGCTGCCTGAGGCAGCTCTCCCTTACTGCAAACCCTCCTGCACATCAGCCCAATCCGAGTGGAGAGCACACATCCTAGTACAGCTCCTTTCTGGCTCATTCCCCCAACTTCTGACTCACCCAGGAGCTATGATGACATACTGCGGAGCGAAAAAAACGTATGTGTAGTAGATCATGATGAAAATACCCTCCAGTGCTGCTTCCCTCCTGTCTTTTCCCTGAGCTCTGACTGGCCATTCCTCTGCTCGGCCAGGCACACGGGGCTTTACTGCACAGGGTGTATGCCCCTGCCATGGGAGAGGAATACAGCCCCATGGGAATGCAGCAGGGACAGCCTTGGAGAGTCCGATCTGCCACTCCTGCCCTCATCAGATCGCAGCCACGGGCTAATTCCTATTGATTGTGTTTAGAGAGTGGGAGAGAGGGACAATCTGCCACATGGTAGCAGCAACAGCAGTGAGCCTGGCTTTTGGAGGCTCTGATATGAGCAAAACAAAGCAGGACCATTCTGCTGCTGCCCCTAGAGCTCAGCATACCTAAGCCACTATCTGCTGTGGTTAGACCCTGCTCTGACTGTCCAACAAGGGTGAGGGCCCACATCCCTCTTACACAAGACCAGAGCCATTTAGGTAAACGTGTATAACACTGGGCTACCCATTGTGGTTTCCCCAACTACTGACATTTCTTGCTGCAGAAGGTCACGTGTGAACCAAGCACAGAAGGTGCAAAAGCCACATCTGCTTTAAAAGGCAGCAAAAGTTACTTTCTTGTCATGTTCCCCACGGTGGTGTGAGAATTCATCGCTATTACAGCTTCCATCACACCGCCCCCTTATCACAGGGTGTGTCCATGTCTGACAGCAGAAGATGGAATCCACCAAAAAATACTGGGGCTGTTCAGGAAGACCATTAGTGCACATCCAACAATACAGCATTTGGATGCACACAGGAATCTGGAACTGTGACTCAAGTCAAGTAAGAAATGTTTTTCTGCTTCTTTCCTTTTTTTGTGAGTTGACATCAGAGCTCCCCTAAATAGATTAAAAGGAGAGGAGGGGTAACATGGTGAGCCCTGGCACACACAGAGTCAGAAAGCATGAACAACTCTCACTGCAGACTTATGTAACTCTGCCGGTGGTGACACAACTTGCTGAAAGTGGTTTGGGCACACAGAAGGGACATCCACTGACCTGTAAACAGAACTGTTAAAATATGCCTTAAAATACCTCATGTAAAGAAAAATTATGTAATCACATTACCTCGTGCTTTAACGCTGAAACAACAAAGGCTTCATGTGCAACTGAAATAAAAGCTTTCTATTAGTACCACAACTTCACAATTATCTCAACAATTGTCCCCAGCCCCCAGGGCCAGCTTTTTCTGCTTTCTGCAGAGAATCCCTTCTGGCTGACTACCCTGGGAGGTTACACTGTAAGGAAGTTCCTCCAAAAGCCCCTTAAAATAGGCAGGTATAAAAAGAAAGATGAAAATGCAGGGATGAGCACCAGTCATCCAAAATAAATACCAGCATGAAACATGCCACTGCATTAGCAGTGCTCAGTTCAAAGAAAAAAAATCAAACAATGTCAATTTTCAATTATGTTGATTAGACACAAACTGGATAATTAGTAAATGGAATAATAATACAGGAAACATGATATGTTTGAGATGAAATGACAAAAATATTTCATAAGAGAGACAAGTTAATTTATAATCATCTTCCTCAAAAATTAAATTCTTGCTCTGCTATAGCAAACATAAACATGTTATGTTTTGCACATCAAAAAACAGTTAACCTATTCATCTAATGTACAGATGTTTTTTTCACTAGAGGTTTCTTTTGAGTGATTTCTTTTTATTTGGGGTTTAATTTTACCCTGTGAAGGTTTGTTTTGATTATTAATTCATTACTGTTGGAGCACCCATGGGGTAAGGACCTGGGTTTGGGGAGCCGTCCCCAGAGCAGCTCCCAGGTGGGTGCTCCAGTATCCAGAGCCCACGGGTGGGGCTCAGGAACGCCGAGCTCCAGATCCTCCCATCCCGCCGCGCCGCAGATAGCAGCTACCAGGCGCACAAATTACAGGAGCCCAGGGACTGTCTCGTATTCCTCGAGGAACCGGACTGGTTTCTGGTTGAGTTTAAAAACAGTTTGGAAGTTTTTACTCTCTTCAACCATCACAACAAAGCCGAACATCAAAGAGCCCCAAAAGCGTCAAAAAAAGTCTCATCCAGGGACTCTCAGCACCCTTTTTTGCACCATAAACATTTTGGGACACACTCCATTCCTCCTTCACTCAACACCGTCGCACGAGGCCGCACACCACTCTCACTCAGACAGGGCTGATGCTGCCAGATTCCCAAAACACTTCTGATCACATTAATCCTTTGGAGAGCTGGGCTGAGGATCACTGTGCACTGGAAAAGATTCTGCCATAATCACAGCTCAGAGATCCTAAACCGCCCACCACAACTGGAAGCACTCCCACACTGCTCCAGTTCTCCCGGAGGAATACTGGTGAGGGAGCAAAGGGTTACATTGCAGCAGGAAATGTTAATTTTAGATTTATCTGCAATGCATGTTTCCCTGATCAATTTGCAGATTAAAATGAACCATCATCTTTGCTCTCAAGGCAGCAGGGGAGAAAGAGACCCGAAACTACAGCTGGGAACTTCTGTCTTCCCAAACTGTAAATCCCTTGCTTTGCTGTCTGGGAGCGAGAAAGCACGTGTGGGTGAGGAACTAAGGCTAAAGGGCTCTGTACTACAACTTTTATCCTCACCTTAAAGTTTAGGACACGTATTAAAAGTGTAACTCCATCTCTACTCTCACACTAAATAAATAATTATGGGGCCAGGAGGTTAGGGAGCCTCAGAGGAGGCTGCTACGTTGCTGCACTGCCAACTGCTATGGGATTTGAAAAGCTTGACACATGCTGGAGTATCACCTCATCAATGTTCCCAGCTGGCTTGGGAGGCAAAAACCTGACTACTACTACACTTAAAGGCGGGTCTCTCACACACGGGCAGCCCAGCTCTCCAGATAAGCTTCAAGAAACACAGTTATTACAAATGCATGCTGGGTAAGGCAAGACAAAAAGGTAACAAGCAAGTGCAGTCCATACCTGCACAGTTTTGAGTTCTGTATTTCACATAAACGAATTAAAGATCACTTTGCTCCTCAGCGTCTTTGCTTAAAAGACTTTAAAATCTGTGCCTTTCTGCACACTTACCGCTGTTCCAACTATTTTCTGGGAAAATAAGCTTTTTTAACTCCCTTCTCCCACCCCCATACTTATGGAATTCGTGTAAACAGGTACTTTAGGAGACTGTCAGTTTTCTCCCCAAAAGGGATGGCCCAGCCTAGTCACCAACCTGTGGTTGATGTTCTTATTTGATAAGTAGGGACTGACTTTACATTTCAAAACATTGGCAAGTGCACCACTGTATCTGCAGGATAACACTCCACGTTATCCAGCCCAATCCTAATCTCTCAGATCACACTTTTGGCTGAGCGCTGTGACCGCTCTGTTTACACTGTAAATAAAACAACAGCTCTCAGAAACAGGGAGATTAATAAATTGAAGGATCTCCCATTTTTAACAAAGGGCAGATGCTATTTATCTTTATGATTCAGAAGGACAAGTCAAGAGGTAACCAAACTGACAAACCTAAGGGCACTCGTAATTTGTTTTATCGTGCTATCAGAACTCCACGTGATGATAAAGTATCACAGCATATACAATATTTACGATGATGAGCTTTCTACACGGAGCGTTCAGTTTGCTCAAACACCGCACGCTCCAGCTGCTCCTTAACTACGTATGACAACACAGAACTGAAAAATTCACAAAGGTGACTGGAGTAGTTTCATTTCAAAATAGCAGTTTCATTGACTAAACTCCTCTACTGAGCATGACTGCAGCAATTCTCAGCATTATTACTGTTTTACCTGCCAATTCAGTAATGAAATAACACGTTCACTGATGGAGAAATATTGGATCTGGTATTTGGGGCGGGGGGGTGTTTACAGGAGCACAGAGAACACACCACTGACTCTGCACCAGTTTACACCCTCTGTGCCATCAAACATAAACAAACTCCATTCACATCCCAAGTATTATTTTACATTAACAAAATGACAAAAATGAGGAACAAGCTTAACTCTCCCATTTCTCTCATCTGTTTATGAATTGCAGCCACCTCAGAAACACCCATTTCTTGTTCAGGCTGGGGGCAGAGGGCTGTTTGTTTCATTTTGGTTCGAAATACACCAGTGAATTGCAAGTGGGCAAAATATTTTGTCACTACCTTACTCTGGGGATGGCTGACATAATAATTAACCCAAGAAGACGGTATCTGTCAAACACTGCAGAATTCCAATATTGAAATCTTGCTGCCTTTGGGGGTCAATAAAGAGCAACGTTATAAAATACACTAAAGTTAGCAGTTTGGGCTGCTAATTTTACATGCCTGCCTCACCAACGCACAGCTAAAAATAGATAAACAGATAAGAGCACAGAACAAAGGGATGCACTGGACAATTATCTTTCTGCTAGCATTCTAATTTATACTCAGCTTTTTAACCCTTTTTGTTTATAAAACAAACAGATTTTTAAAGTGTTACTCAATGCAATCTCAACCTGAAATAATTTAAATATATTTTATTTTTCTTAGTATTTTCTTGTTCCCTTCCTAGCGGGATATAATAATGAGATTTAAAATATTTTAATAAGGGCACCAGGCTACTTGCCAGGGGGCTTGAATACTAAATAAGAATATTTACATCTTTTAAGACCCTGGAGGAGGAATCAGTGCAATGCACTCGAAACACGTATGCACATCTCAAATATGACAGTTAATTTTAATTCACTGGGAAAGAAAGTACACATTCACTTCACTTTATTAGGCCTCATTATTATCAATGAGGCCAAAGGGATGATTATCTTTAGCTGCTCCATCGTGGCCTAAAAGCAAACATTCTTCCTGATAAAGGCAACTTATTAAAATATAAGGCAATGTTAAATTGTTCATTTTTTAAGTTACAACAGGTGAAATTTCGAAAACCTACACTGATGACAGCGTTTTCTACCATTATTTTGTCCAGCTCGGTACTATGACTGAAATCCTGACTTTTGAATTTAAATTTTGAGGGGAAAACAAAGCAGCACAGCAGATTGACTCATAGCTACACAGTAAACAGGCTCATTCTCTGCTTTGTAGGCTCCTTTTGGTATCATTTGCTTACAAAATGATAATGTTTATAAACAGAATCGACATTCTGTCTCCGTATGTCTGGGGGCAGGAGAAAAAAAAAAAAAGCACCTTCAGATTAACATGAGAATTTATGCCAAGCAATTCTGGAGGTGTATCTGAAACAACACCCCGTGCATATTATTCATGTTACCTTAAACAACACAGGCATAAATGCATGTTTTAAATAAAACTTAAAAAGAGTGAAAAAATAAAAAAGAAGATGAAAGAAGAGAAATTGATATTTAGGGCGCAGAGCCTTACCTCTGATACACAACCGTCCGCAGCTCTGCCAAAACCACCCCACTAGCCAGGCCTTGAGCACTTTTTACAGCAATAAAACGCTGCTTTTAAACTTCCTGTTTATCCAAACACCGGCCCAGCTTTCCCGCAGCTCCGAGCCCGCACCGCTCACCCCATGGGCGAGAGGGGGCACGGAACACCCCTAATCCATCTTGGGGGACAGAACACCCCCAATCCATCCCGGGGGGACGGAACACCCCCAAATCCATCCCGGGGAGACGGAACACCCCCAATCTCCTCTTGGGGGACAGATCACATCCCAAAAACCCCTCTCCTGGAAGGACGGAACACCCCAAATCCCTCCTAGAAGGGCAGAACACCCCAAATCTCCTCCTGGAAGGACAGAACACCCCAAACCCTCTCCTGGAGGACGGAACACCCCAAACCCTCTCCTGGAGGACGGAACATCCCAGATCCTCTCCAGGAAGAACGGAACACCCCAGATCTCCTCCTGGAACGACGGAACACCCCAGATCTCCTCCTGGAACGACGGAACACCCCAAACCCTCTCCTGGAAGCACAGAACACCCCACGCTCCCTCCCGGGCGCAGCTCCGGGGCCGTTCGAGTTCGGCGCTTCAGGACGACTCTCGCACACACACCCCCCTCCGCCGCTCATTTTTTTTTATTCCTCTTTATGTTTTCACCAAGAATAAAGCAGCAGCAGCACCAGCAGCAGCCGCCACCGGGCAAAGTTGCGCCGGCGCTGCGGCCGCCAGGGCACACGGCGGTGACGGGCACACAAAGCGCGGCGGCGGCGGCCGCTCGTGTGCGTGTGTGTGGTGTTTGTGTTTGTGTGCGGGTGTGTGTGCGGGTGTGTGCCTGTGCCTGCGTCCCCCGCCCCGCCGCGACCAGGCCGGATGATTACCTAGAGGCAAGCCCTTGTTCAGGAGGTGCGAACTTCCCATGGAGGCGCCGCGCTCCGTCCGCGCCCGCCGCGGGGAGGAGAGTGGTGAGGAAGAGGAGGAGGACGAGGAGGAGGACGAGGAGGATGCCGGGGGGCAGCGCCGCTCGGAGCCGCCGCGGCAGCCGCGGCATATGGCGGCCGCTCCGTGGGCGCCCCCGAACTGAGCGGCGCCTCGGTGCGCGCGCCCCCGCCGCCGCCGCCGGGCGCGCCCCCGCCGCCGCGCGCACGCCCGCCCCCGCTGAGGGAGGGGAAGGGCGGGGTGGGGCGGGAAGGCGGAAATAGGGAGCGGCCGCCGCCGCCGCGCCCCCCCTCGCCCCCCCCCGCCTCCGGCTCGATCTCCTGGTTCTAGGCACGCTCCGAGGCCAACGAGAGAGCGGGGCGGGAGTTTGGCCGCTCGCAGCGATATCTGAAACTGCCCGGGGACGCGATGTCGCCACGGTTTTGTTTTGGTTTTTGGTTTGTTTGGTTTTATTTCTTTTTGTTTGAACTTCAGTAAAATTAACGCTCGCTGCGTTCACAGGATGGGTCAGGCTGGAAGAGACTCCAGTGGGCCATCTGCTCCCAACCTCCCTGCTCAAGCAGGGTCATCCCAGAAGCACATGGCACAGGATTGCATCCAGACGGTTCTGGAATATCGCCAGTGAGGGAGACTCCGCACCCTCTCTGGGCAACCTGTTCCAGCGCTCGGTCGATGCCACAGGGAAGTTCTTCCTCGCTCTCAGGTGGAACTTCCCGTGCATCAGTTTCTGCCATCCTGGAATACCAGCGTTTCTGGTGTTTCGCTATCGCTGGGGTTCGGCATTAAGGCTTTTCGCTCTTACGAATTAACAAAAACGAAAACAAGTAAAGCCATAACACCTTAATTTTGCCCCCAGTGAGGATCAGCGCCTCCTGCATCCTCCCTGACCCGCCCAAGGAGCCCCAGAACGGCATACTGTGGGGATCACCGCCGCGAGTGGCGACAACGGGTTTAAGGAGAAAGCAGCGAGCTGACCAAATTTAATACAACAGCCACCGAAATCCCTCTCCACTGGAGAATCCCGCACATTCCCACTGAGTCCCGGCGGTCCCCGGGTCCCGCGGGGCTTACCCCGCGCCCGCCATGCGCCTCCCCTCACAAACAGAGACGGCGGCGGACGCGAACCAAACTCGCCGCCGCGCCCCCGCGGCCGCTGGGTCTGTCGACGGCGGCCCCGCCCCGCCCCGCCCGGGCGCGGTGAGGGAGCGGCGGCCGCCATGGCCTCGCCGCCTCCCGCCCCGGGGTTCTTCGCTCCTCAGCGCTCCTGGCTCCGCTCCAGCCCTCCCGGGAACTTTTGTACCTCTGGCACAGCCGCCCCCTTCCTCCTCTGCCGCAGGCGGGAAGCGGAGCCGCGGCCGCTCGCCCGTCCGTCCCCTCCCACAGCCGAGCCCGGCAGCGAACGTCCCATCTTTGGGCTTTTCCCAGAAATAAAGCGATCCGTTCCTTGCCAGCAGACGGCCCCAGGGACCCGGACTCCCCCCTCGGATAAGGACAGGGAGTCCCTGGGCAGCGAACAGGAGCGGTCCACTGGGATAACTGACATAGCTGTACATCTCGCTGTGGGGTTTTTGGGAGTTGGTTTGTTGGTCTGAGAGGGGAATATTTGAACCCAAAGGTTATAAAGGGTGGTTTCAGCCTCCCAGGTTGTGCGGATTTCAGGAATCCGCCCAAGGCACGGCAGCCTTCAGCAACTTGGCTCCAGTTCCCTAATAACTTGTTTTTCAGACCGTTCCCCAGGTACTGTGTCCATTTCATGGGATTATCCAGCAGCATTGGGAGGTAACTCCCAGGACAAGTTGATGCAGCCTCCGACTTATCTTCATTTTCCTCCTGTTATTCCTGGGAAAGCCTTTTGTGGCTCAGCACAGACGTCTCAGACATCCCTCAAACAGCACAGTTTCCCTAAATTCTCACTGTGCATCACTAGGGCAGCACCAAGCCAAGTGCCTCATGAAGTTTGTAAATAAATTTGGGTTTAATCACTTTAAAGTGGTTAACCACTTTATTGCCATTTATAGATGTTAGCAAGTATAAAAAGATATACATATCAAAGCTGTTAAGAAGAAAATAATGATTTCGCCCCACACACACACACACTGCTGCAGTTGCCATGTGGCAAAGTATCAGCAGGAACGAGTATTAGGGGTCAAACACGCTTAAACCACAAGTGAAATATCTGTGAATGCCAATATGGATATGGAAGCATCTCCAGGGGAAAATTACTACTGGAAAATGAAAAATTCGGAAATTAAATTAAGAGTTCAGTTACATTTTTTTTTGTAGAGAAACATAAACAGAGCACTGAGACCATGTCCTTGGTGGGGTTACATGACTGGGCAAATGTTTAGATCTAAACTGGAACTGCTGCTTCGGGGAGGGAGGGGAGTGTGGCACAAAATATTATGACAAGGGGAGTGCTCTAAGTGAGGATAAGTTGGCATGATGAACAGATGGAGGATTCAATAACAGGAGGTTATTAATACTGCAGTTTGGTATTCTCTGCGCTACTTCGTGAAGGGATTCATATGCTTGCTCTTTTTCCTTCCTGATTGTACACAGACCTAACAAACACACGCACTGTAGGTAACGCCGGCACACACATCACAAGTTCACGTTTCCTGGGAAAACATCATGGGCTGGGTCCTCAGCTGGTTGTAACTGGACCAACTGTGTTCCCTTCAGCAGCAGAAAGCTGAGTTGCACCTGCTGAAGGAGAGAGGTTATCTGACCCCGGCTCCCCGGCCGAAAGGTCTCTCTGCCCTGCTCCTTGACAGCTGCCACAAGGCACCTGCTCTACAGAACAAACCGTGCAGACTCTCAGGATGGGAAAGGACACAAAATAACTCAAGAGCCGTTCAAGTTTTCCTTCAGAACACAAAGTAATGTTCTTTCTGCCTGAGAAAATCGAGCTCGCTTTCACCCTGAGTTCAGCCCTTCTCTCCTGTACGGCTGTCAGTGGCCTAGTTTTAGACTGGACATGAGAAAATCCAGGAGCAGACCAGCTGACTTCAGCCAAGCCTTTCACTGGCTCTCTCCTTTTTGCTTCCTACTTTCTCCAGCTCGCCTCTGGGTCACCACACATTCAGGCATTTCACAACTTTTACACTGTGGCTTGAACAGGTACATCTTCCACGAAACCTAACAATCCCCATCCTCTTACTGCATTTGGGCACTGCTGTCACTGCAACATTTTTTTTTGTAACAACTATGTAACACAGCTGAGTGTCTTCTGTGTCTTGCACTAAGAATTATGGCATTTTTCAAAACCCCCAAACTGTTTCTTGGCTTCTTAAGAGTCAGCTGGAGGAGCACATGTGCTGAAGAGCAAATACATTGTTTTAAGTGTATCTGTTAACAGCCATATGTATTATTTAAGTACAAGTTTTATTCCCCTCAGAATGTGCAATCATAAGGGCATGACCTTGGGCTTTCACAAATTAGATACATTAGAGTTTGCTATCTATAGCAGATGTGACTTTGAAGATACTGAAAGAGGAAGTTTTACTGTTGTATCATCTAAGCAACCAGCCAAGATACATGTTGAATGTTTTCTAAAGTGAATAATGAGGTTTGACAATTTTCTTACAAGAAGATACCGCTATTGTGTGCTCACAGATTTTCTTTGGTTTGTCATAGTTGTACGTGCTGGTTCTTTCATGCATGTTTTTGCTTCATTATCAAACAGCCGTCATGCATTGTAACAGTTTTTAAAGCCATAAATTTAAAACCTTTATGCATTTTTAATCAAAATGCAAGATTATATTTCAATGGAATATCTTAACTTTTGTCAACAAAAAAAATCTTGCAGATGCTATTAGGAGATCCTAAAAGGGATTTATGTCAAAAGAAAAGAACTGTTGGATAAAGCAGCCCTAACACTTAACTTCATCCTAAAAATAGATCTTTTAAATGTATAATCAAAGGAAATCAATTCAATTTATTTAAAATCTAGAAAGAAGACTTTGTTTGGATTTAAATATTTCCTTAATTTTTTCACTCAGATCCTCAAAGGCATTTGTTTATAAAACACACAGAGATCATCCTACTTTGATTTTGCAATTGCGTATTTTAATTACAGCTCCTTTTTTTTTTTTAATTTCTTTAGGTATAACTTCCTCTGTGTAAAACTTCCCACTGTAAGACGCAAATGCTTTCTGGCTGATGTGAAACTCATTTTGGAGAAACATTTTCAGCAAATTCTGAGTGGGAAATTGAAAAAAAAAAAAAACTGACTAAAGGGAACCACTTCATCTCTAAGAAATGGTGGTCATCACAAGCATGAAAAAAAATAGAGGACCTTCATCTGCTGTTTTAAAAAATGTTTGCTGAAGGATCAAAGTTACAGAATAAAGTTACGCTTAATGAACAAGAAGTTCGGCTGGGTCAAACATGCAAAGTCATTTTTGAAATGCCAAATGTGCATTGCTCCCTTCTCAGAACGGAACTGCTCCACCAGCTCTGCACTGGAAATACCGCCCGTACAAAAGTGACAAAGTTTATAGTGTACTGAATGAATTGAAGAATAAGTTTCCTTCAAAACGAGTGAACACAAAAAATCTCTCTCCTCTGATGTTATCTGTATTAAGTGACTAAGAGATTTTCTTCTTGATCTCACCCTCTTCATACGAGTGCTAAAAACACAAGAACTAGGGTGGAATTAAATCCGCTGCATTTTCTGGTTGTCGGGAAATGAGAGGTATTATTTTCCATCTAGTCAGGAGGAGTTAACAGACATTTCCAGGAAGGTCTGTGTTCTGGCTGAAGAGAGAAAGAAGATAGAGATGAACAGAAGAAGAAACCTATCGAGAACCATTAGTGGATGTCAGCCATTGTCCATCTGTTCACAGTGGAATAAATCCAGACCTGAAGGAACAACTGCAACCTGCCCCATATGGCTCCTTCCCTTCTGCGCTGGCAGGGCTTCTTTGGGGATTTGACATTGGATGAGGTAAAGGAGAAGCGGCACAATCTGTGTTCCCAGGGACAAACAGCCAATTAACATGAAAGGACAAAAAGTGGGTTAGTGACCCAGGGAAGGTTTCCTCCTTCTCACCTGCCTGAAATCTTGGAGCTCATTCAGACTGTAAGTTGCACAGATACTGTGCTGAGGCTCCTGCTGCTAATGAAACCTTAAAAATTTACCTCTACCTACTAACAAAATCCTCAGTAGGTGAGTGAGACCACTGATCCAGCTGTCTCCCAAGGTGTTAAAGAAGGCATTTAGAATATATTATATTCACATTCCATTAAAAATTATAATGCATTGTGCTTTCAACATAAGGAACGAGCATAACAACATTCTGCATTTACTTTTATAGAACTAGATTATTGAGTAGTAATTTACTTCTCAAGTTTTAAATCAGTCTGGGCCTTGTCATGAAGCAAAGTACTATTTTTTAGATGATTAAGGGAAGTAGGCTCCGACCTATGCAGAGTAGTTATGACGTCTGGCTGTCTCTTTAAAATTATAAGGAGAACCAGATACTCTTTATGATGCTGCATTCTGCATGCAAAGAAACAGATCTACATATTAAGGCCAACTGAAGGGATCAAAACCCACAAGTCTGTAGTAGATTCAATAACCTGTTTGGTGCTAGTAATTAGGGTAATATGGAGAATAATGAACCATCCAGTGGCCTAAGCAGAACCAGTGGATGTCCTGAGTAAACTTGCTACTGTGGGTGTATCTTCAGGGCAGTCTGCTGAGAAAATCAACAACTGCAGAAAACCAAACTCAGGAGGTACCTTCACCTACGTGGATTCAAGGGTAGGACACTTGCCTACACCACTTCCAGAAGAAAGGAGAGATGCTCAGGCTGGATGGATCTCTGCTCTAGCTCTGAAGCCACAAGCAGTTCAGATTTTCCAGTGTTACTCCAAATATAAGGTGATTATCTGCTTAGAAGAGGGATTAATTATTCTGGCCTGGCCCCATGCTAAAGCAGCAGTGGGGCATGTCTAGGAGATGCTGTATGCTCATACCCATTTGGACTGGCAGGAAGCTGGTGCTCTCTGGGCTACAATTTGCACTCCACCTCCTCTTTAGTTCTCTTCTAACACACTTGGCATCTTATTTTTGTCAAAGTTGCACAAGTATTCAGGAAAAAAAAGCAACAGTTGNAGATAGTTTTTAAGTTCCCAAACAATTATATTTGCATTTATGAATGTCATTCATTCACTAGGTGGCAGAGAGAGCATCCTACTTCCTTGTTTGAAACGCGCACCACAAAACTGAGGATGCCCTCGGGAAAAATACAGACAGGTATGAAATCAAAGCAAAATTTCTAAGCATTTAGCTGGAGACTTTGCTCTGAAACTACCCATGAAGCTTACCCATCTGAAAAACTAGCATGGATATTAAAGGATGCAAAAAGCAAAACAGTGTTACATGAAAATGTCCATTTTCTGCCAAGGACCTTGAGCATGACCACGCAGCAGGATTATATGCATTTATGACATTGAAATGAACTCTCTTGCTTTGTCAAATTTACTTGGGATGATGACAAGTTTTCAGTCTTGAATTTCATCCTCTTCCAAACTGAACACTGCTTTGTACCCTCATGAAATACTGCACTACCAGCACTCCACTATCACCTACCGCTAAGATAAGAGAGTGGTTCACTACTGAGCAAAAAGTGACCTCTAGTGAATCCTGAGATTTCTAGCTCCTGAGACACACGACATCCCCCTGGCAGCCCCCTGCCTGTCCCTGACTGATCACATCTACGTACAACTAAAATCTGATAATGTTACACCCTGACACCACTCAGCAGCTGCATTCCATCCATCAAGCACTTCAGGTACCTTCAGGAACTCTCACTGTGAGCAGCAGCTATAGTAAGGACATTTGAAAACATCTGCATATTGAAAAAACCTGCATACGTTTGTTTAAGCACAATAAAATCTGCCTATTGAATAATGTTAGATAATTCAGTGGACTATAATAAAAAGTGCAAGCTCATTTAACTAATTTTAATTTGTTTTAAAAAGTAGTATATCCAGAAATTGGTAACCAAACGAGAAAAACATTCTCTTAAATATGTAAAAATAATGTCGATGATCAGTCCTTTCTACTCTAAGAAAGCAGGAAAATTAGAGGAGAGAAAAACAGTAGCAAAGAGATGGGCGGTGAAAATCAATTCCATAGTTACAACCTATGGAACAATACACAGGCTAGGCAATCCATAACAGTGAATGGTCGATGATTTTAGAACAGTAAAAAGAAACTAGCAAGGTTTCCTGTGTAAAGCACATACCCCATTAGCCACAGAAACACATTCCATGTTCTCTGCCTCCATGTACCTCGCGACACACTAATATTTGTAACCCTCTCCTAATACGTGTATCTTTTTCTAACAAACATTTCATAGGCAGCTATGGAGAGCCTCACCTTTTATTTCTTCATTAAACCCAAACAGAGACTGCTGTGCAGCTTTTTTACTTCCCATGCTCAAGACTTAAAACTCAACAGCTGAAAACTAAACCTCCAGAAATCCTTATCCCTTTGCAAGACTCCTAAGACACAATTCAAATCCTAAAGGACATCAGTTTATGTGACAACTTACACAGTGATACAAAAAAAAAAAAAATACTGAAAAAACCCCCTTTGTATTGCTGTATAATGCAGATAGAAGCAGCCTGTTATCCCAGCATAAAGGCTGCCTGATCACACTACTTATATTCCTATAACATAGAATTTCTCTACGGAAGCAAAGGCGATTCAAATAGGTGATAATCAGTATCAACAGATTTACTGCTACTTGAGCTAATCGGTATTGCCGAATACCGCGACTTACAGACTAAGGCAGCACTGAGCGTTATGATAGGATGGTATTATTTAAAGATTAATGGATAAACTTTCCAAAGGCCTTATCATATTGCACGAAGAAAATGCTGCAGAGAGAGCACATCTCATGAAAATGTTTGCTAAATCATTGTCTTTTTAACGGTTCAACTCTTCTACACAGGAAAACACCATCTGACAGAGATGTTTTGTTCAATTTGTATCACAGCACAGCACAACTGTGGTCCTACAAGTGTCTTGTGGGAACTCCATCATCTCACAACGACCATTACTCCGACAGCAGAGTCACTGGTGCACTTTTAAAGGCAGCTACTGTTGTGCCAGGCAGGCGTTGGCAAGGTGGCTGGGCTGACACATCTGCAGTGTTTGTGAGTCACGGTGGCACTGTGCAAAGCCCACACAGAGTTCATCACGAGCTATAAACACAGAATCAGAGAATCCTTTGGGTTGAAAAGACCTTTAAGATCACTGACTGCTACCATTAACCCAGTGCTGCCAAGGCCACCGCTAAACCATGTCCCCAGGTGCCAGGTCTACACGTCTTTTAAATCCCTCCAAGGACAGTGACTCAACCACTGCCCTGGGCAGCCTGTTCCAATGCTTGGCCACCCTTCCCATGAAGAAATTTTTCCTAATATCCAATCTAAACCTCCCCGGCACAACTTGAGGTCATTTCATCACAACAGTTATTCACAGGGTATCTAATACTGCTTTTGTGTAATGAACTATTATTTTTCACTACACTGATGTGCCATCTGAACTACCAGATCACAAGTAACACAATAAACATTCAAAAATCTGCAACTCTCATGCAACCAACAATTTTAAAGTTTTCTCTTCCATCATGTAATTCCAGGGAAAATCTTAAGGTATACAAAACCTATTTTTTTCCTTCATATTCTTATGGTTTATGTGGGTCTTATTTAATTCTATGAGCAGCTGAAGAGTCATTGATATCAGCATACTCTTGTATTAATTTGTATTATTTTATGTATCTCCAAGAATGATCACAGAACAGGCTTGCACATCACTTATGGAAGAGGAAAGTTCAGCAGACATAGACAAAAAGGGAAACACTTCCATGCAAACAGATTGGGTTCTTAATTAAAATGATTTGATACGCCTTATGAACAGTGCAAGTTATATCACAGATGATGAAGTTACCTTAGGAAAAATGTACTTTAAATTAACTACTGGAGGCTAAAGACAACTGAGCTGTAATAATAAGTAAATGTATATAGATAGTGTATAAATAATTAATTCGCTTTTCCTGAAAGACCTGGAAACAAATGAGAACACGCTGTGTATCGCTGTACTGTGCTGATCTCTAACTGAAGTGGCTTCCAAGACCCATGACCCAGAAAGGTTAAAGTTTGTGTCTTTCCCAGAGGCTGCACCTCTATGATTAACATTACAGAGAAACCCACATCAGAAAGAACTATCACCAGAGAGGAACAAACAATAATTCATGGAGATAATAAAAAGTCTAAGGAGCAAAAAAAACGATCCTACCTTGGTTCAACAAGAGTATTTTGAATGTTTTTCCTTTCCAGGAACACAACTGTAACTTTTACTAAATACCAAGTACTGGAAGGGATGATTTTTTTTGTTTCTTGAGGTTTTACAATCACAAGCAGAATTAAATGTTCCCAGTCTACTCCTGGATATTTCCTGATGAGAGATTTCCAATTGTACTAAAATCTATGGATGTTCTGAGATGCAGACAGATGTCTGCGAGGCCACAGGCTGAGGTCATCAAACTCATCTCATTTGTGACCTAAGCTGAGTCTCTTGGCTCTCTTAAAAAAAAAAAAAAAAAAAGGAGGGGAGGGGGGAGGATGATGGAAAGGACACCAAAGAAACTATGTGNTCCTGATGAGAGATTTCCAATTGTACTAAAATCTATGGATGTTCTGAGATGCAGACAGATGTCTGCGAGGCCACAGGCTGAGGTCATCAAACTCACCTTAGTTGCGACAGGAGCTGGGTCTCGTAAATCTCTTAAAAAAAAAAAAAAAAAAGGAGGGGAGGAGGGGAGGATGATGGAAAGGACACCAAAGAAACTATGTGCTAATTTATCTAAAGAATTTTTCTAGTTAATTTTTTAAGTTAATAGCAAACACACATTTTGGTAACATATGGCCAAGATGACGCACATTGAGAATATACATAATATATTTGGTCATCTATCATTAACTGCTCCTCACAGTAATTACTGTTTCTGGTATTATTAGCAGGCAACTGTCTGTTATCTCCTGCACATCTAACCAACCAAATTTTAAAGAACTCACATTTAAATCTCATTTCAAAGGCAGTTTTACAGCACTAAGTGAGCTAAACTGCTTCAATTTATATATGTATATTACATAAATTTTCATTTATCAACGAAAAGTTCAATTTCTTGCTCTTGAAACATTCAAAGAAAAAAGTACCACACTGATGCTGACATCATTTTGGCTGCTAAAGGGAAGCTAAAATTGGGTCTCTCAAAGCTGCAGGCAAAATACTACAATGGATAACAAATATTCCTTGTGTATACATGATTGGAACGGCTGTCTCCATTGGGCACTGACTGTACATTGTGGAGCACAAAATGGATTCAGAGAAGATTTTATTGTTAGAATCAGTTCATATGGACATGCAGTATTCAAACAGTTTATTTTACAATCACTGCTACCTGCTTCCTGACCCCACAGATACCCTTTTGCTTAAAACAACCACTGAACTTCCAAAACACTACAAAAATCCACCATGTAAATAAATATAGCACAGAGGTTTCTATTAAAAAAAAAGAACAGAGATACATTGATAGCAAATTTTCTGAATTTTTTTCCCTTTGATGGCTGCAGGGCAGTCCAAATTTCTCCATATAATCCACTGTTAGCATCAACACTGTTTCTGTTCTGCCCTTAAAAAAACAGAAAAGGAGAAAAAAGGTTTTGCACAGGAGCATTAATAGTTCCACTTGCCCTGTGGCAAATGGGGAAAATATGTCAATGTGAATTACTGTACTGTCTCCATGGATCAAGATTTCTCTTAGTGCTTTCAAAATTCCACTAACAGAAACAATTGCTAAGAGCATTTGCTACTTAGCCTGCTATGCTGGAATCAAATAAGACCCTAGGATCAACTAATGCTAAAATATTATCTTCTCTATTGATTTTCTCTCCCTACATTAACTGAGGAAAGAAACAGCTGAATAATTTTAGCTGGAAAGAACACTGGATCGCTCTCACAAGGACATCCAAAGAACTTAAATAATCAGGATAATTGCAAAATAGAATTTTGAGCAGCTTACACTTCCAGAACTGTAGGAATATCACAGTATAATTTTACTTCATTCTGACCCAAACAAGTTGCACTATATATTCTACTCACTACACAGAGTTACAGTGGGGAGTGGAATATCTCTTCTTTACAGAAACCAAGCACACACACACAGATGCATTGGAAAAAATAGTTCTAATTGTGTGCAGTTGTGCATGCACATTCAGATGCAAAGGAGTGAGCCAAATACTATTAAAGACATTCCAAGTCCATTTTCTCTACTGGAAGGCTACTTTATGGGTGTTTTATTAAATTCTTTTTTTATATATCTCTTGCCTAGTACAAGATTATGGTCTCAATTAATTAATAAAGTACAATTGTTGAAATTCTTGGGCCATTGGGCAGATCTGGTATGAAAATTTATTTCTAAACTTGATCTGGCCAACAAGACTGAACAACTAATGAAATCCAGACACATGTACTTACACACTGTTGATTATTTCTACCAAATAGCAATTTATTTTCACTAGAAAAGAATAATCTTAATTCTTGTACTACATTCATCACCAGGATTCATACACATCTAGCAAATTCATCTAAGGCAACCATGAAGATGCAACAAATTAAGAGTTTTGCAAGGTGTCTGAGTTAGCAATACTGACATTCTGGTTTAAAAAGTTAGTGCTACACAAAGCTAAAAATAAAAGATAAAAACAAACACATATTAAAAGGATTATGATCCTTAGGACACATTTGTCAATGAAAAACCTCTCTCAGTAGAGATGGTTCTAATGGGTATTTGTCATCACCTTCACCAACGATGTGGACATAGATAGAAAATCTTTGCAAAAATGACTGTGAACATCATAAAAAGAATAATAACTGTCTAAAAAATAATAGCAAAAGTGCAATCACACAGTCATTTTGGATCACAGATAAATGAAAGTCACAGATAAATGAAGTAACAAAACATGCTTTAATAAATCCAAGCTTTGCCATTAAAAAAGACTACTGTCACACTGACAGGGTAGGGAATTAGAGCCTTAAAAGTGAGTGCAACTCTGTCAGCTTCAAGAATTACACCTCGACATGAGGAGGTAATGTTTTCCTTGAAAAAACTGCTAAATTCAAGTATGGAGGAAATCTTTGCCATTGTGGACAGGATTACCAACATTATAAACAGTGAACTGTTGCTGCCAGCTCTGGCATCTACATTCTGTATGGTCAAAAGTGTACAAAAAGAAAAACTCAATGCTGATGGAAAAAAAGCCTTGAAGAACACAATGTATTCAGATTGCCAAAAAACCCGAGAGATAACATGATTACACTTTGCAGGGAGAAATACCAGACACTAAACGACTGCCTAATCTTAAAGGAAGACATAATAACACTGAGCAGCTTAGAAGCTCATTCAAAAATCTGTACTTTCTAAGTTGGTTTCTTTTGCTTTTGTTAAAATGGATGTTATTGACTACACTGCCAAAGGTTATGGTGGTGTCCTACCTCCTGTATACTTCAAATGCCCTTCTGAAAGATCAGTCTGACAAGAATTTGGGGCTGAACTGTATCAAATATTTACATGATACAAAGAGGTTTGAGGTAACCGGGAAATTCCTTTCTGATCCCACACTTTGGGGAGTTACAGCTCCAAAAACTTGAAGTTGATTAATTGTTGGTCACTACTCTGCTTTCTGTTGGGATGAACAGAACAGATGAGCTTTCTTTCTCTGAGCATCATCTACTGATATCAATCTCTCCCTGCTCATGACATCCATTAACAGGAAGCAATTACTACTGAGAAGCTGTGATGAAGAGGGATGTCTTACCATAAACCAGCTGAATTCCAGGAGAGAGCTCGTGATGATCCCACTGAGAGCACCGTGGACAAGAGGAGAGAGATTCTCTTCAAGACCCACACAGCATGGGAAACACTAAACTTGGGGACTTTCAATACTAAATTAGTAACAAGTTCTTTTTACTGTCATTAAACAACTGAAATACTTTGGGGTTCATGCACTTCTCCACCGAGGTGCACCGAAATAGGGGTGTTTGTAGACTAGCAATGAATAAATGCGCATTGTGCCAGGTGCTCGAAGCGCAGTCTGCAGTGAGATGGAGTTTCTGTGGCACCTTCATCACCCTACACAGGGAATGCTGCTGGGAGAAGTGTTCTCAGGAAGATAATGACAGCGAGTCCTTCTGAAGGACCAGCGCTGCTGCCACCTCGCTCGGGTTTAGCTCAGTTAGTGCTTCTTTAAGAACATTGTCTCTCGTGCACTGCAAGACTGTTCTTGTCTCTGACAAGCAGAACTGGATGCTGCCCATCAATTTCTGGTATTTAAGCTGCTGACATCTTAACTGATGACACAGCTTAGACTCTTCCATTCGGTTTGCAAAAAAAGTCGCATAAGACGGAGCCCAGAGGAATTCTGCTGGCGAGTGTTTTTGTAAGGGAACAGAGGCGACTCATAACCGGGAGAAATCAGAAGGATTTAGGCACAGCCAAGATTCGGGAAATGCACAATCAGTTCCTGATTCTGTCACCATCCTTCCATCATCTTTGTCATCCTAAACCACTTCCTTTCTATCCAGGTTCCTCATCTTTAAAATATGTACAGTATTTGCTTATTAAATGCTCATGCTTGCTGTCAGAGCAAAATATTCAGACATCCCATTACAACTGAAGCGTCATTCTCCATATGTCTAACAAGACCAAGGATAGGCATATATTCATCCACAGTGTAAATCTTTGTGTCAGCAGTGTGCCATCATTCTAGTTTCACAGTGGATATATAAAAAATAGACTGTGCTACCCTATAAAGAAATATAACAATCTGCAGGAAGTTGACTGTGTAACCTGAAGTTTGCGTTCCCCTGATCTGTCTCATGAACATAGGTCTCCCCTGTCGCCAGTTAACTGAAGTCAATGCTGCTAAAAAAAATATAGTTTTGAAGGCCTGTAAAATTACATTTGTTTTAATACAACTGCTGTGTTTTGGGAGTATCACAGCAGCCCCACACTGAATCACTAAACTGTAAAAATAGCAATAAGAATTCTGTTAGGCAAACCCTTGAAAGATCACCAAAACAGTAATAAATTAATCACGGGAGTATGGGAAGGAGAAATTGAGATGAAAAAAAGTTATATTCATGTGTTGATGAAACATTTACACTACCAAAAAAGTACTGTTGTTAGAATCAGAAAAGACTGTTTACTCCACTGTGGTTTATACACTTTTTTTTTTTTAATGCTGGCTATAACCATGTTGTACAGAAGAACTAAACACAGCGGTGTAAGACAATACCGCTTCCTATGAGATGGCTATCTCAGCTCCGAGCTTTTAGCCATCTGTAACTGTACTCCAATCACAACTGTATTCATTAATAAAACATGTCAGTGCCACCATCTGCCTGCACGCTCCTCTCTTCCTTAATTTTGGCTTTACCCAGCAAAGACGTGCGCGTGTTTAACTCACCATCACCGTGCCATGGACGTCCCACCGCTCAGGTCCATGCACACACAGATCCTCTGAATCCAACCTAAACCAAATTCTGCCAGAAAGGTGACTCCTCATCACTCCCCCCACAGGGCTACTATTAATTGCACAAAACACTTACTAGGAAAAAAAAAAAAAATTAGATCTTTTTCTAGGTCCTGATAAGCACAACACACACATCACTTCTGTAGTAATTATGGCACATGAAGTAAGTGTGAACTATGTACTGGTCTGCAGTTTCCACAATCAGTTTAGCTTGAAAACAGCATTTTTCTGTTTTTACTGGGAAAATTAAGAAGTCTTTTTTTCTTTATGAACCAAGGCCTGATGTTCCTGAAATGAATGAATGTTTGCCATCCAAGTATTTTTGTTTCTCAGAGCTCTTAAAATAATTATGAACGTGAAACAACAATCACTGTTATTCAGACCACAGTTTTCAGGTGTTTAAACTGAGAGACTAGAGGGATTCAATTAAACATTTAATGTAGAGGACAGTACAGTTGAGTGTGCCAAAACAAACTTCAGCTCACAGCTGTACTAAAAATTTGAAAGATTTTCAGTAAAAGAAATCCATATTTTATTAAAATTCTTGCTACAGCTATTGAAATAACATATGCCACCATAAAATAAATGTTTAAATCGGTACTGTACACTGTTCTGGATAATGCCTGCCTTAAAATCAACTCTCTCAGTACCTCATTCTTATTTTCAGCAAAATAGATAATAAGAACTGTCTTTTACCACACAGTCTCTCAGCTAAATTCTCTCTCCCGTTACAAATTAGCTACAGGCAAGATGATAGGAAAAACAAATGCCAGCAATAAACAGGTATTTGGGGGATCAGAAAACTTAAGGGGATGATTTCTGTGATGGAATGATCTTTTCCAGGAAAAGTCCTCCAACTTTGTTCAAGGCCAGGTTGGGTGGGGCCCTGAGCAACCTGGTTTAGTGGAAGGTCTCCTTGCCCACGGCAGGGGGGTTGGAACAAGATGATCTTTAAGGTCCTTTTCCACGTAAACCATTCTGTGATTCTATAAACTAAAGAAATTCATACAAGTTTTGAAGTCTGAAGGCACTGGTTACAGTCAAAAGCTGCAGTTCAATTCTGGTATCACGGGGTGCCTTCATCTGTCACTGTTAAATGAGCAGGATGTTCTAACATGACAGATCCCTCCTCCTCCACTTGCTGCCATCTCCAGAAGACAGAGCAGATGCCACTAAACACGACCTCTGAGCCCCATCATCCGACCAGAGCTTTACTCCTCTGGCTGCCCACCAGTCACAACCATCCCACCACGCCCCCTCAGCTTGAGTAACACTGTGGGAGGAAGCGCCAAAAGCCTTGTTCAAACTGAAGGAAATGTTGTCCACTGCTCTCCCCTCATCCCCAAATCAGCCAGGTTTTCATGGAACTTAATCTGCCCAGACAGGCAGGATCCACCTGTGATAAATTCACGCTGACTGTTCCCAGTCACCCCCTTCTGCATCATGTCCCTAGAAACACATTCCTAGTCCTCCTACTACCATTGTAGTTGTAGAAACCTTTTTTTTTTTTTTGCCCTTGACATTCAAGTCCCAACATGAGCTTTGATTTTCCTAACACCACCCCTGCATGCCAGGGCAGTATTTGTAAATTCCTCCTTTGTAGCCTCTCCCTCCTTCCACACATATGATGCCCTTAGATTTCCAAGTTTACTGGAGGCTGTGTAACAACTCCACAGATCCAATTCACACTCAGCAGTTTCCTGAGCAATTTAATCTAATTATTTGCTTCCACATTTCATTCAAAAAGAAGGGGTTTTTTTTCTTTTTAAACAAAGCCAAACTTAAGGAGCATTGACATCTATAATGGGACTTAGAAGGCAGCATGTGAGTAGCATTTAAAGGCCTACTGGGAGCAAAATTACAGCTCTGAAGAAGAATGTGGCTTCTAAAATTTAATTTAACTGTTTCTTAGGCCTCTTAAATCCTTATCTGTGCTAATCACTGCAAACAACGAGGTGACTATTCAGAAAAAAATATCCTTTTTTAGGTGCAATTTGGGTAATTAAAAAACACAGCCACCCAGCTTAGGCAGTATTTCCTAGAGTCATCTCTTCCAGCAGCCACAGAAATATCATACTGTGGTACATTTTTGTAAATGTGATTATAGAGTCATTTATATATGTGACATTTTAGTAGTAATTGTACAAGCACAGCTAAATAATTGTACTTGAAAATTTGATGACGGAAACAAGTTTTTCTTTCTTGCATTCATCACTACTGAGAATGCAGTGGGTCTTTTAATAAATAATAACCTAATTTCTGGATGTTCTAAGGACAAACCTTGTGATTTAAATATAACTCAGTCTACTAAATGCTCCTATGAAAGAAAGATAATATAAACCTCCATCACATATAACTGATAGCAAACTGATTTTTTTTTTTAGTAAGAAGTTTGCTTGGGTAAAATAAAGTTCTAATTTTTTTCCCCCTACATTTTGCTTTATTTAACTAATTGCCCTAGAGATGAAAAATGTGGCCAGGTTATCAAATATTCATCCACAAATAATGCATAAAATATTATTAGACTGATGATAGTTGATAAAATTATGGCCTTTTTTATTCCTAAACACTGATTTTAGATAATTTTTTAAAAGTGCATTTCACATAAGTGATTTTTATGTTCAACACCTCAAACCACATGGACCAAATCACAGGATTGCAGCCCAGAAGAGGTAAAGTTTCAGATACAAATCATTGAATTGAGTAGGGAAATGCAGCAGGGCACTGTGCCAAGGTGGAATTTGTACCTGAAATCACTACACCCGTAACTTTATTTAGATTTCTCTTCAGAGGAAAATACTTGAAGGAGGACTTCCCCCCTCCCCATGCCTTTTAGCCAGGGCTGGGCAGGGTGTTAGTGGCTGCTTTGCAAGAGAAGTCAGTGAGCTCAGCCATTCTCCCATAGGTAACCTCAGCTGGTCTGTCCTTACCCTCAAACTCCTCCCCGCTGTTTCCCACGTTGATTTGCTCATGATTTGCTCCTCTTAACTTCCAGTGGTAAAAATGACCTAACTGCAAATTTTGACATCTCCATGTGATGGTACAAGAGGAAAAAAAAAAATCATCCAGTGGAAAGTAACATTTCTACATCCTATTTCTGATGCAAGAGACCTGTTAAATCCTGATGTTAACGAGTTGACTTCATTTGTACTGATCTGTAGTATCAGAATGAGAGACAAATCTTAAAATCCTCCTAACAGTTTCTCAAAACACCATAGGCAGATTTCTGCTCTCTACTTATTCTGCAATTTGATCCTTTTTTTTTTTTTTAAGTGTGGATTTATATAACAAATTCATGAGCTAGAATCACAGACATCACAGTCACTCTGGAAGACCCACACAGATTTCCCTCAATATAATAAGAAAGTACAACAGTCCTCTCACAAAAACACCCTTCAAGTTTTGAAGCGTGTCCTAAGGATAACAATATCTGGACTTTGATCAGAAAAAGAGCAAATTCCAGAGTTCAGCAACACATGCTCCTGCTGATTCTTTTTTCCTCTGTCCTTTGGCGGCTGCAGGTATCACTGGGCATTGCTGACACCCATGTGTTGGCAAACCACTGCTTCTACACTTCAAACTGGACATCAGCCAGAGAGAACTAAACTTCAAACTTTTCTATCCTCCCACCTCTTGCTTTTTTAATGTAGCCTTAACTTTGTGACACTGCTCTTGAGAAAATGAGCAGGAAAGGCTTTAAGCGTAGAAAAACACTCCCTAGATCTTGCATGGACAGCTAATGGCACTTCATGACCCTAAACCCATTACTGGGTGCACCTCATCCCACCATTTAGTTCCAAGACAGATGCAGGGTCATGCAGGGCACCACCCGGACCAGCAGGATGTCTCCATCGCCCAGTTCAGAATAACCAATTTACAGAGGGATGTTTGTAAGCTTTCCCACAGAAACCACACAGTCAGGAAAGCCCACATCTACTGTACCCTGAGCACCTCTGGCACCAACAAGTCCCAGACAAGGAGCAGCTGAAGATCCTTGAAGACCTGCTGCGTTTTGGGTTTGCACAACAGTATTTAAGCCCACCTAACTGTAAGTTCATTCATCTCCTGGGAAACAACAACATACATTTCTACTCTCATATTTACAGTGTGTACTTGTCAACAGGATTTTCATCATTTCTGCCTTCAATTTAACAGCACAAATATTTTGACACCAAAGGTTGCAAAGAAGATGAACAGATTTCACGTCAACACAGACCAGTATGAAAACAATATACCCTCAGGTCACTGGATTTACTTGAATTTTCTGCCTGGTGTTGAACAAGGAGATTCCTTCCTGTGAATGGCCATTTCATGTTCAAACTAAAGGGAAGGGCAATACAGCTGTGTCATTTGAGGAAAAAAAGTCTCCAGGAAGTAAATATTTACTCTCTGCTGAATAATTGTCTGGTTTGGAGCTTAAAATGATTTAAAGAGGGAGTGATCTGCTTAAAAGGTATCACCAGGCATATAACAATAATTTATAGTGGCTTTGTACAGGCACAGAGTACAGCACTCCCCAAAACCACAACAAAAACCCATTGTGTTGAATGTTGAGGAAGGCAAGGGGGAAAGGAGAGTACTCCTGGAAGTGTTCAAGGCCAGGCTGGATGGGGCTTTGAGCAACCTGGTCTAGTGCAAAGTGTCCCTGCCCATGGCAGGGAGGGTTGCAATGAGATGATCTTTAATGTCCCTTCCAACCCAAACTGCTTTGCGATTCATTCTATAACTCTTAAAGCTTTGTAATTTAAGTATAAAGCAAAACGAGAAGTGTTCCTCATGTTTTGGACATAAATAAATGCAGAACAGTGATAGCCAAACGGTACCTCTCAAATCTGTGTGGAAGGAGGCAGCTTTTCTGACTGAAAATGAAATACTGGACCAGATGAGACACTAAAAGCCACATCCAGTATCTAACTGCATATAGCAGATGAAGTGAAACATGCTACAAACAGTATGTATGCACATATATGTGTCTGTGACATGTCAAAACCAAACTCATTGTTTGGGTACCAAAACACAAATGCAATGAATGCAGCCAGCATCCAGTTAAACATCTCAAGGATGTTTAAATAGGTGTTGGTGAGTCTCATATGAGGCAGAAGCATTAGGTTTTAATTGCCAGCCTTTATAACTGTGTAACAAAATACTTCTAACAACTGAAAGCACAAATGTGATGATTAAAATATAGTCAATCTTACTAAGTTGTCCTCTAGTCAAATGCAGGGAAGTAATTCTTTTCCTAAATTATTTACTAAAGACACTTGTGAGAGGCAATGTGCCCGTGGAATCACCACCTCAATCTTTGTTTCCTTTCTTATCTTAGCCGAGGGAAAATGAGGATGCTAAACTGACAGTGCCTATAAGAAAATGGTGTTTAAAAACAAATATTACATTTCTCCCTTCTGGAATCTTCCTGGGTATTAGCACTGCATCATTTGGAAAACTGTAATTCATCACATCTTTCAATGCATTTCTTCTGGAGATACACAGATTCAGTGCAGCACTGCTTATGCTGATGGAACACAAAATGCAGGTGGCAAACAAAAATGCAATGCATCTGTCAAACACCACAATGAAACATTTAAATACATATCTAAAATATTCAAATCCTGACTCTCTTCAATTTTTCCTGGACTGGGAAATACATGAGGTGCTAGAGCATAGTTTTTATGTGCAACATCCAAATGTGGTAACAAGCTGAGTAATACCAAAAAACATTCATATGTAGAGTGGGGTGGGGGGAAGTTTTGACCTACATACATAGAACTAACACATTTTTCTTAGAAAGAAATAAGAATCACAGAGAATTCCTCATTACACATCCTACCCAAAGGTACCAAATTTCTCTGCTTTACCAAATTGTGTTTTGAATGCTACTCCTGCTATTTGAGTTTTCACTTCTAATGGCTTACATGGTCCATCAGTCCATCAATACAAAACTTCAAGAAATAAGAAGTATTTCAAGAAAAGTAACCCTGACAGCACCAGAAAAGAAATGTAGTCTATTAAGTAAGAAAAAAAAATAAAAATGTGAAGGTCAAAAAAAAATTTAAAAATTAGAAACAGATGGGATAAATAGCATCAACACAATGTAACATCTGTACTTTCAAGTAGTAATGATAAATTAAAATTAAATGTTGAATGTGCATTTTATCAAGTTATTTAAAAATGGTACTTTGTATGTTATACAGAAAACACAAATCAGTCACTGAAGTTTGTACATTATCCAAACTTTTGACTACTTTGACACGAAGTAGCTACATGAAAAGAAACGAATTCAATCATAAAAAGGTAATCGATGGTTTCCTTGCCAGAGGCAAAAGTTCTAAAGGTGCAAAGTGGTTTTTGTCATGAATTTTCCTTTCCTGAACCTGCAAGAGCAAGGTACAAAGAGCAGAACCTGTCACACACCCCTGGCTGCCTGCACTGTGCTCCCTGAACACATCAACCTGATGAACAAAGTTCTCCCAGATGGGCTCCCCCGACAGGACCAACAAATGGATCAAATGGACCTGACCTGGGTTATGTTTTACGAGAAGACAAGAACCAAATACTTGGCACCGAAATGTGAAAATGAATCTGGAGTTTGAGGTTGACTGTAAAGAGTGCAATGTAAGATCCATAAAACTCTGCCATCCAGGATTTGCTACTGTTGAAGGATTCTGCCACCCCAATACACAATAATCAAAACAGCAAAAACCACAAACCCCAGGATCACCGATCCTAAGATGCTGAGGGAAGAAAGAGGAAGAGAAGGGGATGAAAACAGTGGGAACGGTGCCATGAAAATTCAGGGGGAAAGGATCAGCAATGAAGGCAACTCTTTGATTACCAGTGAAAAAGTGTTCAAGGCCAGGTTGGATGGGGCTTTGAGCAACCTGGTCTAGTGGAAGGTGGTGTCCCTGCCTATGGCATGGGGGGTGGACTTGATCATCTCTGTAGGTCCCTTCCAACCCAAACCATTCTGTGATTGTAAGAACAGCCACAAAAATGGCTTCTGACCCACTATAAATGAAAGATGACTCTGCCCAAGGCTGAGACACCACAATGAAGGATGACCTATAAAATAATCAGACCATCACCTTTATAAACCCATTCTGGGTGCTTCCTGCCCACAGCACAGTATGTCCCCAGCACTGCTGGAAACACCAGCCTCCCTCCAAAAGCCCTTTCTTTCTCTTGCCCTCAGTGCCTGGTTTCCACACTGCCAACAGTCAGCACGGCTCTGGAAACAATCTTTAAAATAACAACTTGGCAAGACAACAATATTTTTAACTGTCATTTAAATGCAGGTGTATTTCTTCATGTGCTTCATCGGCCGTTTGACACTAAAAGAGTTATTATATTTTTGCACTGTAACACAAGCAAATTTGGGGAGGACTGAAGGTTGTCTCTGTAGACACACTTTTTAAATTTTTTTTCCTATTATGACAGAGCAGCTGGAATTCTGCTTCTTTCTTTTAGAGAAAAAAAAAAGAAGCTAAAGAAAACAGACTGAAAATTGGCACTTTGTGTCTGATGCAAATTAAGTGGAATAAACAAAATGCATTTTATTTTTTTATCGAGTCAGCAAATGCAAGAAACCAGATGACCTCTGGAACAAACACCAATATGTACTTACAAATAACAAGTTTTCACATGATTTTGTTTTACTTATTTAATCCCTACTATCTCTTCACCATATGTCTGCAGAAAGGTTTTCTTCTGACCAACTGAGTAGTGAACATAATGCAGTGGACAGGCTGGCTTATTTGAGGTGGGTGATGACGAACAACTTGGACATCCTGACAAATGAGATAAATGTCCTGGCAGTCATAGCTTATTTGATTATAGGGAAAATTACAGTAAAAAGCAAAATACTGCTGCAATTTGCATTTCTCCTCTTTTTATTTTAGGTTTTCTGGTAAGAACAACTTCCTTTAAAAGCAGATGCTATTTTCTTTTATTTAATATGAAAAATGTGTATGTTGAAGCTGCTATAAGTGTTCACAAATACATTTACTGTATTTGAAAATACATTTAGTTATCAATGTTATTCTTGAGTCCTGGTGTTGGTCCATAATGTTTAGAATGATAGAATATTAGTAGGTGGTTAGTCCTAAACTAGTTTTATATGTGGGTAGAGCCCTTCCCAAATCTTCGTTCGCGAAGCCTACCCATGATGATGAGTCCTAAACTAGTTTTATATAATTTACACACATTTTTATACTAGTTTTACATGATCTTTTTACAGCAACAGTTTCAAGTACAAGTGTAAATCAAGTTTTGCCCTCTGTAAATACTGTCTTTAAAACAATTAGGAGGAATTTTGTATATACAATAATTAAATCTGTTTTAGAAGTTGCATTACAGAGTTCTACTTTCAAGCCAGTATTAAGGTACAACTAAAACCTTTGCTTATCATTGAGACTGTAAAATGCCAAACCCTATTAAAACAAACTTTCCTTTTTGTTAAATATTTTGAAGAGTACTAGAGTGAGTACTATATTTAGTAATAGTAAAACTCAACAGCTTCTAGAATTTCTTGCAGCGAATGCATGCAAGACTCAACCACTACAAAACTAAATGTAAACTACAGAGTTTGCAGTTGAAGGGACAGCAAAGGTGAATAAACTCCAAATTAAGATACTTTTTTTTTTTTCCATTTCTTAAATACATTACATCTCACATGCACACAATAATGGTGTGATTCCATTTCTGAGCCCAAGGGTTATATATGTACAAACTGTGTATCTAAGAGACCTGAAGCTTCTGCATGCAGCAGAAGGCACTGACACTGCAATAGAACCAAAATTAACTTGGAAACCTGCACCTATTGCTGGAAAATCAACCAGCTGAGAAATAGGGTATCTTAAAAATTTTCCAAACAACCTATTATTATCCCTATTCTAGTAACATCTAAATGTGCCAGATGAAATCATAGCCCCATGGCGTGAGCTCAAAATGAGCAAATGTCTCCCATTAGAGATGAAGGAGATAAGACAAAGGGAAAAAAAGGCACAGACAGTTGAAGTGACTTGGTTGATGTCAACAAATGCATCACTGGCCAAACTAGTAATATAAAACCAGTGAGCTTTCTACACCAGAACAGTTTGGAATTTGACCCTTCAGATTGGTATTTACAAAATGACATATCTAGGCATCATATTTACTTGTGCACAGAATTCCCCCTCCTTCCCCACCCCAGACCCCAGGAGGACACTTGTGCAAAAACCAAGAAGCAGAACACTTGATTTGTGTTTTTGGAAACCGACGATAAGATTGGTTTTTATGTTTTTCTTCATTCCTTTCACCGCTCAACTAAAAATAAAAAGTACTTTTGTAAAAACAAAGAACAATGACATTTGCTTGGCTTTTCCTATCCTTAACCCTTTAATCACCATGGCACCGCTCACACACCAATCAACACTGGCAATTACATTGACAACCACACCAGCCCAAGACAAAAAGGTCAAGAACAAAAAATTTTAAAAGTTCTTCTGGTCCAGATAACTTTAGTTTTCTTATTTGCTGGGTGGGCAGTCAGTACTAGGCTGGTCTCTTATGAAACAGAGCAATCCCTTTGAGATCAGTCATAACACAGAGCCCAGAGCCCCAGTGATGCTCCAGTGGAGCAGATTTGGACCTCTGCATTTCACTGCAAAGGGCTCCAGAGAGAAAACAACACTGGTTATGGCCCTGCTGTTCCTAAAACCAGCTTGAGGAGGGGAGGATGGAAGAGCACTGGCACAAGAAGCCAGCTGAACTGGCTTCAGAGGGATCTCGGTACAAGTGCCCATCAGAAACAGGACTGCAGAGCTGAAAACCATCCCAAAAATTCAGCCACGTCCTTCCAGCCTGCTAAAATGGAAGGACTGCACACTATGGACCTCTCTCAGTTGGCATCCTGGACTTGTGCATATTTGGAGAGGGGGAAAGTGCAAAATTGTTAAAATATAATTTGCATCAACAAAAAAGAGAAACAGGAGGAAAAAATGGCCTCTATTTTATTAAATACAAATGTATCTGCAGCCCGACCAAAGCAAATAAAAAAGGATGATGGAATCAAGATGCACATTAAAGATTTAGGAAGTATCTTTAATGCACCAAAACTCCATGAAAATTGGACTTGAAGCATGTCAGGGCCGACATAGCAGTGGAACAAGGAGGAAAAGTGGAGCTGCATGTCAGAAACCCAGACCTCCTGTTTGCCTTCTGTAATTTATGGAAGCCCACTCCAGCTGATGGGAAATAGTAACGTCTCTGAAGAGCAGCATTAGGAAGGCCTCAGTAAATCAGTCTTTCCTATAACTGATGAAAAAAAACAGAATACGTTACATGTCGAGCTCTAAATGAAGAAAATCTACTGATTTTGGGTGTGATAAAAATATTACTATATACTGTCACTTTTTTCACTGCCAGATAAATGCTGGCACTCTTTACTCCTCAAGTCTATAAGCTGTTTTTCATCTTTGATATATTACAAAGTCTATATAATATGTGTGTGAGAAAGACTATGATTTAAGAGTAGTGTAATACTTTAAACATGTATTAATATATAATAACTTTGTCTATTTAATCCAAGACATTTTTTAAAATTAAAAATACATCAAATAAAAATCCATGGGACTCTTGTCCAAAATTACTCTAACCACACCATAAATCCATCACAAAACTATCTTCTTTGTGTGATGGAGTCCTGAAACGACTCTGTCACATGCACATATAATTATATATTTCAACCTTTTGAGGAATAGTAAAATACGTTGAAAATGAACTTACTACATAACTTTGAGAAACTGCGGCTCTATAAATCTAAACACAAAATGCAGCAAAACACTTGTAATTAAATATATGAAAATTAAGCATCAAACCATGAAGTACAGAAATTAAAGTGAAGCTATGAAAGCATCTAAGGAGAAGATAAACTATTTGTTAAAAAACCCAACAGCATAAAGGTAGTACTTCAAAATATTTTCCAGTCGTGCTTCTTGACCTGCATTTGAACTCTCTGCTGCTTGTCTTGGTCCGTTCCTGGGAGTCCTCCTTTCCTACAGCTGTCTGGTATCTGCTCTGATTAAAATGAGACAAATTCTTGTCCTAGGTCAGACCAAGGACTCAGACAGCCCAGCATGTTGTCTCTGGCCGTGGCCAAAGGTGAATGTCTCAGAACAGCACGAAGATCAGAGTATCCACACTGTAATACTTTTCCAAATGTGCAACTTGGTGCTCAGGGACCTCCAAAGCAAGAGCTCATGGCGGGGGGGTTACTAACACCTAACAGATTTCACTTATACTTGCCCAAATTGTGCCAGATTAATCTGCAGCTCCATGTCACCACCAAGATGCACCTTCCCCACCAAAGATCTTCGGTCACAATTTACACTCCACTCTTGGAGGCAAAAGAAGGAGAAAGCTGAGCTCTCCTGGTACCCCAATGATACATCAAAAGCAAAATGAGAAAACACAGCACCAATTACCTTAATTTAAAACCTAAAATGTGACCCAGATTCTTCAAGCAGAGCAAGTCTAATATTTAATAATAATATCTAATATTTAAGAAAGATAAATTACCTTGGCTAGTAAGAAGTGATTAGTTCTGGAAATATGTACAGTTAGGCCAGAAATAAAGAGTTTAAACATTATCTGGTGATCAGGAGGACAGACTGGGAGGTGCTTTAATTGCACAGATGAAGCACAACTGAGGCCAAGAAATCAAGTTACAACAGATTTTTAAAAGTTGAATTATTCACCACTTACAAGCCTCTCACTAGGGTCTGCATTTAATTTTTCTTTTCATTATCACACATGTCAACAAGAGGTTAAATAATGGTGAAATTAACTGAGCTTAAAAAAATTTTTTGGAGCAGGACTGTACACAGATAAAAATCATATAGCCTGAAAGGCCAACTTTAATAATTTTCTACTCTTGGGCTTAAAAGAACCGCAGCACAAGACAACAATCTCTTCACCTGGCAGTAATATGCACATAAAAACATAATAAGACGATTCTCTTCCAAAATTTTCTGGCTAGACCACAGTAAATATCCAAAGAGAAAGAAGGTCTGGCTACAGATGTCTGTGTAGATTGTGTTAGTTGCTTATTTGATTTACAAAGGATTGAAAGAGATTTCACGCTTCACAAGTTAGACGTAAGTGTGGTTGAAAAGTGATTTTTTTAACCCTGACAGAGGGTTTTACCTCCAGATCTGAGCCTGTTCTTCATGTAGAGGTTCGCCTCCTCACCCTGCACTCACAGAGCCAAAAAGAAGGTTGTTCACCTCCAAGATGGATGAATGCTGGATTTAAAAAGCCTAAAATCCCAGAGTTAATGTCACAGGTGTTCGCAGAGCAAGCTATTAATGTCAAAGACATTGAAAAGAAAATGGTTTAGAGACTGAAGCATTGAGATGTTTGATTAAGGTTAAGTGGAAAACTCTAGGGCTGGCATCTCAGATTATGCATTTCCTACGCATTTGAAAGGTCACATCAGTGGTATCGGATGTTTCAAAGCTCGCAAATACACAACACTGAAATACATTTGTTTGTTAATGTACAGAAGGACTAGGCTACCAAGAGAACTGGAAATTCAAAGCTCAAAATACAGCTTGGAGCAGTCCTCTGCCCTGACCTTCCAGCATCCACTCTGTTTGGGGATATTGGAGGATACAACCTTGCCTATTGCTCTTGCTGCCCATGGATCAGATGTCCAAGAGTTTGCTCTGTCCACTTTTTTGGTCGATCTGGCAGATATAATTTACTTCCACAATTTCCCAAGGCACCAAGGTCTGCATGTTCACCACTTGCTCTGTAACTCATGTATTTCATTATTTCATCATCAGGGTTTATGCTGGTCTCCCATTAGATTCATTAAATTGCTCCCCTGCTTCAGTATGAAGGGTTGGATGGAACAGCAGCTCTGCTCTGCTGTGTATTTACTGAGACTTGTAAAGAGTGTCCATAAAAATGGCAGATTACAAGTCAAAGTTCATATTTTAGAAATGAATGCTGTTGTACACGTGGGACTCAGAGAGTCACACACCCCCAAATTACTGCAGCTTGCTTCCTTCAAGCAAAAATACCCATCTCTGGAGAATCACACCGTATTTTTTCCAAGGAAAACTCCGTGCTTACACGTTACACTGGGATTTAATGGCAATTCAGAGAATAGCACATTTTTTTTCCGGCCAAGTGTAGGAAGGGGGTGTGTGCCTATTGCTTTTCTCCCAAGTATTTTCTGGTACACTACTACTTTTAGTGCTCTTTTATAAGGAACACGGCTTAGATATTTTCATACCCGTTAGTGATGGCTGTGGAAATGCACATAAATTTAACAAGACTGCAACACAGTTTGCTATTTTTAAAGCTGGGATACTTTATACTGGGGTCTTTTACCACATTAAAACACAATGAAAGCTAGGCAGCTAATTATCTAAGAGGTAACAAAACTTTTAAACTACACACAGATGTTGAGCTGCACTAAAAGGACAATTATTTGCCAAAATCACTGCCAAATTGAAGTTCCTATTTGGAAACTTTCACACACTTGTGTTTGGTGCAGCTGCAGCTGTTTAATTGCACATAAATTTTGTTTTACCCTTTCCGATTGTTATTCAAATGACATTATAGAGCAATTACAGCAGAATGACAATAACTAGTCCGTTAAAAGTTCAAATTGTAGAAGATCTGTTTAAATTTAAATTCAATAAAGTATTACAATAGTAAAATAAATGGATCTCTCTGTATACACATGAATGTTCTTATCCTTTCTACACAGAGGTACGTGTATTCAATACCCATATCTATTTTACAGGCACCACCAGGTGTAATTGCCAGCCCTGGCTGCTGTAATTGGGCTGGTGCTCATCTGCAGATGGGCTCATCATGTAGAGAGAAATGGGCATTTTGGGGGAGCCATTTATTTGATCACTGACTTCCAGATCAAGTGAGACAAGCAGTGGCCAGGGTCCCACTATTTATATATAAAGATATATTTATATATAAATAATTTGTATATTTATATATAAATAGAATAATTTATATATAAATGTATAAAATTCTATATTTTTATATATCTAAATATGAAATATTGCAGGCACCTGTGGGTGTCCAGGTAACTCCCACACAATTCTGGACCCTGGTTTTCTGGACCCTGGTTTTGTCAGGGTCAGCCCTGAGCAGGCACATAGCTGGTGTGGATGCTGAGCCTCCCAAGGGCTGATTACCAGGCATTTCGTTTAGCTGACTGCACAAATCTTCAGACCACAAAAACTCTGCAGACTTCATCATTTCGGTATTTATACTGCACCTAAATACTCCCAATGGACTTGATTACCTCTTGTACAAAAAAAATCTCTTAAAATTTGGCCTTGGAAATAGATCTGGGGGTTATAAATCAGGGCAACTGAACCAAAATAATGGACACCAGCGAAACACATCCTGGCGCAGCATCAATTATGTCCCTAAGGGTTCTCCTTATGAAACTGGGCAGATAAAACAGTTCTGTCTATCGTAAACCTAATGGATTTATGAGATTTTCAGCTGTACAACATCATCAAAGTCCACCTCAAGGGGGCTTATAAAAAAGAGGGAGAGGGACTTTTTATAGGGACAGACAGTGACAGGGCAAGGGGCAATGGTTTTAAACTGAAAGAGGGCAGGTTTAGATTAGATTTTAGGAAGAAATTCTTTACTCAGAGGGTGATGAAGCACTGTAAGATGCCTCCCAGAGAACCTATGGATGCCCCATCCCTTGGAAGCACCCTGGCTGCTTCAGTGGCAGATTAGCTATTTTTATAAGGTAGCCTGGAAATAAAATGTTTTGCCTGAGCAATACCAACTCATCCCCATCCGACCTGTAAACCTCTCACCTCGACACTGACACATCCTCAGTCAAGTAAATACTTATAAAATGCATCATTAAAACGACTGGATTAATCACATCCATATGGGTGAAAACTTTACACAAGTATAGCAAATCAAAGGCCCCAGCCTCTGATTTCTTAAATTCTTATCTCTATTACTGATGTCGAGCCCTTAAGGAGAGATTTCCCATTTCTTTATCTCTGCTGAAGGGGATTGATGCCCCAGCAGCCCAGCTATGAGCTCTCCTCTGCAGTGTGCTACAGGCTACTTTCCCAGCTCATACTCGGATGAGTTATGGGGTTTTAAATTGAAATGCTTTAAGAACCATTTTTTCAGGCTCTGCATAAGTTAGGCAGTATTCCAGTCTCCGAGAAATACTCTGAAGTCTGCAGATAGCAAATCATTAACATTCTGAAGACTCAGTAAAAATGGAATCAGAAGATTTATCTGCTGAAAATTGGTCAATCTAGTCCACATCCTGACTCTGGAAGTTGTCCAAGCACCTGATGTTTGAAGAGTAAATTTTCTGCAAGTAAGGAAAAAATATATTTATTTCTGACTTGCATTGTCAGTCCTCCTCATACAATCAAAGTGGAGGCTTTTATCCCTCCTAAAATTTTCATTTCCATACACTGTCTAATTATTCAATTATAAATTCTAACCTGTTCTATTCTAAATGGGCACTCATGAAGCAGCTACATTTTGTGTACAGTCATTTCCAAGACTTGGCATCAGTGCTTTTAGCAATGCTAATAACCAGCTCAAAACCTTCCATCCCTTAGTAAACACATGCTTAAAAGCACTAAACAAATTTAGATACTTCTTTCCCAACCACTGCAAAATCTCTCTGCCAAGTCTATTTGGTATTTTGTTGTTGACATAAAAATATCAGATACCTTAGAGAAATTGTCCTTCAGGAGCTATAAACTGTTCCCTACAAGCAGAGGAGACACCTATCTGGAAACAGGTATTCTGAATATCAAGAATTACCTACCAGTCCTGGGCTTCATTAAAAAACCTCTGTCTATAATACCACCTGATCTTGAGTCTATCTTGAAAAAATTGGGTACCTACTGTTAATTTCCCCTGAAAGACAATAAAGGATATATCATCCTTTGAAAGTACTTCTTGTCCGTTTCTGAAGCTAAACATTTATTTAGTTTCCTCTTGTGAGAGGGCGCTGAGATGGGATACAGAAGTACAGAATGAAAAAAATTGGGAAGAGAGGATAATACCTCATTTCTATCAACTCTAGGAGTCCTGTCTGCAGCCTTGAGATGACGTCAGAGGAAGAGTCAAAGCAAGGAAAATGTTCTTCTCCTGTACAGACCTGCCTTTCTGGGTATTCTCTAAGTAAAGAATAGAGCCAAGATTAATATCTAAATTGCTTTCTCTTTTGAGATTCCAGAAATCTGATATACCAATAAGCTTTTTAAAGTTCCAGCCCAAAAGCAGTCACATCTTTCGTGATAAGCACATCCCTCAAAGAACAAAGCAAGCATAAGCTATTTTTTATATATTATGAAATATTATAACCTAGAAGAACCTTCTGTAACAATGTAAACAGAGATCTTCCTTTGCTGTTTGCTCCTCTGTTTCAGAGCTTCAAGAGATACACATATCACTTCCTTCCCCTCATAAATCACAGATGCCAAATCTTCTATCTCTATACAACAAACTCAAATATACATTTAGCAGCAGTGTTTCAGGAAGAAAAATATTCTGATTTTACTAACGAAATCTGGTCATTAACAACTGTAATTTGTGAGCAAGCTTCAAAACCTCTCTGTGAAGATCCAAGTAGAGAAAAAGACTATACAATACATAAAAGAACAGTGATTTCACAGGAATCTTGAATTTGTCCACCAGGAGGTCTAGCAGCTCTAGAATGAGCAGTGGTCATTAGGTGTTCACGGAGGAGCACACCTGGTCAGAGATAGGAAGAGGAATACTGTGCTCAGTATCCATCCCAGTGCCACAAGCTAAACAAACAAACAAACAAACAAACAAACAAACAAACAAACCAACAAACCAAACTGTTTTGAGGTATAATCCTTCAAAATAAGGGTGGAAGAAGTTCCTTTACTGGGAAGGAGGAAGAAACGCTGAGAGAAGAGTTTTATAACCTTTAGTGGATCTGAAAAAAGAAGAGAGCTCACTCTCAACCAGAGCTAATTTCCTGCTCACTTCCCTCATTTTTCCAGGGATATCACAGAGCTGACTTCTAAACAGCAATGTCTCTTACCTAATGACTTACTAAGTACCTATCCATCGCCAACTAAGTTATCATCTAAGGCAGAGTTATCATCTAATCTAATAAACAAGAAAACATCACAGGGAAAATAAGGCAACCAGAAATTACGAATACACTTTGAAGAACGACTAACCATCTTTCTGAAGTTACTTGTAATATTTACATATAAAAAGAGGACAGCACACAGTTTCACAAGTTCATATATTACAAGCTCTGATGTTCTATCCATCTCCCATAAGAACTAATTGAAGGACGGATGAATTTGCCCCTGAGGTATTGGGTGGGAGATAAAAGGAAAGTCAAAGTACAGATGGGGCTACTATGGTTATGGCCAGTGAAAAGAATGCCAACATCCAGCAGACAAGGACATCCAATATGAAGATTCAATTACAGAGAGCAGCTCTCAGTGCCAGGGCACACCGGCACCACGCCCTGGGAAGAGCACGCTGATTCTACAGAGGCCATTTATTTTAAAAAATAAATAAATTGATTTGGGGAAATGATGGAAGGCAATCAGAATGGCCACTGAAAAACTTGACAATCAATGAACCATTCTTCAGACCTCCACTGCTTTAAACTGACTGAAATTTCTGAAATAAAAGCCAGACTAACTAAAGACGGGTCTGTAGAACTGATGGTTCAGACCTCCAGGATTTCTTCAGAAAATCTCACATGACCACCAGAAAACCACAACTGATTCTTTGTGTGCCTCTTGACATAAAAACCACACTTTCTGGTAAAAAAAGCTCAGCTAACATTAGCATTTGTTTCCACTCATTTTATCATGCTCTCTGCCACGCTGCTTGGAGGGGAAGGATATGTAACATTTTTCACAAACTGTCATAGACTTGCAGATCAGTGGGTTAATGTATCAGCCTTTCACCTTTGGAAACCACAGTTCAACAGCCTGAATTACTACGGTAATAAATGTAGTATTGTCTTAGTTCAGTACAGACTTGTGTTTGAAGAACTGTAACAAAATATTTTTATAACCTTGTGGAAAAGATAAGAAGTTGGCAATTCTCTTTTATGCCACAGATTTCCTGCGTAATCTCAAGCAAGCTAATTAAACCCAGCCTTTGAAAATAATTAGCTAACACTCTGATTTTACTTAGTCTGGTTTAAATAAAACTACTTACTTTGATAAACTAAACTATGATATGAAGTAAGAATAAATTATTCCCATAAATAGGTTCACAGTAGGTAAAATAGGTTACAGGCCAATAAAAGTAAAATTTACATCTAGCTCAGGTTAGAGCTAAAAAAATGTGTTTCTTTTAGGAATAGCGAGAAAAAAACATTGTTAAAATCATATTTTCAGCTTGAAACCAGTTTTCACATTTCAATAATAAAGCTGTGAAAAACAGAGCTTGTTAAAAAAACAAGCAAGCCCACACTGGGATACCTCACAATTGGTGAGGACTTACTTAGCAGCCCTGTGACAGCTCTATCCAGCAGTCATTTTGCTCATGGATAGGTTATGTCCATGAATTTTAACTTTAGATTCACCCATAACCATAGATACCATACGGCACAGTGGTCAAAGTAATCTTTATAACCAGTATGTTTAAGGGATTTACAATATCGTATCATCCATCCTTCCCTGAAAGTGAATGGATCTTTAATTTAATATCTATATTTTTAAGAACTCAGAGCCCTAGGCAGGATATATTGTTCCTTAAAAGAAAGGCAAAGCCTTCTAAAACCAAACTCACCGCAAACAAGCGCACAGCCAGATAATTTCCTGCTTTCGTACAACTAAGGGGCATGTTAATTCTTTTACTGTAGTAGGGATTAGAAAAAAACCCCTATTCTATTGATTTTAATGGTGCTGTCACTGTAGCAGAATAATGCTTTTCCAGTATCACTTTGCATTACTGCTTCAACCTCTGATGACAGATGAAAAGTACTGAATCTTCGCCAAAAGCTGAATACGCCATTATCTCTTTTTGCACAGCTGCACAGACATATCCTAATACAGACTGGGGATTGCTACCATTTTGTTTAGGGCTTAAAAGTAAAATAAAAAATAAAAAAAGACCCCATATCCTAAAGGCAAAGGCAACCTGAAACTTTGCTCAAGGAAGCATGAAAGCACAATTCCTTTGCCCACTGTACGACTACCTCGGAATGTCACATTACCATACGTGGAGTTAGTAATGGGCAGCTGAACTCTGAAATGTTGTTTGGGTTTTATTCTCTGTTTGTTCCTGTCAGTTCGGCAAATTCCAGAAATGGGATAAATAAATGCATAAAGGTTTATATTAACTCAGTCTAAGTTATAATGTAATCCAGATACTATTGGGAATAGAGGCACCTAAGCCTGAAAGGGACTTTTTGAGTCACTGGCTCTAGTTTTCAACTACCATTCACACTTAGTTCATAGATCACACTCCACATTAAAGCCAGCTCGTGTCCAGACCCACTGTGTCTGTGAGAGCATTCGCTCATGGTCAGAAGCCTCCCAGCCTCAGGCCTGAGAGCAGTAATTGTCAGTTTATATCAATTTATTTCTTATGCTAATGCTGGCATTCAGCTGAAGGAACTCCTCAAACTCCCTCCTTCTCTAATTCTCTGCTATTCTTACAGACAGCAAACATACCCACGCTCTCAGCACACATCTTGCTGTGCTGCCAACCACTCAGCCTGACCTTCCCGGGACACTCCTGCCCGTGGTTTCCTCCATTACGTTAACAGATCTTCCCTGCCCTGCCCTGGTATGAATTCTTCATTTGTGAATGTGATGACAACAGTAACACACGTGGTCTGACATGGTACAAAAGCCTTATTCAATGGCATTATGACTTTCCTCTCTTCAGTGGAAGTTTCTTACACAGTGCATTGCATTTGACCTCTCACATGGCTCCTTTCCATTAGTGGCTGGCAGTTTACCTGCACTCTTTCTCTTCCTATGTCATTTCAAACTATGGAATAATATGGACCAGGAAACCTAGAGGTTAAAAAAAACCCAAACAGCGGTCTTTCAGTGCATATCCTTGCAGTTCATGGTACAAAATTTGAAACCATTAGTATTCCTCATCATCTTCCTCCCAGATGTTCTGATCATTTACTAGACATTGGTAATTCTGTCCTACTTCACCATCTCAGCATATTGCATTCAACCACTCTTCCTGCAAGATCACTAATGAAAATATTAAGTAAAACACACTGAGATGAATTCACACACCATTAAAAGTCCTCTTTCTGCCTTACTTTTCTTTACATCAAGTCCTCTATCACACTCACCATTCCTTAAATAATTTTCATCTCCAGTTTCACCAACAATTTCCTGAAGTGATGCTTATTAAGCACTTCACTGAAGCCCAGACTGAGCAGAAGTATCAGTTACTTATTTTAGTAAACTCAGACTATCCTTTATGACATTTCTATCTACTAGATCAGAAACTATTTCCTCTAACCCTTTCCAAAGGATGTGAGTGAGGTGCAACTAACAGGTCAGCAGCATTTTTCAATTAGTAATTGCTGTTCTCTATCCTCATTGTCACTAGCCATCTTCTCCATCATTATCCTTTTGGGAAAGGAAAGAGGTAGCTTGAGTATAACCAGTTACATTTAATCTCAACTTCATGCAGAATTAAGACAGTCCCGCTTCTGCTTTCCTGATTTTCTTCTATTAACTTCTAGCTGTCATTTAAATTTGCTTTTGCAAGATGAAGTCAGGGTGACTTTTTGGTTATTCTCTCTTAATCACTACACTTCTAAGATGCCACTTTCTCCTTTCTTGCTCTTTCCTTCCTTGGTTAATCTGTTCATACATCCCATGGAGACTGCTCATTCCCAGTCCCCTCCTGCAAGTTGCATTTCAACTCTCCCGAGCCAGAACACCTCCACTTTGGTTGAGAACACAAGATATAAGCAAGGTTTATAAGTCTGATCTTCAGATCCTCTACACCTCCAAATTCAAGTCCTCAGGCACTTTGACCCAGCTGACATAACCAAGTTACTCTTTAAAGTTTCTGAGCTTAAGACCTCACATTACTAAATTCAACACAAATATTCTTTGGTGACATCAGAAAGGCCAGAAGAAATCAAAGCATTGTGGGAGACCCTCAAGTTAAGAGTATGTGCTTGCTATTACAAACTGCAAAGAAACGGCAGTCTCATCTTACTAATGAGGGCAAAACAAGAATATTAACTTGAGGGTGGGATGTATCTACTTAACACAACAGTATTCTGCACTGCTGAGGCACAGCTGCTTTGGTAGGGGACTGACACAATTCTTTGCTAAGACAGCAAAAAATACTTTCCACAAAACTCAAGTGTAACCTGAGTAACTGTTTTCTCTGTTCTGGTTGGGAGGGACGGAGACCACGGCCTGGGGATCAAATGGCATATAATGAGGGGGAGAATTTAGTGTAAAAAAAAGAAAAAAAAAAACCCAAAACAAAGATAAATTAGCAGAAACGGAGAATGTAGGAGAGGGAGCCTGAAAAGCAAGACTTTCAGAAGTTTCTCGGTCTTCAGAGGGTCTTTACTAAATTCTAACTCAGCCTGCTGGAATTTCCTGTGGTACAATAAAGTACCAGTCATAACACGGACAGTCCCCAGTGAGGGACTTTTTACAAGGACATGTAGTGATAGGACAAGGGGGAATGGCTTTAAACTTAAATAGGGTAGGTTTAAATCAGGTATTAGGAAGAAGTTCTTTACTGTGAGGGTGGTGAAGCACTGGAACAGGTTGTCCAGACATGTTGTGGATGCCCCATCCCTGGCAGTGTTCAAGGCCAGGTTGGATGGGGCCCTGAGCAATCTGGGCTAGTGCAAAGTGTCCCTGCCCATGGGGATGAGGTTTAAGGTTCCTTCCAACCCAGACCATTCTGTGATTCTATGATACTTAAGTTGGGTTTCAGTAAGATGTCTCATACCAGATCATCAAGACTGTGAAACTTTCATTAAGGTTGTATAAAGATATATAACTGATCAGTATCACCAAATAAGTTTTATAAATACTGTGACTAAAAGACAGAACTCTCACTTCAACAGTTGTTCCAGCAATTTCTTTCTTTGTCATGTAACAGGAGAATAAGCACTAAATTCACAGGCACAGAAGAAAGTGCAGTGTTTGTCATGGTTTACGGATGGAAATCCTACGCTTACGTGTGTTCAGCCACCTGCCTTCAGCAAATTATAGTACAACATGTGTGTATCCACACAGAACTGCTCCCAGGTTAGCAGCAATAAAATACCACCCAGTGACGTCTCTGAAGTGGTTTAACACATAGTGTATTACACTAAATCTGAACAATAGGCTCAAGTTATATAAAAAAATACCAACAATTTAATGTATGAGGCAGACAGCTTCCATTCCCAAATGCATATATATAATTTTTTTCTTATCAAACCCTTTTATTCCTCTGAAAATAGTGTCAGTATTTCAGTTAAACAGTCCTTTCTTTACACCATGAGTCGCCATAGACCTGAAAAGCTGTCCAAAAACCCCCAATGGTTACCACTGACATAGCAGAACAGGTTTACAATTAAACTTTCTCCTTTAGAAAAAAAAAAATCATTTTTCCTACTAAAAAAAGTCTTAATTTGGTTGCTAATCCTCTTAGCAGCACCCATCTCTGCAGGTCTTATTCCAGCATGACCAACTCAACCACCTCATTTTAAACCTTTTTGGGTGATACATCAAAATGGGGGCACACCAAAACTCACCTGCAACCTCATATTTTCACGTTCGAGTGATGTAATGATGAATTCCCCCTGCAGAGTGTGCAGTGAGGCTCCCCAGCTACATGTGGCTGGGGTGGGGGGAGTGCTCCCCCTCCCCAACCTTCCCAAACCCCACAGCTGCTTTACGAAGATGCCACGGGGACGTGGTGCAGTGCCCATGGTCTTCTTGCATTGGAATACAAAACACAAAAAAAGGTGAAGATAACACGCTGAATTCATCGACTGAGACATTCACAGTCCAGCATTTGTACTTCAAATTATCTGAAAGCCAGACTCTTCTGGAAAACAGAATCAGTCCTCTCCCATGGGCATTGTCATACAGAATGTATGACAGCAAAAAGTGTACGTAAAAAAAGCGAAGTCAGGCTGGGTTCTTTTGGGGTGAAATGCTCCAGCTTTGCACATAATGACCAAGTGATGCACAGTGGTACAGGCAGGAACGGGAGCTAGATCAGACAGATGGGAAACCATGGCACTGGTCAAATATTAAGAAAAAAAAAAAAGTTGAAGCCACTTCCCCTCCCCCAGCTCAGAATGAATGCATTCAGGATATTTTTATCCAACTATTTATCATGCTCTTTTGCTCCATCTGCCGGCTCTGCAGCAACAGACAATGCATTCCACACCGACTGTAATGACAACACCAATAAAAAAGGAAGATAAAAATAAGAGTGAAAAAATATTTATCAGGATCAGTCTCACAAAACTTTATCCATATATTGTCTTTGCGTTTATAGACAGATGTCTGGTTGTCTTGTCTTTTACTTAAATTGAGTTACTCGAGCGCTTTGGTCGCCTATTTTGTCATTCACACATTTAAGCAACAGAAAAATCATATTACGAGTATGAAGAATTTTCAGAGTTCAAATTCCTATACTTCTCGATGGTATAATGAAAGAGTGGAAGGATTTTCTTAGAGCTTAGAATCATAGTAAGTCTGTGTACAAACAGCTTATCCATATACAGACTTACGTGGATACATTTATTTATTTCATAAATCAAATTCTGTTAAGGAAAAGAGTCTTTCCAGTGCATTTTTATTACACCCCTAGAGGGAATCATATTCCACCACAGAATCAAAAACTGGGACTGGGTGGGAATTAAAACAGGTCCTCAGTCCATAGTAACACTAAAGTTACCCATTTGAAAAACCTCTAGATGCCACCAGCTCCTAAAGCAACTTATTCCAGGTAACACCAGCACTGAAACAAATTTGCTGAACAACTTAATAATTTTAAAGCTACTGTTGAACAGTGTTCCACACTCAGAGACAGATTAAAATGTGAACACATGGGGTGTGTTTAGGGTGTGTTGAGGTGGCTGAGAGCACATAATTTTGGGACTTGCAGCAAACCAGAGGTATCCCAGCTTCTGGCACAGGTTTCAACAGGTTAAGATCCACAGTGGCAATGTGTATGTTCTTTAAATGCTATTCCCTCTGGCATAAAGGCTGAAATGAATTAATTGCCATGCTGAAAACTTCTTGGCTCTTCAAAGCTAAGCACATGGATAGCTAGGAAGGAGGGTACTGCTACCTTTTATTTAAGTCTGGCAATTTGATTTTTCACTTGTCAAAAGCACATATGAATTTGACTAGACAGAAGCCTGGTACGGGTTGAAAATTCTGGTATTCTTGTGAATGAGTGGCAGAGGGAGAATAGTTCAGTAATGCTCAAATTTTCTTCTTTTTACAATATGGATAAAGAAAGAAATAAGAGATAGAATAAAGCCAGAATATAAAATCCATTTTGCAATAGGACCTTAACTGAGATACTAATAATTTTTATGATATCAAGCTCAATATTATTCCAAAGTCAGTTCTCCTTGAAATCTGGGGCTTGTGGAATAAATCACTACATGCTTGCTCTGTTCAGAATTTTTCCCCATAGTACCTGATCCTTCTCAGAGACAAGGAGCCAAATTACTCAGTGTTTTGTTTTGACATGGTGCTGCCATTCATAACATCTTTATGTTCAAATATGGCTAAAAGTTGAAGCTTCTGATTTTGTGTTCAGATCATACTGGTCAATGCCTTTCTCAGAGGAAGGGGAATGTCTCTTGCATTCTCTGATAGAGCAGTTTAAGATGAGGAAGCTGCCAAATAATGTATGAAAAATAGTAACTACATTTTTTAGAAAGCAAAACCAAACATTCAATATTTCAAATTACACTATTAAATGTTTGCACAACTCAAACCTCAAAGTATATGCAGACTGCATAAGGTATCACATATCTATCTATATGGCAGCTAAATAGTAATAGGGGATGTAAATGTAAAGAAATCAGAATTGTGCATCTGTTGTCAGTTTAGTGTGATTTCTGAAGAGATAAAAGTCTCTTAAATTTTATTTTTTAAAAGCTATTACTGAGGAAGCTACTATCTGACCTTAACAAATTTTTCTTCCTCAGATTTTTTTATAATGTGCCTAATTTTACACTTTGACAGCTCCCACATTATTTATTTTAGGTCACGCAAGAACATTACAAACAGAACAATGTTCCAGAGGACTATACTGAGTATCAGTCAAAATTGACTTGTTTAGTGAGATACCAGAGCGTGGATGCAGCAGCACAAGAGCAGAACTTGCCTCTTCATGCTGCCTGTTGTTGAGGAACAAAATTGACTCCACCTGGACCAGCATTCCCATAGCACTTCATGGTGCAGCTACAGGTGTTCCCAACACCAGCTGTAAATTAAATAATGACCAGTGGGGAGGGAGGGGGGACTATGGGTTTGTTTTGATCTGTCCCTTAGAGTCATGGTAGCAGAGAGTCCCTGCTACCAACCAGGCCCCCAGAAATTCTGCACAGGGAGAGGGCAATGAGGGAGGAAAGGGTGACCGAGACCAAGTTTAAAAATATAGAAAGAATTACAGAATCATTTAAGTTGGAAAAGACCTCCAAGATCATCGAGTCCAACTGTTAACCCAGCACTGCCAAGGCCATTACCAAACCATGTGCCCAAGTGCCACATCTATGCATCCTTTAAATTCCTCCGGGGTGGTGACTGAACCACCGCCCTGGGTTCCAACACATGGCAACCCTTTCTGCGAAGAAATTTTTCCTAATATCCAATCTAAACTTCCCTGGCACAACTTGAAGCCATTTCCTTTTGTCCTATTACTTGTTGCCTGGGAGAGGAGGCCAAGTCCCACCTGCTGCAACCTCCTTTCAAGTAGAGTGGTAAGGTCCCCCTTTAGCCTCCTGTTCTCCAGACTGTTTCATGTCTGTCCTCTTTTCCTCAGTTTCTCACATGGCAAAAGAAAAGCTCACAGAACTTTTTATACATCTAGAATAAAATACTATATATACACTGCTTGCTAATTATTCAATANCATCCCCAAAATCCTTCTCTAGAATTTCAGCTGATGGTATTAGAGATGTCTGGCTCTGAGAAGTCAGTGAGACAGCAATTAGCTACAGACTTAAATGAAGAGCAACACGTATAGATTCTATTTATGCACTCAATTAAAACCCGAGTGGAACTCTGTAATACAACCAGCTTAAACAATACAGTTGAGCTTGCTCAGAATGCAAAACAACACGAAATTAATTTCTGCAGTACTGAAATCTAACACACATTTCAGGGGAAACGCAGGAAAGCCATGGAGCACGACTCCTTCTCCTGGGCCTCAGTACTAATTGCTTGTGGACTTTGCAAGATGTTAGAAACAGCAGAAAACCACACAGCCTTTTCTCAGTGGAAATCATGAGAAAAATATCGTTTCTTCTGACCACAACAATAAATGCTTTCAAATGCGCAAAGTCGTCAAAAGACTTTCTAAGCATCTCAGAAGAAATCACTTCAGACAGGATTACTACTTTATATGTATATCCAGAGCCCTGCAGGCAGACTAGAGTCAGATTTGTTAATTCTGCACTAGTCTGCTTTGACTTTACCACGGGGCTTTCGAAACGTTAAAAAAAAGAGAGGTTGAAAACATGAAGCTCAAAGAAAACTCATATTGTTTTATACCATAAATATCCTCTATCGGGAACTGGGGATACACGATGTCCTTCCATTTTTGTTTGGCCAGCATCAGTCAGAACAATTTTTCTCCTTTTGCTTTAATCCACTTCCAACTGCAGAACAGCTCACTGGAGAAGATTCCCCAGAACAGTGGAAAATCACTGTAACTGCACAACCCAGGACCCTGCACATGATTGTACGTGTGCATAAAGTTGTTCTTATGGAGATCATCAAATATGGATGTGTTGCATTTAGAAAATCCAACCCTTTACTTATTTATGAAAATTAGCACTGACAATACACCCAGTGAAACTTTGCATTTTCCATTACAAAAGCCCAACCCTTTTTCTCTGTGTCTCTAATGTCTGGACTATGGGAGAATAGTTGTCATCCAAAGAGCCAAAGCAGTGCATGAGTTGAGGTTGGATATACCACTTCTGTTGGCATCATTCCCGCCCTACCCTGGCTCTTGGGTCTTCCCATCCTCCAGGCACAGCTGCAGTGTGGATGTTAGTTTTTGGTGCAAACAAGGTCTAAAATTCTCTTGTCCCAGATACAACACAACTAACCCTCATCTGGAGTTGGTCTGACAATTTACATAATTTATAGAAAATACCAATGACAATGTGGATTGACTTGTATCAAAATGCCTGAGGATTATGGATTATCATGATGACTTAAATCAGTCATTCCTGGTTTTATCAAACGAGAAGTACACTCTTCCAGCAAGGATTACCTGTTTATTTACAAATGGACATCCTTGTGTCTTTGAAGGAAACACACCTCACTGCCTGTCACTGAAAGTCCACAGATCCATCCATCCACAAACAAAGTTCAGCTTATCCACACAGTCAGCGTATTATCCATGTGCAGAGGATATGACCAAAGAGCATTACTACTCACACACATAACTAATGCATGAAGTAACTCAAGTAAAATAAACTTCTGGAAGGTTCTTATCAGCGAGTTACTTTGATAGCTTTTAGAGAAGAGAGGAAACAATCCTGGGAAGGTACTAAGGGGAGTTTTCTCAAGTCTGGCTGCAAAGCTGGAGGCTGTGAATCTCATCTTGCAAAACTGGCAAAAACCTCTCCTCCAGTGCTGGGACATTCAGCACAGGAACTCAATCACTTCTAGGAGAGTGGCTTGGTATCCTTAGAAACAATGACTGTATTTTTCAAAAGTGGCTACTGCTTGGGCCTGGAAGTGATGCTAATCCATTCTCCAAAAAATCAGATACTTTCGTGTTTTCACACCAACACAAAAGGTACCGAAATTTTCCACTTAATTTTTAAAGCGTTGGCCCAGAGGTACACTTTGGAGCTGTGAATATACCAGTCTCTTCCCAGCCCAAAATGCTGTTTAATTGAGTTAATGAGTAGTTTACTTCTCAAATCGTTGTAAAGCAAAATACACTTTCCTGTACTCTTCAGGATTTTCAGGTTTCCTAATGAACAGCATTTTAACAAAGTATTTTCACACCCTAATGCCTTCTCCCTTGATTTCACTACACATCAGATGTCTCACTGTTCCAGTCCATCCAACAATACACCTGTTGTTCCCAGTACAACCGTTGGCGTGACTAACAAGGCTCTGCTGTTCACATTTCAGTCTAAAATGTCACATTCTGTATATCCTGAAATAGTTTGTTCTGATTTCAGAGGAAAAATACGTAATTCAGGACATATGCAAAAATAAATCATCACAGCATTACAGGCACCAATTTGCTCTCAAGAAACAATGTTCACATTCTCATCCAGGTACAGAGATATGCCCTTAGAAGAATTCTGCCATCTAAAGAAGTCCACAAACTTCAAAATCTAAACTTTACTCAGTTTAAACTTTACTCTAAGCTTAGCACCCCGTTGGTTTTCCCACAATAATCTGTATCCAACAAAATATACTCATACGACATCTATGCAAATAAAAAGCTCGCCTGGGCAATGAAGCTTAAATGACACCTAAACACACAACAATGAGGCATTCGGTGATTTAAACATCACCCATAGTGGAAGTGGGGACCTAAATTTATGCCCCCCCCCAAGAAAACTGAACTCATTATGAAACCTCAGTTAGAGAATAACTTGACTGCAGCCAACCTCATCATATCTCAAACCTTCTGTGTGAGCGTAAGCAGGACAGATAAATCCTGGCATATGTAGAATAATACTGTGATTATTTATTAAAATGTGCTTCTCCCTATACAAATGTGTTAGATCCATATTAGGTTCGTTCCTATTAGGTAAAACTAATTTATTTGGTATAAGGCAAATGGAGAAAAAACGAGACCATTTTAAAATTGCCTAAGGTCACTTCATGGGCAAAACAATGTATTTAAGCTGCAGAGATGACAACATGCTTAATATGACTACACAGAAATTGCTTCCTTGATGACAATACATTAAAATCCTCATTGAATATTCATAGAATTTTTGACAAGATTGAGTGACACACAATCCCAGCCCCAGCAAGCACTGATATAGTCTCCCTGTGCAAGGATGGATCCCACACCAGCCAGGTCATCTTTGTTGCTCCCGGGGCCAGGAACGGCTGCACAAAACATCCCCGTTTCCCGGTTTTAATATCACGTCAGGCTGACACAAACGGAGGAGAAGAAGAAAATCAAACGTACAAAGCTCCTCTGTGTATCGGAAGCCGGAGTGAGGAAGAGCCTTTATCACCACGGTACAATAAGTGAGTGGAAGAGCCGCAATTTCCTCGTGGCGCAGCGACGGAAAATTAGAGGAATTGCGAAGAAAAATCCTTCGAGTGACTTTCACTTAGTAAGTTATGACCTCTGCATGATAAATAGGTAAGCAAGAGTTTAAATGATGTGAAATATGTCAATTCAGAGCGCATTAGGATGCCATTAACAGACAGCAGCTTAGACATCAGGAAAATATTAAGATGGATAGATCACTTAGCAACAATAGGACAAAAGGGGTTTTAATAAAGGCAATGCAAGACAATGCCAGACTAATGCCACCAATGATCCAGAGTGCCTTTTTTTTTATCAGACGTGTACCAGTGTGATAAAAAAACAACTGTTGTTGAGACAAACAAGGGTAGACTGTTGAAAAACATTCAAGCCAAAGCCTTGTCTATTAATCAAGCAAAAAATTTGACTGCTAAATTCTGTAGTAGCAATGGAAAGTGATTAATACTGTATTTCAATACCACAATAGAATCGTTCCATAATTTCCTAACTGCAAAAGTGATGCATAGCATATTATTTATGCCATCACTCCATGTCAGGAAATGTCTATGACAACTTAATCTGATACAATTTTTGGAGGGCCCAAGGCCATAGCAGCAAAGCACTTGTTTGCATCATGACATTCCCTGCTACCTGTGTCCTGCCGGATGGGGCATCAGGCCATGAACCCATGGAAGAGCTGTGACACTGCACTGCTCCTCTTAGGGGCACTGGGATCTGACAGAAGTTTACAAAAGAAAATTAATCATATACAGATGCATCACAGGGAAACTTTTAAATTAGGTACTTTTCCTTGGTTTTTAAGCTTGGAAACAAATGAATTTGTAAAATACTTGCAGAAATACCACCCTGGCACAGGGGGCAGTAAGGAAGGCATATGTGTATAACACTGCACCGTAACAAAAATGAAAAACAAAATCCAGATAATTAATTTTATCTTACTGTTTTCTTGTAAGCCCAAAGCTGGCATCTTTGCAACAGCTCCAGCCACACAGTTACACCTGGTACACAAAATTGTCCTTTTTTTTTTGTCATTCCAGATCATTTACCTTTGACTTTTACAGTACTCACTATTCACATGAGCTGCTCCATTGAAACATCTAATCTACAATCAATGATCCAGAGGTACAGGGGTTCCCAGCAATGCCCCTTAAACCCATCACTTCTACTAAGTGCATGGATGTGACACACAACGGTTCCAAGACTATTCTTGAATCTGCCTTCACAATCTGCCAGCCCCTTTGACAGTCAGTCAGCCTGATGATGTGAGTATGGATGTGGGGGATGTTCAAGGATATTAGAATTCCTGCAGCATCAACACTTAACACCCCTCCCCAGCTACAAACACCAAACAACAAAAAAAAGAACAATTCTTTTTGCTCAGAAAATTTTAATGTTCATAGAAAAAAACAAAAATCAGTTGTGACACAGGAAGGGTTGTGAGGCCAAAGCTCTGCCTTGTTTGAACAGGCAATAATATCATCAGCAAAAACAATCAGGGCAAACATTTTGGACGAGGAGCTGCCCAGCACAGCTGGCTGCAGCTGCAGCACTGCATCCTGCCACGTACCCCCACGGAGCAGGGCAGTAGGATGGAGAGAGGGCAAAGCCTCAGGGGGCACAACCCCTCTGATAAGAGCCACTCATTTTCAATTGTATTGTTTTAAATAACTTCTAAAGTGAAGAAAAAAAAAAATAATCTTCCTTTGCCAAACCCTCAGCTACAAGTGACAGGCAGAGCCCAAGTACAGCAGTTTTTCTTTTTTTTTTTCCCCCACTTACATGACAGCTGTAAGTGCAGACACCCGATAGCACAGATAATGACAGCAACACGCTGCTCTGAGCTGTGTACCTTTCACAGACAAGCCTCTGCTTTCATTTGCTACAATCCTGCTCAATGCCTCACACAGCTGCAAACAAATAACAACACGTTTTAGGGAAATAGCTCCATTATAAAGGTAAGGAAGGGACTTCCGTGCTCTTCTAGGCCGCAGAGCTTGTGCCTCTGTTGTGATCTTTCTCTTAATAATTCACCTCTCACATCCCAGTCTCGATTCCCACAGACAGCATCCTTCTGAAGAGGGGCATGAACTGCACCCCAGCTGCACTGCTGGGGGTCACAGTGGATGGGAGCAGAGTTTTGCCATCAGCCTCCTCCATTTCTACTATACTTTAAGCAGGAATAGGTTCACTGGCTTGGGAAAACACCAGATTTCATCATATCACAGAATGGTTTGAGTTGAAAGGGACCTTATCTAGTTACAACACCCCTGTCATGGGCAGGGACACCTTCCACTAGACCAGGTCACTCAAAGCCCCATCCAACCCGGCCTTGAACACTTCCAGGGATGGGGCATCCACACCCTTACTGTGAAGAACTTCTCCCTACTATCTAAACCTACCCTCTGTAGGTAGGCTGTATCTTATTTTTGTGCAGAAGCTGGCATTAAACAGAATGCAACTTTACAACTGCTTTGATGGAAACTAATTTATTGGGTTTTTTTCAGTATTTACAAACTGGCCTTTTAGAAACAACTGTTGTACCTAATACTGGTTTGGTTTCACTGTCCTTTATCCTGCTGGGAGCAGAAGAGGGGCAAACACTTAAAACGTTGCCCTGGGCACCTACTCCAGAGGATGCTCTAAAGGTTGTGGTTTCTTCTGCAGTATGAACTGGAGCTCCCACAATCATCCACCCAGCCCCTCCTGTGGTGCATCCCCTGGAATATAAGCAGAGATGAGGTGTGGACAATGAGGGCAGGCAGCTTCATGTGAAGCAAAAACTTTGGAAAATTTGAATAAAATCAGTCCAACCACTTCTAAAAAGTTATTTTCAACTCACCCCAGATAAAATCATGCAACAGTGTAATTGAGATGAAAATGCAACGTTGCATTTGAAAGAATTCTGCTTACAGAATTAAACAGTGGCTCAACTTCAAAATGAAAGAACACCAACAGTGCATTTGGCTCGTTTCACAGAACTTGCTAAAAAAGGACGATTGCCGAGACCTTTAGACAATTGGATGGATTATAAAGTTCAAAACTGCCTTTGCATGGTATTCCACAGTGCTTTGAACAAAAAGCCACCTGCAGCATAAGCAGACAGGGGAGCCTCTGTCAGGTCCTTCCTCGGTTAAATTATAGTGGGTTTGTTTCACACTTCTCACAAGCTTTTTTTCCCTTCCCCAGCTTTCCATTCCCCTTCTTTTAGTGCAGACAGTGCTAAAGATGGAAATGCATCCAGGAAAGAGGTGTTGAAAGTTGGAAATAAACCCAGGGAAATTTTGCAACAGTGAAGGAAATGAAAAATTTCTAATCACAAGCACTTCAGTGCAGCCTCCTGCCACATGGGCTGATAGGCCCTGGTACAGGATTGTATTAATTACTGATTTTCTTCTAACTACATCCAATGGGCATTTGTACACTCTGAATCACCTTCACAGAAGAAGCAGGATAAAGTGGAAGAAAAGTTAGTTAAGTTCATCAATGGCATGTTTGCAGAAAGCAATATAAGAAATGCAAACCCCACCTCATAGTGGACTCCTACACCAAGATTAACTCCATCTCATTTAATATAAGCTATATTTTCAGCAATATTTTTAGCAGTGCTGTTTGCATTCACTAAATTTTAACCCACTATATTTACTTGTAAATAGACACTAACTAGTCATGCTAATGTTTCAGCTAATGTAGCGTTAAATGACAAAAGTTTTTACCTGTTTCACTTCTCAACCTTAATCAAGCACCAACATTCATTTTCTGTATTTAATAAATACACTGCTTTGCTTTACTTCACTATCCAAGTTTGTTCTTTACACAAGGTGAAAGCAAATCCCCAGGAATCACCTCAAAACATCTGTGCAAAACTTTACTCTGCTTTAGAAAAATATGGAAATTTTCCTTAAAAAAATGTTCCTTACACCACTTTTGAGTATTCCACCGTTTCCTTCCCTTCCCAAAAAGCCCCAAAACAGTCCAACATCATTGGCATAGATTGACTCATGATATCTAGTTGGAAGTTGCTTCTCTCTAAAAAGCAAGTTCATCAGTGTTGGCTTCAGTCCTTGCCCACTAAAACATTTCTGATGTATGCAGTAATACATCTGATGCATAACAGGAACTTAAAACCAGTTGGAAATTCATGTATCAGCAAAAAAAGAAGAATCGAATATGTCATGATTGTATGAGAAAGGTACCAAAAATGAGCAAAATGAAGCCATGAAAACATGGTGCTCATCAGCCAGTCAACCACAGACACGAGGCACAGCCAAAAGGGCTCCGGAATTACCCCCTCCCAGGGAGGCTGATCACTGCCTGCACAGGCTCCGTATCAAAAAGCTTCTTCTATCAAAAACTTCAGGAATAACATCACAGAAACTCGAAACGCCCTTCCAAGCCTTGCTCCAAAAGCACATAAAACCCCATTCATCACCACTCGCTCGCAGGCACTGATGCTGAACCACCCAGAGTCTCCAGATATATTTTAAAAAGCCCAAATTAACTTGATTCAGTAGCTGCAAGAGCTTTACACTATTTATCCAGCTGCAGGAGGACTGGGATAGGGTCTTTTTTAAATATGTGAATATTTTGTACCAGGATTTGTTAATTGTTTGATAAAATAACACGAGGCAGGAAGTGATGAACTCTTTGCACATCTCTGAATCTGTCAGCTCACACTTCATCCAAAGCTTTCTGTTTGATTCTGACCACCCATAAAATAAACAACAGATCTCAACAGATAACTCACTCAACAGTTACCTGTGGCACATAAGGAATACAACTCCAGCAAGGCAAAAAGGTTGACCCTTCACATTCCAGCAGCTGCATTATTACCAACACATTATTAAACAGCAATTATTGATTTGCCTGTTCTGTTTTAGCTGGAGCCCAAAGAAGTTAACAGAGAGCACAGCTGATGGGAAGGGGTTTTGCTTTCTGTATTGCTTGGTTTAAAAAAAAAAAAAAATCTTAAATATTTGGTAACCCACGAGTCAAAGCTTCAAAACTTTAAACTTTCACTATATAAACCAGTGAATTTTACATAACTGAAAGTAAAAACAAAGATGGGAATTAAAAATTAAAACTCTAAAACAAAAGACTAGCATAAAATCATAAAAGTATGATTTCCGGCTATTGCAATGTGTGTTACAACTGCTCTATCAGCTTCCCCTCCCTGTGAAAACTCACAGGTCCACCTCAAATAAACAGAACGCGACTAATGGGAAAAAAAAACAACACTTCAAATAGGAAACAGGACTGGTCTGGATTTACTTTTCTTTCATGATCTATGGTCAGGACCATGACCAGAACAGCTCTCCAAATATCCCAGAACATCTTCACTGCAGTGCTTGACCCTGGCTGGAACTTGACACTTTTTTTAAAGTTTTACTTTCAGGAAGTTTCCCCTATTTTGGAAGTGCACACAACTTGCATGGATCCATAAAGAGCAGTCATGGACACTAGGAAGGATTAACTCACAAGACACCCAACAATGGGTTTTGGGCAATGTGGTGCCCAAAACACCCAACCCATTTCTGAGATTTATATGTGGAGTTGCTCGCTCCTGGAGCTTCTCTTCACCTGCACATGCAGGACAGAAAACTCCTGCAGATATGACATTTTTATGCCTGTAAGATTTACCCCCAGGCTGTTCTTACACAGCTGGAATCTGCAAAGGCATGTATAAGTTTCCTGAATGGTATACAGATATGTTATGGCTATCACCTACAGAATCCCATTACATCACTTGATGACATTCACACCTCAGCTGGAGAAAACCAAAGTCTTAGCATAGACAACTAACAAAAAAATTTATGTACCAAGAAAGAGAAATGAGTAATTTTTGCCTCAGTTTTCTTGGGCAGCAGGAAGAAGCAATACATCTCCAAAAGAAAAAAAATTAGATATTAAATCATGAGCAGGTACTAGGAGTAATTATAATCTGCTGACCTGCATGTGAGAAACACCAAGATGTAAAAAACACCTTTCAGTTTATACTGGCTTTGTAAGTCACAGATGCAGAAAGTATAAGTACTTCCACCCTTTCCACAAGATTCCATCAAATTTTTCAATCATCAGTTAAATGCATCATTCAGCATCCCTATTTTAGTGTTTTCTGAGACATCGTGATCTCTGCACGAATCTGCATCCTTCATTTAAAATTACTTTCCAAGCAGCAGAAGAAATTGAAATAAACTGAATGAATTTAAATTCATTATCAATTAAGTGTAATTTAATTCATGATTCTTTCAACTTTCTCAGGAGAACTGGGAGCTGCAGGAGGGATGAATACCTGACTGATGGGGCTTGATTTACTGCTGCTGCCCCCCCAGGAAATCACACAGAGCTATATATAGCTATCAGAAACCTCTTGGCCCCCCAAAAAAGGATGTTTACAAAAATAGATTTTAAGAGCAACATCTGCGTAAGAACTGAGCGTGTGTTTCTAAAAAGGTAACAACATGCTGGCTTTTAGGAAGATAATTAAACCCCCAAAGTTAGCATCCAGGATGGTTAATCAGAGAGGCTCCAGAGCTGGAAAGCCAAATGCTTACAGACACAGAAAAAGCCAGAAGCTGCTAACAAACCAGATGAGACCCTGATTAGCCAGATTTCAGAGGCCACAGGTATCATAATGTTAATTAGAGGTATATAAAATGCTCATACCTGATTTCCTCCTCTGTGAGCAACCCAGTGAGTGAGTCAAGACCTTGGTTTAACCAGCAGCAGGAGAAGCAGGTGTGTGTGACCTGTATGTGTATGAATGGAGATGGTGCCCATAACCAAAGAAAAATCCACGGCATCAGCCAAGCCCCTCCATTTTCCCTTCCTTCCCACAGCACCACTGCATGGCTTATACCTGTTTGTTCCTGGTGGGGGATTGTGCAAACAGCTTTTACCACCATCACTCTCTGCCTTGCATCCAAGTACACACCACCCAAGTGCTGAGAAATGTGTTGTCATCTCGAGTTAAAATTTAACTTTTTGGTTTGCATTTGGAAATACCAATTTGGCAATTCCAAATTTGGAAATTTAATAAATATTTTAAAAAAAAATTAATTTAAAAATCTGCTCCTGGCCAGGAAAGAAAATTGATATTGTGTTGACCCAAATTCTTAAGGAGTTACCTATAATAATATATAATACAGGATAATGCCTAAATTAGCTACAACACACAGAACTGGCAAGCACTTGTGGGAAAACAGGAATGCCCAAGTATTTGTCAGAGACAGCTGGTGAAAAAGGTGCCAGAAAGGAAAATCCCAGGAAAAAAAAGCTTTGCCCAGGCTAACTCAGCTGTGGAGCCTCGGCAGGAGCACACGGGTCTCGTGGCATGAGAGGTGCAACGAGAGCTGTGGAAAATCTGCTGCTCTTCATTCTTCCTGCATCCTTCTGAGGCATCTTAATTCTGCTTGCAAGAGCTGCAATGAGTAAAGGGGCTGGTATATATAAAATAGATTGCTCTCCAGGGATTTAAAAGGAAAGCAGTAGGTATGGGTATGAAGAATCTGGTCAGGAATTAAATTTGACAGAGAAATAACAAGATAATGTATGTGAAATTCTGAAGATTCAAAAAGGTCTTAAACATGAGACAGACTTCTCTTCCTTTTATTAAAATTTTTATAATTACTTCTTTTGAGCAAAGAAACCCTTCCCCCCCAGCCCAAGGTACAGAAGAGATTCCACATGAGCAAATGTTCGTTTTGAAACAAGTCTCCCTGAAGTTCTCAAAATAATTACAGTACCACAACTGGTCCCTTACAAAATACGAGAAAATAAAAAAATTTCTCCAGCATCTGGAACTGCTCCACTCAGCCCCTCAGGGCTGCTCAGATATTCTGCTGCTATCGACTCCCCACTCAGGTCTAATATTTCAGCAGAAAAAACAATGGAGCTGGGAAAACTTGCCAATATTAACTATAAACTTTGCAGAACGAAAAGCAGATTTTTCTTATTATCTAAGCTGTTATTTCTTTCAATTAGATGACTGATTGCGTGACTATTCCTTTAAATTAGGTGACTAGGAACAAGACCACTCTTAACTAAAAAGAAAAAAAAAAAATCTCTTGAAAATACTTCCAACTCAGGTAAGTGCAGTTCCCACCTTTAAAACTTGGTATCACACAACTTCATCGTACGTTACAACTAACTAAATAAAACCATTGATTAATCAAAGTTTATCTGCCACATCAAGCAACAATCAAAGAAGCAATTGAGCTGCAGAGGACTATTTTACTTGTAATAAGTCATGCTCCGAGGGCAGAATAATTTCTAATTTCTTATATTAAACTGGCTGTATTTATATATATATATAAAATGGTAATATATATTCACATAAATTTATTTTTATATATGTGTGAGCACTTATACATATATATTCACATATATTTATTTTGATATGTGTGAGCATTTATACATACATATAAAATATATATGTATATATAAAATATATATGTATATAAAATATATATATATTATATATATGTGTATATAAGCTCAGTATCTTGTTCTTTTGCCCGTGGTTCTCATTTCACATGACCAGCTGACATGCTGATGTTAACAGGATGCTGGTAGCCATCGATCAAGGATGTCGTGCTCCCCTCCCGTCTGTGGGCCATACCTGGGGAGGTGTGAGAGCACTGCAGGGAGGGCAGTGGGAGCTGCAAAAGCCACCCAAGAAGCTGCCTTAGTGCAGACACAGCTCGTTCAGACTCAGCTCTTGCAAAGGGCTGAGGCATTTAAGCTGTTAATTTAAAACCAGCTCGGTCTGTTTGTGGGAGCTGCAAAATACACTTAATAAATACCACAGAGAGATACCCAGTAACTCTCCTGCACTGCTGCCAGCACCACTTACCTGGCAAGGTGTTTACTTGTGCTATGGAGATCTCCTGCTAGATAAATAAAGCTCTGGTCTGCGTTCAGACTTTCTGCAAGGGGTTTTTGCGGGCAGCTCAGACTAACTTCAGCTGCATCTGGGCTCGCTTCACCGCAAAAGGTGGGGTCCCCATCAGGCAGACGTATTTATTACCCTATAACTCACATTTCCACAGCTTCAGGTTTTCAGGTGAAATGGCTGGCAGAAAATTCAGACAAAATTGCAAGGAAAAATTGTTGATTTTCCTACCAGAGAGAGGTATACAAAGTCCAGAGCCGTGTTAAAACAAATTTTACACAAACTCTACGAAATCTATCAGTTCGTATACACATCCCTGCCGCTTGTAAAATTCTAGAATAACTAACTGTAAAAAAACCCATCTGTAAAATGCAAAAGAGCACAGTTAAGAAAGTACTTGCAATGTCTTAGGGGGTTATTTAAGAGTCAGCTGTCTACTTGCTTAACAAAGGTTACTTTTACTTAACAGTGTGTAAAACAAGAAGGTATTTGGAAGTCTCTCACTTTGAATTCAATGGCAGGAATTGGCATTATAGAAGCACATTTCTATTACCAGACATTTAATTTGAAATCCTGGCATTCATGAAGTATTTACTGCCACAGCACATATGACATAAATGCACATTTCCAAATACAATCCCCCATCTGATCTATAATTCATTTTTATAAACTCTCTAAGTGCTGTAGTAATGCCATTCGACAACCTTATTTTCCAATAGAATCAAACCCTGTACTATCATCTAGAAATAGTTTTGTGATCTCTACTTCCTATTCTCAATAGATCTCCGAGTTCATCTGAGCTGAAACACAATGTCAGAAACTTAGTAGAAAAATATCTCCTATGTGCGCTCTCCTTACAGAAGCCAGGCTGGATGATTTCTCTCCTTGTGCAAACAGATATATCTATGTCACATGAGCTTCTCTGAACAGAATTCAGGTCAATGAAAAGTCTTATTTGTTTCTTTGTGTCCATCCTCTGGATGAAGCCATTTGCAACGTCTCTACCAGTATCCTGTGACAAAGCTAAAAACCTCCTGTTTCTCTCACTGAACGTCTTCCCCAGAAGCGCTAATGGCTAACAAAGCAGAGACTAATTGAAATTGATTTTTTTGCTGAAGCAATTTTAACACCTACATATTTTTCTACGAAGAAAACAAAGAAGTTATTGGCAAACAGCTCCTGAGCAGCAATCGGAGATGGTTGGGAAGTCACAGGCATAAGAAGAAAAAACAGGTTTATGTTTTGAACAAATTATCGTTTCTTAAAAAGAAACAATCTGGAAGTCAATACTATTAAATCAAACGGTGGCAGCCAGTCCAGAATGTCTGCCAAGCTAAGGTGGTCTAAATGCCACCACTGTGGTGGCAGTGCTTGCCACCCAGCCTGGTGTTCAGGTCCCCAAGGAGGGGACAGGACAGGCACCCAGGTGCCTCTCAGAGGTACTCTGTGTGCCTGTGCAGGAGCCACTCATAGAATCAGGAAATTGTCCCGGTTGGAAAAGACCTGTAAGATCATCGAGTCCATCTGTTAACCCAGCACTGCCAAGGCCACCACTAACCCACGTCCCCAAGTGCCACATCCACACATCTTTTAAATCCCTCCAGTGATGGTGACTCCACCACTGCCCTGGGCAGCCCGTTCCAATGCCTGATAACCCTTTCAGTGAGGTAATTTTTCCTAATATCCAACCCAAACCTCCCCTGGCACAACCTGAGGCCATTTCCTCTTGTCCTGTCACTTGTTACTTGGGAAAAGAGACTGACCCTCACCCTGGAGCAACACACAAAATTGGAAAATTAAGGGGTTTTAAATAAATCTCAAAAATAAATTATTATCTGCTCAACCACTAAATAATACTGTCAAATAGTATTAGTACTCTTGGGAACGACAAAGTCCAAACAGAAACATCAAGAGTGGAAGCACCGCCTGGAACGGGGAACATCTGCACACTGACTATGAGGGGTGGTAGAAAATGCACCCAAAAGGATGTCCAAAGAGCTCCTTTCTACAGTTCATCCTTATTCAGCAATTTCAGTCCACATTTAATCATTCTGAATCGCTTGTCTTAAAAAATACAGTATTTCCTTGTGTGGCTGCTGTGCTTTTTGTTAACACAACTGAAGCATCTTGTATTACGAGTCCAGTATCACGGCGTGTTGGACAGGCTGAAGCTCTGTGGTGCAACTCCACAGCTGGGGCTGCCTCCTGAGAACGCCCCCACTCTCTGCATCGCCTCATTTTCCTTGCAACTACAAGGAATTAATGGCATTGACAGAGAAAGAGAGAGAAAGGGAGAGAGAATCAAGTGCCTGAGTGCCTGCAGGAGTATTTTTGGTTGGCATTTAGCTGCTGCTGGTTCCAATGCCCACAGAGTGACAAGTGTAACTTGAAAATCGTACGAGAACAAACAGACAATCTTTTCCTGGCAAAGCTGTCAAAAAAAACCAAACACTACTGTACTGCACAGTAGAGTTTTATTCCGTGTGAGCCCTGGATACAAGAACAGAGAAACTAAAAAATTTCAATTTCAAAGATAACTAATGGAACTCAAATTTCATTTAATAAAAAGAACCGGAAAAAGAAAAATGCCTCTCGTCTGTTCAGAATTTCTTTACAATAAGTGGGAATTTTTACCATAATACAATTTTAAAAAAAAACCACCTCCATATTACCGGGTCTGATAATGCTACAGAAAAAGGTTGTATCTTTTGAATATATAAGTTATTAGCAAAGATTCAGCTACTGAATGGAAGTTAGGTCTAAGACCAACAGACATCACTGGAAGTTATCACTATCTGCCAGAGCTGGGGGAGTTTTTTAAACATCTGTTCTCTTCAGTGACCTAACGGTCAACTCTGGTCTCAGAAACCATAATGTTAAACCAAATTTAACAAGGATATTCTACACCAGTTACAAAAAGTGAAGGTCCAGCTCAGTGCCAAGTGCTGCACTGAACAGATTCCAAGTCCCACATCCCTCTTCAACACAGGGGGATGTGTTTGTCCACCCATGTGTCTCTTTACAACACAAAAAATATAAAATATGAAATACAGTTCCTTGATGCAATATTAACACAGTCATTACTTAAACAGTTTGTTGGAATATTTTAGACAACTCAGATTTGTGCAGACAATGTATTTTCAACCAAAAGAAGGTAACAAATATTAAAGTAAAATAGAAATCAACTCCAAACCTCGCTAATCCAAGTCTTGCTCCACCTGGGACAAAATCAAGGAGGTACTATCAAAAAGTACTATACATCCAACTAAAACACCGGGGGGTTGGTAATTTCCACATGAATTAACAAAAAAGGCATGAAATGGCTTAGTGCAACCCTCATTTTAACTTTGCATGAAAGTTAAGGTTTTGGTAACTAAAGTCAACTACATCTTTTAAAAAATCTCCAAAGGAACTAAAGTTACATTGTGCCTCCGTGGTTCTCTATTCTGTGAACACGTAAAGCTCAGACATGGTAAAAATCGAAGTCACTGAGCACATTTGCTCTGTATTAAAACTCTAATGATGGAGCTGAAACACCTTCACACCCAGACTGGACATGCAGTATCGACAGTGAGCAGGGCCTGGCTCCTCCTGGGCAGCTCTACATCCACACCAGTGTCTGCACTAACTGGTAGCCTGTGAAGCAACAGACACAACTGGTTATGGATCCACTGCCGATCACGTTCCACCCTTATTCATTAATTACAGTCTGTATTTAATTACCTTTTATAAGCAAGAGGCTCAATTAGATGGGGCTGCTGTACAATAACACACCATTTATGCAGATTCTGTTTTTATAAATCAGAAAATTAAAAATGGAGATATTGCTTATGATTGCTGATGAACGCTTCGTAACAAATAACAGCCATTCCTCTTCAATCTCCATCCCCACATAGCTCATTATCAAGACCTTCTCAGTCAGGCCCCCAATCCTGGGTTGGTCAATACTAATCCAGTGGAACACCAGTGGCCATCCCCACTGACCCAAAAGGGCTCTGCACCCAGATGAAAAAGCAAATTCAGTGACAGCTCATGTGAGCACTAGAGATCATGTTGACAGGAGCAACCAGTTCATCCTCTGCTGAGAAGTTGCCACCGTGGTCCAAACCTAGAGAAGACAGGGCTTGCTTGCTCTCCTCTGTGCTGCAACCCAACAACATCCAGAAAACTCAGGTCCAACCTCCTCTTCACCCATGAACAAATAGGCAGGATACTGAGAAATGGAGAATTGTCATGGAAATCCCATTTTTTTTTCCTTCACCTGCATCCAGTTGGTTTTTTAAAAAATATACTTTTCCGTATTTAACATTTAATCTTTTTAAGGTCTGCCTAAATTCAGATTTTTTTTAGATCCAAACTTTGCCAGTTGTTTGTTCTGCAGCATGTCTGCCATGGCGCCACTACCATGCAGACTCTTACTACTCTAAGTTTAAGAAAATAAAGTACTTTTTTTTTTTCCAAAGTAGAAAAACAAAGAACTTAATATTTACCATATGATGGTATCAAATGTAGGGAGGAAAAAAAAATAAAGAAAAAAAAAACTATGCATTGATTCCCTTTCTGGGAAATTAAGCAAGGAGCACGGGACATTTTAGCAGAGAGAAAAACAAGCCTGTCCCCAAAAGGCAATAACTGGGATGTACACAGGGTCAGGGTTGCACAACCCCGGCAAACCGTGATTGATTTTCCTTCCAGCCAGAGGGGCTGAGCACTCCGGCCCTCCTGGCAATGCCTCCATCCCCATCGGTGCTGCTCACCTTTTTAAGCTAAAGCCTCAGGGAACAGCAAAAGCCATGAATGGTGCTACTGTTGGGTTCTTAATTGGTGGGAAAAACCTTATTCTCCCCTCTCCCTAGTTTTTTTTTTGGTTTTCAGTTACAAGTTCCACCGAGAAGTTAAAAAAAATCTCATGACTTGACATTCTTTAAAACAGCTCTAGTTAAAAGTAAGAGAGTGAAACCAGTGCTGTGATACAGAACATATTTGCTCATTCAAGCACTGGGCTCAATGGGCTCTTTGCAATTCTGAACTGGATTTGCAGATTAGTCCTGAAGAAATATTACATCAGAAAGGCTTTTGGTAATTCGATTTTGAATTTTAAAATAAGCCTATTTCCACACACACACCTCCCTTGTAAAGAAAGCATCCACATCTGAAAGAAGTTATTTTCCACCCACACAGTGATTCCACCTATAATAAAAGGTCACTTATTACCCCACTTTGCGAACACAAAAGAAACCTCCAGCTGAATGGGGTCTCCACCGAGGGGAACAGATGGGCCAAGCCTGTAACACAGCACTGCTGTATTGACTGGCGATGGAACCGAAATCGCATCGCCATGGCAACTCCTTTGCTGCCTCCTCCCTCAAGACAACAAGAAATAGCTCACGAGAGGTATTTTAGGAAACCCATAAAAAAGAGAAAAATTGTGTTTCTTGATTTCCAATTATTTAAAACGCACCTACAAAAGGTGCTTTCAGGAAATGGGTGGATGGCGTCTGCTTCCACAAAGTGAAAAATCATCTTTGCCTGTGCCGTGAAGACTTGTGGTGAGTGCCGGGTCCTGATCAGCCTTCTAAAATGTTAACTGCAAACTTTATGGCCCTTCCACTAAAAATCCTTATGCTGATTTTCTGGTGTTTCTGCTTTGGGTTTTTATTTTCCTAATTACAGAGCTGACTGAAGCGAGATCTAATGAAAACCAGCCTATTTCTTCCCTGCAAATGATCTGGAGGTTACACCTACCTGCTATGCTCACATCATTTTTTTTTATCACTACTGCATTTAATAAATACAAATGCTGAGGGCTCCTTTTGCTTTACAAAAATCCCTTTAAACGACTGCACCAAAAAACAAGACCAAACTCCCTGGCTCAAGGGAGGGAGGAGAAAGCCGGTGGGTGCCAGTGAACTCCCAACTTCTTCCAAGCAGGATATCCCCAAGCTTTTAAACAATAATAAATGCTTCATTCTCAGAATACAGTTCTCTGAAGTGCTTGTTTCCTTCCAATTGAAATTAATTGGAGCTTAATTTTCAGTAGAAGATTCCATCTCTGATTTCAGAACTTGTTTGCAGCGATGTACGTCAGAGACGTTAAAACTGCGAGAGAGATCTCCAAATGCAAACTGCTTATTAAATAGTCCTAGTGAAACTCTTGCACAAAGCTTATGAAACTAATAAGCATATTTGATTTTCATAGCATTACTTCAAAACAGCAAGAACATAACCCAAAGCAGTTCCAGCTGTTTCATGTACACTTGAATAATTTTGGAAACTTTCATTTCTGACGCACCCCTGAAGGGCCCCACTTGGATTGTAAATGTTTTTGTTTTGTTTGGCAGAAGCCCCTGTACAATCTTTGATTTAATATCAGCTTTAAAGCAATAATAAAAATAATAATCTCACTCACATGCCAAACCACCCATGCTGCCATGGACCCCAGGGGAGGGACCGGCTGTGGGAATCCAGCTCATCAGTTCCCATCGTGTTTTCTTAACTCGGCAAATTTGAAGATGCTGTAATGGAGATTTCCTTGCCCCGACCCCTGGGCAGCTGAATTCAGTCACTTCTAACAATTCAGCAGTCCCAGAGCAGTTGTGAGCAGCTACTGCAATTCAGGGTGAGGCCAGCCAAACTATATATGGTTTCTGAATATTACAGATTTTTGGGGAATGGTCACAAAGCTTCCCAGAGCTAGATTCAGTGAGGCAACAGAAACAGCATAAACTGTTTGGCCACTCACTTTCTTAACTGTCAAATTCTGAAACTCAGTGGGTTTTCTTCCTCACATCTAGGAAGTGGCACTATTTAAAATGTACATAATTTTTGTTGGGTTTTGCTTGCTTCTTTTCTCTTAAGGCATCAAGGTTCTCATTCATGAAAAGTCAGAAAACGGCAGAAAATCTCCCTGCAGCCCTCCTCTCCCACCTGCCACTGCACAGTTCACCCTCCCTCACCTTTTCTATTTCAACACACACACTTTATCTTAAAGCATTTCCACTCCTTTCCATGTAGAACCCACTAGATGATGGTCCTGTCACTGAGAGCTCCTGTGTAAGGAGCTACAGGTGACAGGACCTCTGCCTTCTGCTGCTAAGAAACACCTGCTTCCATCCTCAAACTCTTGCACATTCATCCCATTGCTCTCTGGGCTGTTAGTCACCCTCTGCACCCCTCTCAGCAACTATAAACTGAGGGGTTACTCTTGGGGTTAAAAATTATCACCTCATCTCTATCTTGAATTTGTCTAACTCGTGATAATTTAGACTATTTTTTTCTCTCTTTTTTATCTCTGTCTCAGATGAGATGTTTCCCAGGCCTTTAAATCATTCCTGTGCATCTATTCCAAAACTTTTCCAACCTGATGGAGGGACCCACATCTCAGTCCCACAGGAGAAGCAATTCCCTGTGCCTGAAACAGGAGCAGTATCTCATTTTGGCCAAAGCTCTGAAGGTCACACTCATCTACTAACCCATTCTAATTCAGAGCCACTGCTTACTGAGTTGACCCACCACTGCAAGTATGACATGCAGCTTTTGCTTCTGTGCATCAGACTTCATCCTCCAATTTATTAAATCATGTATTAAACTAACCCCATTAAACCAGGTGATCCAGAGCCATCTGTGTCTACGACTTCCTCTCTTCAGTAATTTCCGTCTTTGTCTCAACTACAAACATCATCAATGATGTCTTGACAATTCCTTTCCATATCATGGATAAAAATGTCAGCAAGGATCAAGACAAAAAATTATTCTCTACAGGACTCTAGTGCAAACTGCCCGTTTTTAATCCACTTAATCTTTACAGTCTTCATTTTGCATCATTCTGGTTTTCTAATTAAAATGTTGTATGATATCAAGTCAAATGTCATGGAGAAACCTAGACTGTTAAATCAACACTATTATCCTTGTCAAATATAATCCTATAAAAAGACCTTGCAGTTTGTAATTTATATACTATAAATCTGTGTAGACGACTGTTAGTTTTCTACAGTTTCAACCTACACTGTTATTTTTTTAACACATGACAAACAAACTATTAGTAGAGGCAAAAAGAAGTTGTAATCAGCAGAAAGTAATTTACATCACACCAAAAAAATTACTCAAAACGTTTTGAAGCCAAATCTGAGATTTAAACAGGGCACCACTGAAACCAGGTGTCTGAGTTGCAGCTGTAACATCATTTTAAGAACATCTACCTCAACCAGTAAGGCCCTGATGCACATTTCTGCCATTCCAAATGGGGGGGAGGAAAGATTTCTCATCTTCAAAAAATATATTTCGGCCTCTTCATTTCTCAAACTCCACCTTGTTAATTAAAAACTTTAAAAAATGGTTTTGACTTGGTGGAGGAAGAGAAAGGAGCAATAATATTCCCAGTGCTCTGGTGACATGAAGATATTGGTACATTAGGAAACTCAGTTTGTCATTATAACGCACTGTGTAAATAGAAAACATAATTAATAAGGACAGGCATGTTAATTTTGATTCCTTTCAAAACCTGCAGGCAAGGGGAAGAAAAGGGGGAATGACAATATTTGGCAATAGCATGAAAACCAGTTGTAAATAAGACATTTTTCACTTTAGTAACAACTGAGAATAAAAATAAACTCATAAACACTTTCATACCCTTTAGAGTGCTCAATTTAAATAGCATATTTAATCTAAGTCATACGTAACATTGAAACAATGCTCTTTTTGCCCTCAATATGAATTAAGAATATTCAATATGTATGTGAAATAGTAGCCCATGCTGAAATGTCTCCAGAATGAAATCCTTGATAGGAGGTTTTTTCCTTTTTCTTTTTTTTTTTTTCTAATTTTTTTTTTTTTTTTACTTCAAGCCGCAATGATATCTAAAACTAGGTCAGGCTTATAACACCCAACAAAAGTAAAAGGATCTGCAATTTCTTGGATTAATTTTTTTTAAGTACCTTTCTTAAAATTTACCATAAAAAGATCATCCATTTCCTTCATGAAAAGGACAAGCACAGATTTCTCTACCTCCCCGAAAACAAGGGTCCACAAAAATAAGGCAACTACTAAAACACAGCCCCTTCCTATCCTTGGGAGGCATTACTGCTCTGAAATTACATCTGCTATCAAGTAAAGTCACTCAAACGATATGTACTCTAGAGAGTAACCCACTGAGCAAAACACAGAATGTCTAAAAAATTAAAAGCAACCAAATACCCAATTTTTAGGAATAAATGTGTATAAAAATGCACGACTCTGCTTTGCTACACGTATGACTAAAAAGGGACATACACAGCAACCTGACATTGCCAGCAGCTGCCTCTTATTTCCATTTATCACTTTCTAAATTCTAACAGATGCCAAAGTCAACTTTTATTATTTCCTTAAGAATAAAACAGACTTAGAAAATTAAGGGAAGGAGGCATTACCTTCCCCTCAGGTGTGTGAGAGGCAAATCCTCTGCCCCTAGAGTGCTGCAGAGATGATGTGATACCTCATCTGCCAGCAAAATTGAGGAACCAGCCAGTTCAGTTTCTAAAAAACCCTCAGCAGCCACTCCTTCCTCCATCCCCATTCTGGGATGACAGCACAGTGCCTCCCAGTCACTCCAGGGACCTCCACCATTACTAAAAACACATTTTCACTCTCTTGTGTAGTGCTCATCACCATCCTTGCAAAAACCTGCTTGCTGTTAGTTATGGCTCAGAGGTTCCCTGCATTACAGCTTCCAGTGGAAAAGTGATTTACCTGACTAAAAGTGCGTTTATCAAGACAAATTCTAAGCAGGTGTAAATTTAAATTTCAAATCCCATCCCTCTGATAAAATGCTGCAGCTAGATCAAAGAAATCAAAGTGGCTGGGTTGCTGCAACACATGAAAAACACCACCTTCAACTGCTAAGAGCTGTGGAAGTGAAGAGGTGGGATGCTGGGGAGAGGGACTGACAGCACCGAGAAAGAAAACTTAACAAGGAAGAAACCTGTAATCCACCAAGAAACCACCTTCAGCCTCTGATGTAGATACCACAAGGATCTCATACAATGAACTAAGGAAATACAGTATCAGATCTGTACAGCCTGGGTAGAGGAACCTCAATGGTGACCTTGTTTTCAGTCAAGTCTAAGATAAGTGAACCAGAGATCTCTGGTTGTGTTGATAACAGGGCAAAGTAAATATTAACAGTTATTAATATATAAATTGCAGTCTACTAAACTTATGGTAGGTGCTGAACACCCAGGAATGGCTTTGGATCCACACACCACCAGTGACAACCAGGGGAACAGCCTGGAAAACAACCTGGAAAGAAGAAACAGCCAACAAAGGATTCAGAGAAAACCTCAGCATAAAATCTTACAATAACTTTGGTAGGAAAGGAGCACAAGATCACCTGGTCCAACTCTACCTCCTGAAAACAAGGCTACCAAATAAAATTCCTACACTACTCATTTCAAATTATTTGGGAAATGTATATGCTGGTGAAGAAGTCCAGGGAATGCCGTGAAGCTACAGCACCAGCAGTGATGGAAAGATGCTGCAACACACACAACAAGAAGACCAAATCCAAGCCAAGGTCAAGATTTATTAACAGTGATCAAAACAACCAAAAGAGGTGAAGCCATTTACAATTATTAAATAAATCAGTGTGGATTAGTGCCTCATTAGCACATTAGGTTTTAGCAATGGGATAAAACTTCCTTGAGGCACTCAGGAAGTGCAGGCGTTAGACAGGATGAAGAAGGAGCCAAACTGCTGACAGACCACTGAGTTGAATCAAGACAAAAACAGACTTGCAAAATAACCTAATAAATGAAATGAGAAGCTGGGCAAAAAATGCTGGATTCCTCTATAGGGCTAGATATCCTCACTCCCCAAAATAAACCAATGCTGTGAAAAACCTAACCAAAGAAAATGTGCATTGACAGTACTTGTCTTGAGCTGTGCATTTCTGGCATTTAAAAAAGGTAGAATTGTACCATGAAGAGCCTGTACCCATTTCTCCTTTCTCTTATGTGGGCTACAATGAGTTAAAATGAAAATCACAGTTCATGTTTTCTAAGGGACCAGGGGACCAGCAACGCTGAAGCTGCTGGATGAGTGTGAGGGGTCAGCACTGGGCCAGGTGGGCAGGCAGTCAACTGGAGTTCCCAAATTTAAGCAGTAATTTCCAAAGAGTAGGTCTACATCCAAGAAACTGCTCGACAACCCTGGTTCAAAGGCCCCCATCAGATTGTTTCCACTGTGAGTGGATGAGAACTTGGTGCCTCAGTCCCCTCCTGCAGCCTGATGGACCAGCAGCAGGAGACTCCTACCACCACTAGCTAAAAAGCCTTTCATATTAGGACAACCTTCTGTCAGAATCCTTTTGAGACAATGACAGATAATCACACTAAATTATGAATAAAAGAGGCAATGACTTCTTTCTGGAATAGCAGTAAAATTGAGGGGGAAAGGCTCATGAAAATATTTCTAATAGATATCTGAAAAATAGTCTACAGCTTATCAGTGAACATATCTTGGCATGAAGAATGTAGGATTCCAAGAACATTTGTTATCTTGATATAATTTACATGGATATAAAATATATAAATGCAATGTAAATGTGCACAATGTGAATTTATAGAACCCCTAATTTTTATCAGAAGGGCAGGGAGCCAAATTAAAAGGGAACAATGGATAAGATATAAAATACAGTTGTTCTTCCCCTGCCTCTTGTAGGGGTTTTCCTGATTTGTGATAAAAAGTATAAAACAATCCAACAAACTATTCACCAAAATATATCGCTAGTAAATCTGCAGTGACTTTCCAAGGCAGTTCCACAACTCCTCAAATCACTAGGAGTTTTAATTAATATTACCTCTGACTGTAATGTGGTTTGCTTAAAAAAATTACCTTATTACGCAACGCTTCTTTAAGCCAGGAAACCCAGGCAAAAATCTGCTTATTGGTATCCAAATCCCCATATAAAACAACAGCACCAAGGTATCTCCTTGTAACAACTGGCCCCACAATTTACAAGCCCACACCACTATGCAAATATATAGGACGGGGTATTTATTGCAACCCATCCAAAGTTTCTTGACTGTTGATTCCGTATCTGCTTCCCGTAGTCCCGCTGAACATTTACATAAGACGATTGCTTTTAATCTTTCTGTGTTTGCTTTAGACATGTCCCGACAACCACTTAGAAAAGTGGCATTTTCCTGACAAAATGAATCATTTGTCTTCTACCACCAAGTTGCAGATCTTTGCTACCGAAATAGAAAGGCTAGAACATGCCCTAGGAAGTCTCTTACCCTGCTTTGAAATTATAGGGAGCAGATATACTCAATTTGAAAATCTTGTGATAAAAAAAAAAAATTAAAATAAAAAAAAGTGACACAATTTCCTGAAGCATGGGCTCGTAATTGGAACAACATACTGTGACAAGTGGATTGCAAGAGGAAAAATACAGCATGGAATTGCATAATTCCATTCTAAGTCAAAGTACTGACACCATGTTCTGCTGAGAAAACCTTTTGTGCCTCTGACTTATTTAAAAATTTCATGTGAGTTTTCTTGGTTGGAGGAAGAACAGAAACAAAACCAAAACACTGTCCTGATGTGTTAGCATTAATATCTCCTTTAAGAAATAAACTTCATCTCTTTTATTGTTATATAAAATTCTATTTTCAGCCTGAACAAGAGGGAGAAAAAGAACAAGAAAATAACCACAATTATTCTCAAACCAAGAATCCATAGAGGTCTAAAAACACGAAGGAAAAATCCTTTTTAAGGAAGAACAGATTTCAACTTCCAGCCCTATATTCCAATTTCCACCACCTTTGCTTTGAAAACTTCGGTCAGTGCTAAACTCCTCCTCATCCAAACTCCTCATGTCCTCCACAGTATTAACCACCTCTGGTTTTTTCAGCTTTGACCTTCCCAAGGCTCTCCCTTCCTATCTATTTTCTGATATCCCTCCACATCACAGAAATGAGTCCTCCTCCTCCAACATCCACTTGGGTTCAGATGCTCCCAGGTCCCACCTTTTCTTCTGCCCATCCTTTTCCTTGATCTGAGCAAATTCCATCACTTTTATGCTGACAGCTCTTACTCGGTGTTTATCCAAGATGAAACTAATATTCTGAGGTACAGAACGTGCACTCAGTAAGACCAAAGCAGAACCATCACTTTGCTCTCCATCATCCCCTAAGACCTCAGCAGTTTCCAATTGTTCTCCTCAGCAGATAATGCCATCAGGCCACTGCTTCACAGCAGAGCATCATAAGAAATTTGTCCCCACTCTACCTGGGCCTTTTTGGACAGATCTAAGTTGTGCTTTTTCTACCCTGCAAGTTAAAACTCTGAGGAGGAACACCATCTTCTTATGACCTTGAAGTCATCTATTACATGTTTTCCCAAGGGCCTTTATGACAACCCTGTCCCCCATCAAGCCTTTGCCAAATATTGCTATTTGGCTATTTTCTTCCCTTATTCTTTTCATCATCTCTCTCTTTAGGCCCCTGCATTTAACTGGTTTTGGTGACTCAAGAGTTTTTTCCCCATTTGCGTGTAAAAGATGTAACTGCAGTTGCTCACCTACAATTTCTGTCTACTAAGGATACACATCACTGTTTCCCAGCTCGCTGTGCTCACCTTCAAGCTTTTTGGCTTTTATAGACAGCATTATTCCCAAGTATGTACTCTTTTTTCCCCTTGACAAAAAATCCCACATCAATGTCTTGTTATAAAATCACAAATCATAATTATTAGTTAACATTAGTTAAATGTCCACCAGGTGACAAATGCAATTCTGGGGCTTTTCCTTTGCTATAAAACCATTTGGTTTGGAATGGTTTCCTACTTCTAGCCTATTTCATCTGCAAGTTGAAATACAGAGTGACCCCTCCATATGGCACTTTCAACATAAGGAAAAAAGATACAGATGCACAAATGTTTTGTCTAAAGCACAGAGAAACTGCAAAGCATCCTTCGGTTCCAATTTATCGTCTTTGCACAGATACCATAATTTAGAAGAATTAAAATGTCCCAAAGTTTGTCTTTAATAATAACTAACATTTCTAAAGCACTTTTTCAGATGGTCTTTTTGAAAGAATGGACAATATAGGTCTTCAGTAGTAAGCAAAAAAGTCTTTTGTGAGGAAAAATACTAGTTACTGATGTCTATCAGACAATCAAATGTGCCCTTCTGTGGGCTGTACATTCTCGTTCTCAGAACAGACCTACTGATGACTGAGCTACTGCTTTCAGAGAAATTAATTTTTTCCTTCAAAATACTTCAGAAAACAATAATCCCAAAATCTTTCAAGTCCTGTGTACAAAGATCTCAAGTTATTTAACCAAAATATATCAGAACACAGGCATAGCCACTGAGAGAATCATCTTTTTATTTCCCATGAAAAGGACAAAGTTTCAATACCATAGTTAGATCCATGTGGGGAAATGGCAGGATGAAGTTTACTAATATGTCCTAAAATCTGAAACACAGACTTGATCTGAAATAAAAAAACAACCCCTCAGATGCTTCTACACGATCCTCTGCATTCAAGAGCTTAAAGCACGAGATGTATGTAGCCAGCTACCCTGCAACCCACAGGGACATTTACAGATCTAAAAACATTAATTTACTGGTTTTCTGGAGGCAAACAAAGTAAGATCATCTTCCCAAGGTGTCGCACTCCCACTCTGTGGAACGGCCATTCCATATATTGCCTCTCCTCTGCAAGCACAACATCCACCCCCACAAACAGCCCATCTCCAGCAAGGGATGCAGGGCAGTGGTCTCCAAACAGCCAGCCCTGAAAGGTGCCAGCTGGATGAAGTGACTCTTTATGAGCCTCTACCACAGCAACCAGGGCACGCTGCTCCCACCGACCGAATTTCCAAGGTGGCCGAGTTGAATGTGTCATGGGGATGTGAAAAGCTCCTGTTCAGGTGTCTCCTTTTCAACAAGATAAAAGCTTTTCTTGCAGGCCCTGGTGGCAACACAAGCAGATGATGTTGGGGGGGGTGTAATCCAAGCAGAGAGGCCGTTGGGAATATTAATCCAATGGGCTCGACCTGCTCAAGAGAAGACGGCACACCAGGAACTGGAAAGAACCATCAGGGCCTTAGGAGCACCCAAAAACATGGCACTAACCCCTGATCAGGATGTAGCACAGCTGTTTCATAGCAGCCTGGCTCCATCAGGAAAAAAAGAGTAAAAACAAATAAAATTTTCACATTGCAAAAAGCAGATTTGAACAAGGCGAGTGTGTCCTTCCGCCTTCTATGCCAGCAATGTCACTACATGGTTTATGGCTCACTTTTTTTGAAGAAGTCCCTCTGCAGAGACACCTTCAAACTGTAACCAGCTGTGTGTGCTATCTCCTCCTCCTTATCTCCAGATGTTAAAACCGAGTTAATCCCTCAGTAGAAATGCACAGATTGCTGCCCCTGTACCATGTGCACCGTACCCCATACAAGCCTCACTGATCCTATGTGATCACCAACCAGAGCAAACAAAGCACTGCAGGGCAGTAGAAACTGGAGGTGCACGTGGGCCACAAGAAATACTCCTTACTAATAAACCCAGAATATTTGACAGAAAAACATTATGTCCCATTATGTCCCCTGGTCAGGGTACTTTGCAGTTTGTTTTCTCACAATACTGTTCATCCTTTCCCCAACTGCTCTCACAAATACATCCTGTCCCATACTAAATTCTGTGTACTCAAGATGTGCTACACTTCATCTACTAGAGCATCCAATGGAGCATCCATCTGCTCTATTCCCACTTTGATCCAGCTCCCACCTGGCTGGCACAGCCCAAAGTCTTATGGCAGAAGATGGGTATGGCAACCTGGGGCTCAACTGGGAGCTTTCCATTGAGACCCTGCCAGCATTTCCTTGAATCCATCCTTCCCACTACGCTCTCCCATACCCAGAGCAACTGTGAAATCACTATTAATTATGCCCGTTTGCCTGACCCACTTATCTTGGAATAGCAAAATCTGGGATGGGCTAAAAACAGAAAAAAAAAAGAGGAGGGAAGCTGCTCATTTTGCTTCCCGGACAAGTCCTTTTAGAAAAGCCAACTCTGATTTTCTCCACTATTTTTTCTCTTTCTTTCCTTTCTTCTTCAACTTCTCTTCTGTATCTTCCTTTTGTTTCTCTCTGCAAGAAGAGGAATGGGGTTAGGAAAAAAGGAATGATGGAGAACGCTGATCTAAATTGATTCACATCTTCAAAATGTGGAGAGAAAATGATGGGGCGTGGGAAGGGAATGAAGGCCTGTGGGTTTTCTTTTCCAGATGACTTTCTTTTTCCTTCTGGCTCATGACTGAAGGAGATATGAGAGAATAAGAACTGCTGGAGATTTTGGCAAATATTGAGAAACGAGAACATGCAACTACAATTATTTGGAGATAAGAAGCAAATGCTAAAGAAAAATAAACCCCACAAATATAGACTATGGTCTCTTTCCAGAGGGAAAAGGCTTTATTCAGTCTGAATCAAATGAGCTTATTTTTCACATTAATTCAAGCGTGGATTTCAGATAAAATCATAAATACCTGTGTCAAATACAGTGGTGCACACCAGCTTAGACGCATCAGAAAACATTCTTTTATTATAAGAGAGAAAACATGCAGTTCTGTTTCCTGAAAGGTGACAAGGAACCAGGGAGAAATAAAAGCACGACCTTAATATTGTAATGAATGATGTTAAATTCTTGTCTACACATTTGGAGGCACCACAATGCACTTTTTGTTTACGCTGATTTTTTGCAAAGAAAATAGTACAGATTAAAACTGACCCCAGTTCTGTGCACTGTTGTGTGGAACAAGGTTAAATTCTGGCTCAGAAGAAAGGAACCTCATAACAAAAATAGAGTACATGAACACGGCTGGGATCCAAAACACGGGTTTTGTTCCCAGAGAATGTGAGCTTTTTCCAGGTACCCAAGCAGAAGGCACCGTGCTAGAGCTGCCAGCAGAGATCCAAGTTTCCCTATGAAATGGCTCTCACACCCTTCCATAAACCAACATGGGAATGAGAACTGCAAACCCACCAACACCGAACACAAGCGCAGAAAGTGAGTATTTATTTAAAAATAAGCTCTTCTGGGGGCATCCTTTCGTGATTTTGTTTTCTTACTTGTCACCTTTGGGAAGGAAGGATGCTTTCAAAACCTCAGTCAATGTTTGTGTCTGCAGAGATGATACCATCCATGCTATAAACCTGGCAAAAGCACCTGATTATTTGCCTTCACCCACCAAATGCATCAGTGAAAACATTTTCTGTTTGTTTTTAACTCACTTAAAATGGAGGTATCTTTCACAGAGAGAAAAGTTTTTCAGAGGAACAAGGTTTGCACTTTGTGATGTTTTCAGAAAGACCTAAGAAATAATATAAGATAACAACTATTTCTGCCTCCTGCCAGGCTTGTTAGAGTATTTTAAAACAGCTTTCTAAAATAGACCAAGTTTTTTTTCCTGAACAGATTTGCCACCAGGGAACCAAATCCTATCCTTATAAGGGTACAACAAAACAAAAGTCCTGAAAAAAGTACAAAATCTAGTCCATTTTTTAACTCAGGAAACAGGAAGACTAAGATAAAACAAAGTTTAAAATCAGTTTCTTCAGAATTAGCAATACTCAGATGCTTAACAAACTAATGTTCCCAAAGATCACCCTGTGGTCCTTCACCCCAAATCATTCCTCCCTATCCAGTGAGATCTTAACCCACTAGAGTTACAAAGCTAAAGCAGAGATTTTGTATCTACAGGCAGTATTCTGGCTTTACCCACTGAAATATTTGATACCCACAGACATGGTTACTGTTACCATTAAAGAATTGAAACTGTTACAGCAAGGCAGAAATTATTTAAACAACTTTGGCTACATGCACCAATCCCGAATCTGTATAAAACCCCAATATACACAAAAAGAAAAGAAAACCCCTTAGCATTACACACTGGAGAAAGATCTTAAGAACAATGGACCTTAAAATAGTTTACAAGAATCTAAAATAATGTCTGAGCTAAGCTAACACAGAAATCAAACTATTTGAAAAGAAAATCAATGTCAGGATTAATGTTTCGGTGCTCTCCAAAGCAGGATGAAATGCAGAAAAAAAAAATAAGCTTGAAGAGCCAAGGGGTTTTTTTTTCCCCCATCTTACCAAATTTCTGCTGCGGACCTTATTCTATTTAAGAAGTTGCGTGAGAAGCAAATTGCTCCGAAGCTGAACTGAACCTCACCCAAGGTTAACTGAACACCAAACACAGGCCACACTTCCTCTGGGTTCTTTGTATAAAAACAAAATATGACCAAAATACGCAGAAACAAAGGACACTGCTACGGCAGCTCGCACAGGCACGGTACATTTCTGGTATCTGCTGCATTCAAAGTCTGTGTAAGTAAACTTTAGAGGATCTTGACAGAAGTTATTTTCATCCTCTTTGTCATTACCCGACACTACGAGTGGAGTCGTATAAAAGATTTAACTGTAGCACATACAAAAGCAGCGGCACACCAGTGAGCACTTCATTAATTAAAAGCCAGAAAAGGAAGTTTGCTAAACGAAGCAAATGTTCTTATCACTCCTATCTATATTCATTAAAACTGACAGGAAACCAAATATCACCATCTGTCTACTTGCAATAAAGACACTAAAAACAGCTCCGGGGTAGAAGAATAATATAAAGTATAAAACTGCAGTTTTTCAAGTTTCAGTTTTAAATGGACAAGAGAGAAACTGATGTCAGACGAGGGAGAATGAAGGATGACAAGGAGCTGGTACATGAGACTGGAAAAAGAAATTAAATGTTTCAGAATATAAACTGAAGCCCCTTTGAAATCTCAGAAAATAAATGACAAACCCAAATCTGTACCATGTTTTTCATACGGATAAACGGGTCTGGAAAAAGCTAAGTGTTGCAAGGGCACTCATTTGCCTATTTAGAAAGAACTGCTACCAAAAACATTCAGAAAACTATATTATGCAACATAAGCTGCAAAGTTTTAATGGTCAAGCAAGTCCCAGGGAACCCTTCTGCGGTTTCATTACGTCCTGATGCACTCTCTTCAGACTCATAAGAGATCTTTTTTTTTAATTATTCCTATATTTGGATTTTGCTTGCAAATCAGCAACTCGTTATAAAAGTTGAATAAGTTCTGATGAAAGAAGTATGGCAGAGGTACTAACTTAGCTCAGAAAAAAATACCAGAGCTCACACCAGCAGTTGCGGAGGTCAATCGAAGGTCGCTGATTTAAGGTACTTTCCAGCAGTTGTACAGTTCCTACCTTCTAGTAATCACCCTTCTTTTGCACTGCAGGGGAGAGGAACAAAAAAACAAATAGATGGTAATAAGATATTTAATGACAGAAATGAAAATAAACTACTGCTCACACTCTCCAGAGCACAGCTCCGTGTCGTTAATTCTGCACCATTCCCCAGCTGCATTTTTACATAGCAATGAAAAGCGCTTCCAGTTCCTCTCGATGCTGCATAAAATATTAGCTCTATAGTCACAGTTTTTTAAGACTAAATAAGGTTAAAGTAATTTAAGGCTGAGATAAAACAGAAAAAGAAAATCCATTGTGAAGAGTGCCACCCGGCTCCCAGCCCCCCGCGGCGCCGAGGTACCCGAGCACATATGGTGTGGAGCAGATCTCTGGGATACCTACAGGAAGCACAAATGGGGTTAGGAGAGGAGGAGCAAGGCAGCTAAAGACTAAATCGAACCCTTATTGATTTTTATTATGACGTTCCTCCAGAATGGCGCTTTCTTTTTCTTTTTTTTATTTTTTAGTTTAATTTTCTGTCCTAAGAACAGTAATCCATACCTCGAGAAAGGCTCTCGTTAATATTCTATGAGAATGCTTTTTTAGCCTCAATACAATTACAAGCGCAGCAATTATTATTCTTCTGTTAATACTTTAACAATACTAACAGACCTATTAACAGCTCAGCACAAGTATGAGGCGTTTGAGAAACAGAAGTGTAGGGCTATTTCTGTCTACTAAAGAAACCACAACAAAATTACAGAAGTTAAATAAAGCCCGAGTGTAAAAAGTTACTGTAAACTGGAGTGCAAATGTGCCATCAGATTCCTCCTTGATCCTGAAGAACCTCCTTATGAAAGTCGTCAATTTATAAGGTTATAGGAAAACCAAGAATTTTTAAGTGAATATTGAAATTCAAGAGTAAATTCTCCTTATGTTAAATATATAACAGGGCATGTTCTTTATTTGTGAGTGACAATGAAATCATTAGGATGCTTAGAAAGGATTTCGGAGAGCTGTTAGGCAAACATGGAGACAGGTAACAGGAGAGAAAGTGCAAAACCATCCATAAAAAAGTCCTGTGTGTGCTGTAAAAATGCATCCAGGCTGAAGCTGGAGAATGTTTATTCTAAGGTGGTTATAAGGCATCTAAAATGCAAAAGAAACATTGCTGCAATGGGAGGGAAAAAGACAAAGTGTTGACATGTTACCTTTATAAACCTTTCAATAAAAAGCTGCATAGTAAGGGCAACAGCATAACCCAGATTATTAGATTTTGGAAAAATTTATTTTATATACACCTCGTTAGAGATCCTATTTTCCTACAGAGAGTAGTAACCATGGAAGTTGCATTTAATTTTATTTACTAATAGGAAGCATACAAAGACTCAGGTTCTTCAGAAGCATGAATAATCAGTGGAAAAGGTGAAATTCTTTGGCAAAGAGAGAGAGCACAATTCACTCCTGCACTCCTGTCCACAGCTGCCCCAGTAAAAAGAAGGTATAAATCAAAGCACCTTCCACAGCACATATCAGAGAAAACCAGCCCCAGACTGCAGGCTCCTTGGATTTGAGAATGCCAGGCTGGAAAAAGCCTTTTGGGGAACTGAGAAAGGATCAATTTCCTATAATCCTCTTAAAAAGGTAAATGAAGCTCAATCCTGAAACTCCTGGTGTTTATGTCCCTCCCGTTCCCATATTGTGAAGCTGCTTCTGCACTGTGCCCCTTTAATTACAGGAAACTTAGTTCTAGTATCATATGCACACAATACTACCAATATTATTAATTTATGTTTATTTATATACACATATATGAAAATACCAACTAACTAAAGACTGGTTTGAATTATTTTATCTTGTACCTACCTTATGAGCTGATAAACCTCCTTTGCCTGGTCTTCACCCACAGATGAAGCTGTCCTGTCTGTAAGGTACCACAAAGCACCCACTTTCTCTGGTTGTCCTAAACCCCTCTGTTGCTCATAGGATTATGTACACTGTGTTAAAATTCAAGATGGCTTTTGCCCTTTTGCACTCAAATGCGTCCCCTTCTCTTCATCCTGATACACACGACAAACCCTGAATTTGTCAGGTTTGATGCCAGCTTGCAGCATGACTTATTTTGGTGAGCAGTTTGCTGTAACACCTCCTCATCCACTGCAACACCTCCTCATCGGTATTATTCTTGAATTCACTTTAGACAGTCAATAACAGTTTTCCACACACCTTTGTAACAGCTCCCTAAAAAAAAAAAAATCTACTTTTTAAGAAGTGAATGCTAAAGCGACAATGTCCCAGTCACAACGCCTTCGTGTCTGCTATTTAAAGTACAGCACCATTACCTCTGCATGCCACTGATGGAAGTGCTCATCATGCTTCTGCTCTAGAGCTTTAAAAAAACCTGACCCAAAACCAAGTCCATCCTAAGTGTACCTTTTAATCCACACTAAGACAAAATCATTTATTACTATTCACGTTGCTCTAAGTTGCTATTTAGATGGTCTTAGTAGTAATGACTGCAGCAAGCTGGAACTTGCTGGTTCGCCATAAAACAGAACCCAGGGTAGCACTAAAAATAAAACCTGGGTGTCTTGGAGCCTGGGAAAAATACGGTGATGCCACAAGGGAGTCAGTGCAGACCTGCAGAACATACTTCCTACACAGACAACACTTCTTACTCACTCACTAATTTGAATGGTCAGATATTTACAGACAGAGAACAATCCCGAGTTTCTAAAGGTTTCTTTGACACTCCCTTCACTCACGTTCCCCTTTCCCATGTGTTTCTTCTCCCACACTTCATTTGTCTGCCCTCTACCATCTTGCCTTGAATTAGGCTCAGGCCAACCATATTTCTCCATGTTCTGGTTGTGCCCTACTCTCTTCCCTGTGCCCAAATGATGTGACACAAGTGATGGATAAAAACCTGCCAGAGCAAGTTCTCAGTGAGCTCTGGTGCAGCAGGGTATCATCTCTCAGGCAACAAGTCAACCCTTTCCTGCCATTTCTTTATACTGTGCAGTGATTACAGCTCCTTTTTCACTTTTTTCACCAGTCTATAGCATTATTTCTCTTTATTTTACATACCATCCATTACTTTTCAGGGTTTTTTCCTTTTTTATCCTCTTATCACTACCACAGTCCTTAAGAGAAAGCCAAGGCTGTTAAATATCACACACCTGTCATTTCACCATTATGCTTAGGAAGGAGATTCTGAAAATCCTGATACCACTGTAAAACTGGTAAACTAAGAAATCTCACCTTAGATTCTAACACTTTATCACTGTTCTTGTACTCTTCCCTAGATACCTGCTGCTGATCACCATCAGAGACAGGATATTGAATTAGATGTGCTTGATCTGAACCAGAACGGCTGTTCTTACAGATTTATTGCTAAAACAAGTGTTTCTGCCAGACCTAAGAAAATCAGCAAGAAATAAAGCTACAGACTCATGTATTTGACTACAAGTAGCTTCGATGTGTGGAAGTCACCCATTTTTTTTGCCTCAGTTTGTCAGACAGCTATGCAAAGAGGGCTTATCATGGTGAAGATCAACACACCTGTAAAGTACACAGATATTTTCTCTGATATTGGTAGGAAACATTAGGCATATGAAATTCAGCCCAAAAATATTTTTCACCTTCTCAGAAATCTGGGTGAAAATGCTTTGAACATAATTTCATTAAGAGAATCTTCCTTATTAGCATAAGAAAGAAAAACTATTTGTTGGAAAACATGCACCATCGAAGGTATTCCATGTTGTTTTTCAACAGTATTTTCCCAGAGACACCAAGAATGGTTTGGTTTTGTGGCTTGGGCAGGGTGGGGGAGAAGGTTGTTGATGTTTTGGGAAAAGGTACCAAAGCTCGCTTTGCTTGCTTGCTCTTGGATCCTCAGCTACAGCAAGAAGTGGCTGCTGGCAGAACTAACTTCAAAAGCCAGCTGCAGGAGAAGCTGCCATTATTTGATCCAGTAAATATCTAGAATTCAAAAACTTCTTTAAAAAATAAAAATAAATAAATAAATAAAATATTCCTAAGTAATAGCAGAAGGTTTCCTCAATGGCGAAGTCCTTTTGGCCAAACCGTTCCAACCACATACCCACCCTTGGGTTTCAGGCTCAAGTAAAACTACATTCCCTGCCAGTCTTATCTTGCCAAATTCAGAGCAGGAGAAAAACACCCAGAGGATCTGCATCCAGAGGGTTCCACCACAGGCAGAGCACGGACACATGCAGCAGTACTCCCAGGAGCCACTCCACAGTTGGTTTTTATTAAGGAATGCACACGCCTCTGTGCTCCAGTCAGAAGTATTCGGGGGCTCTAGCACATGAACAATAACTCAGTAACCACATTTCCTTCCCTGTATCATAAAATAAACACAGTCTCCGAGATAGGCTCTATGGATTTATGTCCTTTCAAAAGAATTTAGTAATTGGAGGGGAAAAAATAAAACCACAAGTAAAGTGCACGGTTCAAAATGTGCAGTAAATAGTTTTGAAAGCAATGTTCTCATCTGGGAGTATTGCAACAGATGTTTATCATGAGCTACTGCAACAGTTAATCTAACTCTGAGCCAGATTAACTCTTTGCCATTGGAAACAGGCCTTTTTTCCACAGGCAGCCTACAGAAAACAAGGGGATGTGCCAGAACTGCTGACAACAAGCAGTTAACTGAACGATGGAGGAAGAAAGAAAAAAGCCATAAAGCCCAACCAAATAAACCGATATCTGACCCAAAAGACTCAGATGAACAGGTGTATGTGTGGGTGGGAGTGCAGAGAAAAAAATAAAGAAAAACATTTAAACAAAGCCTCCATTGACATTCTGGTCACTGAAGTGGGTACACACAAAATGAGCCAAGCAACATTTTTGAACAATTCAGAAAATAATGGATTTTTGTTGTTGTTGTTGTTGGAGAGGATAGGAAATATGATTATTGATCTTGGTTTTCAAACTGTGGTACCAATACAACACAGTAACAACTCAGAGGTTATTCTATTTCAAGATATTCTGAGTAAGAATGAAAACAGGAAGATACAAAACTACTTCTGCAATCTGGTATTTACTCCTTAAAGATACAAATGCAAATCACAATTTAAAGCATCATTACTTAAAGCTGAAATTACCATTTCTTACTGCGTGCAAGTCAGATCCCTGTTCACAACATTTCCTAAAGGCAACTGAAGGGCTAGTAAGACCTGCCAAGAGCCATTCCTCTGCTCCTAATTTCACAGGCACTTAATTCCAGAAAATCCTTGAGGATGTATGGGTCCTGTGAAAAGAGGAAGCAGTCCATCCCCTTTTATCATCCAAAAGAGATCAAGCAGGAGAGGTAAGTGCACCATGTTCTCACCTGAGCATCACCTATGCAATCCCCATCTCTGGGGCCACACAGCACCGTGGCTGCACCAGGATCCACGTAAAACTGCTGGGAGGCAGAGCTGGTTTGAGGATTTACAGCCTTGCACAGCTTGCAAGGCTACACACAACTTTCAAGCAAAGCCCACACCTTCCCCTTCGTATTCCCAGCTGCAGTAACATGAGAATAAGAGTCACAAATTCCGGAAACTTTGGTTCTAAACTTCCTTATTGAAGAAAATCTCAGTTTGTTGGTTATCTGAGGTTTTTTTAAACAGAGAGGAAAACAAATGCCAATCTGTCGAGTGTAAAGACAATCTAAAGAGATTTTGTTTTTCTAATTGCTCAGCAGAACAATAAACGAATAAAAAGCTCTAGGAAGTCCTTTCCATTCTGAAGTATTTTTGCTGGTAATGCACAAGTCTCTTTCTTGGTATTACTCCTAATCCACAAAAGCAAGAGCAAACATTGTCAATCCTTTCATATTTGATGAAGAGATTGATGTTATTTATTCAAAAAAAACTTTATAAATATTCCTCCAGTTCTAAAAAAACCAATGACCACAGAGCCACATGCCAGCAGTCTCTACTCAGCCCTTGTCCCTTCCAGGCCATTGGAACAGCCACCCATCAGTCTGTTGACTAAAATACCATCATTTGCAGCTTGTTTTGGTTTTTTCCCCCATATATCAAAAGTTGTAAGCACCGAGAGGAAGGTTTTGTTTTCTAAATCTTTAGTATTCCAGAGAAACATACTGACATTGCATTCTGCAGGTCTTGCCAAGAACGTCTTTTGTGTTCACAGCTTCAGTGTTGATGATAAATTTTGAACGTTAACAGTACAAAGTATGATTTAAATCAAAGCCTAAATCATAAATGTAAAAGTAATTTAAACTAGTGAACTGGAAACCCTGATTTAAATAATTTCATTTTGCCAATATAGTTCTCCTAAAGACCTATTTGTTTTCAATGGTTGTTAGTTCTCACTGAGCAGGTAAATAAACTACATGCATCTATTTAAATGATTATGAAGCCTAATATATTCTAGATCTTTTATTTTTACATTTTATTAAGTAGACAATTTACTAGGCAATTATTTTTTTAACTATGATTCCTAAGTGCTTCAGAAACATTTAGAAAGTCCTAAAGCACGTTTTATGATTATGATTAACCCCATTTTATAGAAGATAACCCAAAGAAGAGACAATTAACTAGTTTGGACTCTCTCCTTCACCAGATTAAACTAGCTCTAAGATAACATGATTGACCTCCTCTATAACAACTACCTGTTGCACATAATTTTCACTCTGATCTAGCAACTGCAACAATAATTTGCAAAAATTAGTAAGAGAACAATTAGAAGCAAAGCCTCAGGTGGCAGTGGCAGAAGGCTGGACTAAATATCTATAGAAGAACAAGGAGGTTTTGCTGGATGGTTTCACCAAGATATAACACTTGGTACTATTTTTACTTTATCTTCTAAAATGTGGATGTAAAGGTAACACAGAGCACAGTCTGCTGTTAGTCTTCACAACACCACAGCTTGCTACATGAACAACCTCAACTATTTTGCCCTGAATGATGGCAAAAACAGCAGTGAGCATTTGGATCACTCCCACCACCCAACCAAACCATCGTGCCAGGCTTTCCAAATTGTACAACCTCTAGTTTGAGTACTCATTTCTTAATACTGGGCCTCAAAATCTGCAGGATGTTGTGCCAACAGCACTCACTGTGAATGTTTCAGAACAATTTCCACATACTGAATGTTGCCCGCCTCGACGGGCCAGGCTGGGACCTTACACTTGCACAGTTTCTGCCCTGAGGGGCAGTGCCAGATCTGAAACATTCACTAGTCAAGATAGGCAAGGTATGGAAAGTGGGAGAAGCGGTACAGAATTATTTTTAATGTTTTTCCACAGTCTCTCATCATTGTGCCCATTTCTCATTGGTATGAAAAGCTACTTGTGCCCCAAGTTGGCCCATGATGGGAAACTCCATCTTTTGTAAAGCACCTCCTGCTCTTTCCCCCCAAGCCAGCCCCTACCAAGGAGGAGCATCAGTGTCTCTCAGGCTACTTTATCCTCCTGTGAATTTGCCTTTCCTGTGATGCTTACAAAAATTTTAGCAGTCAGACATTAATGACCATCTCTGAGCTTAGCCAGGAGGGGCAAGAGGAGCCCTCCACCATGTGCTGGAGGAAAATAAACAAGTAAAAGACACAGTGGTCCATGACGAGATAAATTTGATAGGTAAACGCCTGAAACCCTCAGGTAAGAGGGTGACCACCAAGAGGCACGTGGAGGAGGAGAATTTCGAGGAGACAAACCAGCACTTTGATGCTGCAAGGTCCAACTGGATTCGCCCACCTCATTGCAAGTCCTCATCTGCAGCTTCAGGATAGAGAGGGCTATTCCTTCCAAAATCCATCGTAATGGTGTGTGTCAGACCTTAAATCCCACCCCACCAGCACACCACACATGCCACCCTTTTTGCCTATAGGGGAGCACAAGAATTAAGGGGATGAGCAAAGACTGTGAGGAGCGAAAACAGGACAAGCCAGTTGCAGGTCATGGACCTTGGTACGCCTAAGCAAGTCACCCTGCTAAAGTGAAACCGAAAGGTTTTACACTTAAAACCATCTGCATTTCCTGCACAAGTTCCTCACCCAGACCTATCAAGTGAATCCTTACACTGCCATGGTTGTCCATCCACCACACAGTCCATGCTGCCCTGTCACGATGCTCCAGACACCACACCGCTGGTTTGGGAAGCGAGCGGGCTCCGACGGGAACGCTGGCCCCAAAAGGCAGATGTTGTGTAAATTCATATTTCATAAACACAGCTAATTGTGACAAGAGTGCCATAAAAATCCTTGTACCGCCTAAATTATTTCTCCACTTAGAGCGACTCCACCACCAGAAAGCGTTACACATCGCACTTTATACCCAACTGGCAGCACTTGGTGATGACATTATAGCTCTGTTAAATAACAAATACAAAGATCAGAGATCTTTAAAAACTACAGATTAATTTTTCTGCCGTCATTCAACATAACCATTTAAAAACAAACACGACGTGCAATTGTCATTAAAAGTTTTCCAATCTAGCGCTGCATGTGTTTAAGTATGAAAATGATACTTTTGAAATAAACATTGCTGCTATCAGGGGAAAGTGCTACCATAAGTCACACTGCTATTACAGAGAAACTATGACAGTAAAGACTCAATAATCCCTCACACTTCACCAAGGAAATATTCTCTCTGTTCTCTCGCCCAACAAGGTCACGGTAAAGGAAAACAAACAAACAAACAAACAAACAAACAAATGAAAACCAGCAATAAAACAACTAGATGACACCTACTAAAACTCTAGTTCTTTAATTCAGATACACAGGTAGATAAAATAGGAAATTCAGAGATTTTTTTCTAATAAATGTATGATTGATGCATATTACTGATGCTTAACCTTCAGTAACCTATGTTTAGCAAATTCATTTTATCCATGTGAATCTTCCTGTGTATACTGGAGTCTAACTGTTATCCAGCTCATACAACTACAAAAAAATATAAGCCTAAAAAAATCAACTAACTGAGTTTTACTTTTCCTAGCCTGACTTTTTTTTATGTTTGATTATTTAGAAAAATATTTAGTAAGAGTTTATTATCTATTTATATTTGGAAGAGATTTTTTTTTTAATAACACATATCTCCTTTGGGTTAAAGTCTACGCTTAGCAACATTTCCTAATTTAAGCACAAGACTAAGAAACAACAAGGATTTCTCCAGCTCTGTGGTGGGGTCACAGGTAACGTGGCACCAGGGAAATAATCCGGTGCTGTGCCAAAGGGAAAGCAGAGCCTTCATCTGCTCTCCCTCACCTGCCTGGGTGAGAAAACAAGCAGGAGGCGTGGAGGGTAATTCAGTTCTGCAGTACTCACGTCATCTTTCATATTTCTGTTACCGCCACAAGCAGGCAACGCCTGCCACCCTGGCTGCAGTTTGTTTACACACTATTAGAAATCAGAATTTGCTATTTAGGCTAAAGAAGTCTCGGTCGGTATCAGCCAGGCACAGACCTTATTTTGTCTGTTTTCTCAGGATGCTCTGAAGAAGTTTATGTAACGTGTGAAAATTATGCGTGCCATTATGTAATGGAATCAAAACACAATAAAATGTACGCAAGGGTATTTCTACTTTTAAACAGCAGTGTCTGAACTGTAGCTGGCTTCATTTTAAAAGTACAGATAGCTTGTATAAATAGCAATTATTTCATAATAAAAAATACTTTACAGATAGCTATTTAAATTTCTCATATACTCAAGCATTCACAATCATTTCATTATAACACACTGATAAATTCAATTTAAACTCCCCAGGTATCTATCATTTTAGACAATCTAAGTGATTTGGGTAGACAATCACAGAGCTGCAGGTATGCAGTTTTTTCCTGGGAGCTGACAAATCACTGCTGGTGCAACAGGTGCCCTCTCTATTCATCATTATTTTTCACAAAAAGGATCCCACTGCCACAGTCCCTCTCGGTGCTCAGGATGCCTGTGCACCCACAGGTGAGGACACATGACCCTGTGACAGAGCAGCTCATCCCAAACCCCAGAGGCGCAGGGGCTGCTCTTGCTTGGTAGGGTCACACTGGAATTCTTCCACTGCTCCACAGGAAAGCCTTTATTGATTCTTACGGCTTCAAGCTAGCAACAAAAAAATTAAAATTTTTAGGCCTAGCAACAGACTTGGCCCCACAAGCATCTTTCTGCCTCTGTGATGCACAGCAAGGGGTTAAGAGCATCGTGAGCAAACACAGGTGTACATCACACTGACTCATTGACAGAACCCCTGGTTTTAATCCAAATTCTGCATAAGGCATCTTAAAGGTTCAGTGGCAAGTTTATTCCAAAGAAGCATTAAGGCACTGATTTTTAAATGGCCATAATAAGTTACTTCTAACCCAAATTTCCACTTTTCATGTATGTCACAGAAATCGTTGTGCAAATATACTACAATTTCCAGTACTATCTCCAGCTGGGGATGCTCACATCGTATTTAAATTTCCAGGTAACTACTAGATGGCACAAAAAGCACAGAACCTAACTGCAGCCTTACGCAGTGAAAAATGCCACAGAGAAAAGTTGCAAAATCTGCCAGCTGATTTCTCTGTCTGAAAACGTACCTCCATCAGAAATAACTTTTGCCATGAAAACCACCAGGAAGCTCAGAAGTTAAAAAGGCAGGTGTGTTTTCATATGACGTTAAATATATAGAAGAAATATAATAAATATAGTTGACTGTAAAACACCTCACGAAAAAGAGATATGTTGCAAAATAACAGATCTAAATTTGTCCCTGAAACACAAAACAGATTTGCGAGGCAAGATAAAAATGGAGAGTATTTAACTTCATATTTGTTATTTTTAAACTCAAACCAAACAAAGTATGTTCTGATAACAGCACATCATCACGTCGACTTCCAATTACCCAAAGGGGGAAGCAGTCATTTAATATTTAGCAAATCCACAGAAACAACTTATGGGAAGGATCCCGGCTTTTTCCGCAGGGATCTGACGACAGCTCCCCAGCAGATTGATTCCCTTTCACTTTCCGCAATTCAACACGCGCAAACCTCCGATTTTCAAACCGGACACACCCGCAGCGCCAACTCCGCGCTCCCCAAGTTCATCCCAGCGCATCGCCCCGTCCCTGCGCGGTCCCACCGGGCTGGAACCATCACAAGCGACCCGGGACGCGCGGGGGCATCTCCTCGACGTTCCCGGCGCTCCTGGCCCGGCAAACTCCCGGTGCTCCCCCCGCACAAAGAGCCGCATCCCCCGAGCAGCCCCGCACCGCGGGGGGAGCGGGCAGGATGCGGCCGCTTCCCGTCGCTTCCCTGCCCACCCCCGGCGCTCCCCGGCAATCCCCGGCGCTGCGCTGCGCGCTGGCGCAGCCAGGGGCGCGGTATAAAAATAATCATTAAAATTTAAAAAAAATAAAATAAAAATAAAAATCAAGCGATGGGGGCACGGCACGGGAGGGGGGGCGGTCCGCGTAGGCATCCATCCATCCATCCATCCGTACGTACATCCCTCGATCGATCCCTGCACCCACCTTGCATCCCGCCGGCTCCGCACCGGGATCCGCCGCCGCCGCCGCCGCCGCACACACGGGGCAGGCGGGCGGACCAATGGGGGCGGGGAGCGCCCNAAAAAAAATAAAATAAAAATAAAAATCAAGCGATGGGGGCACGGCACGGGAGGGGGGGCGGTCCGCGCAGGCATCCATCCATCCATCCGTACGTACATCCCTCGATCGATCCATCCATCCATCCCTGCACCCACCTTGCATCCCGCCGGCTCCGCACCGGGATCCGCCGCCGCCGCCGCCGCCGCCGCACACACGGGGCAGGCGGGCGGACCAATGGGGGCGGGGAGCGCCCCGCCCGCAGCCAATGGCGGCCGCCCGCCGCCGCCCCCCGGCCAATGGCGGCGCGGCTCGTGACGCGACGGCGGGGGCGGGGAGCGCCGGCTCGGCCCGCTCCGCGACCGCCCCCCTTCTAATTCCTTTCCTCCCTTTTTCCTCCCTTCTTCCTCTGGTTTTTCCTCCCCCTCCCCTTTTTTTACCCACCCTTTTTTCCTTTTATTTTTCCCCTTCTTACTTTTGTTCTTTTTTCTTTTTTTTTTCCTCTTCCTTTTTTTTCTTTGCCCTTCCGCCCCACCCCCCGCCCCTTCTTATTTCCCTCAATCCTTCTTATTTTGGACAGGGCCTTTTCCCAGATTTTTTTATGTAGCCGCCCCCACCAACATATATTAATTATACAGACCAAAAACTTGGGGAGCCCCCCAGGGAACTTACTCTGCTGCATGTGAAAGGATGCCCCTTCCTAAATCAAGACCCAGAAGCACCAGAGAGTACCCAAGACCTATGAAACACATTTTAGAGAATCCAGAAAGATGACGGGATGTAAACCACTAAAAGTCTACTCCAGCCAAAATCTGAGCTCAGAACAGTGCCTGCTCAGCCACTGGTTTTGACAACCCGACTCACAAGCTCCGTACGTGACTTGAACGAGCTCCCAGGGTGCAGAACCAGCCTTTAAAAATACCAAAAACGAAACCAGCAGATGTTTTCAGCCACACGACTCCACTCCAACACACGAAGCTTTACGCTGTATCACTGCCGAGGAGTTATCAGCAAAGTAAACTTTCTTATTAAGTCAAACAGTTTTGGATATAAATACCCACTTTACTTAAATATATATAAATATGTAAATATATATCTCTGTATGGAACATGTAGTCTTTTTTTTAATTCAATTTCATTAACATTCATTTGTAAAAATAAACTTCTCAATCAGCAAAACCCATGACTGCTGTATATTACAGCAGAGAACTATCAACTGTAAAAGAGGGGATAAAAAACTCAAGAATTTGGTTTTGTTTTTCCAGTCTGGTGACCCTGCTAATTCCTAAGTTTAGAGCGGACTAAAATAGTGACAAAGCCTGTGCCTCCCATTTCTGATGTCGTGCTCCTTCTAACCTCACCCCCAGCATTTAAAATCACTAAATTGTATTTGCTCAAAACTCTTCCCTGAACAGGCCACACTATGAATTTGTTCACAGTGTTTGGCTCATACAGGGTAACACACACCACAGAGTGATAAACCAGATATCAACCCAAGTCTTGATGCTAATTTACAGGAAAAAGCTTTTCTTTTGCAGATCAAGAAAGGTTTATTTCTAAGGTGCCCCAAGAGCCAAGAACACTGTGGTGCTACGAACTGCTGACAGGCAACCAATAACTGTGACAAATTATACATTCATGGCATCTGCAACAATCGATAAACTGACTCACCAAATTAATAAAATATAGATCACAGAGCATACATTTTTATTAAAGAATAATTCCATGATAACCAAGTAATGTGGATGCTTCCAAGCATAAGATTAAATTACATGCTGAGCAAATCTGGCATTTTGTGATAAACTGCGAAAATAGTCTTTGCAACAGCAACTGAGGAAGAACATTGCTGACATAGTCTATAAACATGTTTTATAAAGCATAACCGAAAATAACAAAAAAAACCAAAAAAAACCAAAACCCCGCAGTGAAGTGGTGGCTAGAGAATTCACTACCATATTCGTAATAATTACCTTCTAGACTTCTCCTTGCTTTGTAATTTATTCCTTCAAAGATGATGCTGATTTTGGCATTAAAAGTAATAAAAACAGATTACCTACATAGGAAAATATTTACACCAAATTAATTAATTAACTAGTCAGACTTCAGCAGTCATTACTGGAGTACGCAAAGATTTCTAGTACATTTAGGATGCTGGAATACGTACTTAAATACACAAAGCAAGTGTCTTACCTGGTAGACTGACTCTCTTATCAAAATTTTGTGCCTGCTGAATAACTTTGAGTATTAAGTACTTGCTTGAACTTAGGATCACAGTGAATCCCATTGAACTTGAAGGTCTGAGGCTTTACACATGGTAAAGTGTTTTCCCGCATGGATATTTTCCACTACTGAGAAATGCAGCGAGAAGAGCTTTTCCAACCTCCTGTAAAGGTGTTGGAGAAGCCCTTCCTTCCTCAGGGAGGAAGATGGAGCATCTCTTACTGCAAAGGCTTTACTGCTGGGAAGAACACACTTAGGCACGTCCTCAGTCTCCACTGTCCGTGTTACGTTATTTCCACACAGCTTTGAATCGTGTCCTAAACGAAGAACTTAAAATACTGAGATCCTGTTTATTAAAGTTTACAATTATTAGTTCCTGAAACTCCACAGTACTCTGTCTCTGCAGGCTAATTGTGCCATACCAACTGCTTTAGACGGCTGTCCTAAAATTAGTTTTAATCCTCTATAATGCCAGATACGTGGTGCTTTCAGCGAGTCTTCACACGATTGATGTCTTGCCAAATCTTCCAAATATTTCTTTTCTAGAAAAACACCCAGCATTTCCTGGAAGCATACTTTCATACCTGCAGTGAGTATTTTCCATCCATAATGTTTAGGCACTTCCTCGGCTTCCATGGATTTCCTAGCTAAACAAATGATATGTGGCATTTCCCATCCTTCTTTCTAGCTAATAAATAATGGAATCTTAATTCTGAACTGCTGTCATGAAACAAAAATCAAATAGAGTCTAAGTGATATAAACCAATATTTGTTTATACTAGATCCATTATTAATTTAATTCCTTTCTTAAATAAACGACATTTAATAATACATTAAACACATAAACAGGAACATATTCGAAGTTATAATTCCATCAGCTCTTCTCATGACATCCATCTTCTCAAAGGCCATATCCACATTTCAATCTAATAATTTATAGAACATTGTTAAGTTAATAAACAGACACAGTTCCTTAAAAGGCTTACTACTCTAGATAAGCTGCTGCCTTCCCTAACTATGGCAACCCAGATCAGTTAAAATTAAAAAATCTGTTTTCTGGCATATTATTAGCAACTGGAAATTTATTATAACATGCTATTTTCCTTCTGAATGAATATATTTTGGAAAACATACCCACAATATCCCCACTTACAAATCACCATTTATTTAAATATTTTACAAGTGTTCTGCACAGTGATCACTTCATTTACTAAGAAAATACCCACATTGCTATGAGTCTTTTCAGTCCCAAAAACGTGCCTACAGACAGCAGCAATGCATATTTTAGAGAAGCAGCAAACAGGACCAGCTTCAGAATCACACCCACCACCCTCCACATGAGGCGAGAGCGTTTTCTCTTGCCATAAATTACCACTCCCTCCTATCAGCAATTATTTAACTTTCAGAAATAGCGGCAACAAGATAAATTATGAGCTATAATTACGCAAATTTATCCCGGATATTAAGACTGCGTATATGCATACCCAGTCTACTCTAAAATGTATCTGCATGCATAACGTTAAGTATTATAATCAAACATACCAGGGTGTCTTTATCTTACTGCCCACATGACAGCATTCCTATCCTAAACATCTGTAAGCCATTCCAGTGGTCAAAAATGCTTTTTTTATCTGGTATCATTCACTTGATCCTGGTAAATTTTCTTCTAATGTACCTTCCTCCTTCCCAGTAAGGAGTGCAGGGACCTAAGTTCACAGGAGTCAGAAGGAGCACCAGCCAGGCTTTCCAGGGAAAGAATAAATATGTACATATATCACTGAGTGTAGCACGGAAGCTGCATCAGGTCAGAAGTCCATACTCTGAAAAAATCTGGAAGCTGGAAGTTTTTGAAATACTGTACATAGCTGGCTTGATTTTGCCTGCTGTTTCATACAGGACATTGGGCTAGAGGGAACCTTATGGTTTGACCCAGTTCAATAATCATTTCATGAAGTACTTTGAGACTAAGTTGCCTCATTCTTCTCTTGGAAACTGGAATTATTGAACATCTTAAGTTAAAGCAAGCAGCTCCCACTTTTTTGGAGTTCTTGGTAGACCACTTTTTCTCCAAAGAACCAACATTTCTGCTAAATCCTCATCATGCTGTGAAGTGCTGCCTCTCAGACAGCTGCATTTGTCCAGCTTGTACATCCAATTATCATGGAATCATATAATGGTTTGTGTTAGAAGGGACCTTAAAGATCATCCAGTTCCCCCCCCCGGCCATGGGCAGGGACACCTTCCCCTAGAGCAGGTTGCTCCAAACCCTTTCCAACCTGGCCTTGAACACTTCAGGGATGGGACAGCCACAGCTTCTCTGGGCAACCTGTACCAGTGTCTCACCACCCTCACAGTCAATAATTTCATCCTAATATCCAATCTAAACCTGCCCTTTGTCAGTCTGAAGACATTCCCCCTTGTCCTGTCACTCCATGTCCATGGAAGAAGTCCCTCTCCAGCTCTCTTGCAGCCCCTTTAGGTACTGGAATGTTCTGGAAAGTCTCCCTGGAACCTTCTCTTCTCCAGGCTGAACAACCCCATAGCAGAGGGGCTCCAGCCCTCGGCTTCTTGCTCCAACAGATCCAAGAACTTCTTATTTTGGGGCCCCAGAGCTCTGTGCTCCAGGTGGGATCTTATGAGAGTAGAGGGACACAGATACTCATCTTAGACATGGGATAAGACCACAGATCTTTAGCAGAGGTGGTGCTTCAAGGGCTTAACTCCCACAGCTCTTCAGAGCCTCTGGTTTTACTTACACGGCTTTACATTCAGCCATTTCCACACCAGCACCTGCTGGAGAGGGGAGGGAGGTTACATGGGCACCAAACACCATGGGCAGGTTTGGGGTGGGGACCAGGCAATCTCTGTGTTCTCAGTGATCTGAACACTTTTTGTACTCACTAAAATGTCAAGTATACAGCATTTATTATGCAGCAAACATTATACAACAATGAACTCAGATTTTTTTTATCGTTGTTTTTAAACATTTGTTGTTATTCTTTGCACTCTTATAGGGCCTAAAAATCACAAAAAGATGGGAACTCAATACAGTTGTCTTTTTCCACACTTGTTTTCAAGGGTGATAGAATAAGTTGCTCCACTGAAAAGCCTTGATACTTTCTGATTTAAAGCACAAGAACAAATGCTATTTTTAGAGTCAAAATGTGTTATAATTATAGGGTTGGGGGTTTTTTTTGTTTTGTTTTTGGTGGTTTTGGGGGGGTTTTTTTGGAAGAGTAAAAATATTTTTTTTTTTTTTACTTATAGTGAAAATTCTGAATGCACATTCACATCATTTTGCAAAACTGTCAACACCAGATACACGCTTCCTTTTCTGAATTATCTCCCTGTGTTGTAACCCGCATCTAAATTTGAAAATATTTTGGTAAACATAGCTGATGTTTCATGGGTGCAATTTTGAGACCATAAGGAATTCAAGAAAACAGTTGATACTGCACTAAAATCTAAAATTGGCTTTTAAGAATCTATCAGCTTTCTCAAATCAGCAACTAAGATCCAGAAATGAGTATCTGTACCTCATCTACTTTTTCCTAAATTTTTCTCCCTGGAGTTTTGGTTTGGAAATTTTGAGCTCCTTTTGAAGGATATTTGTACATTCTGTTGTGGTGACATATTTTATACATTACTTAAATACGTTCTTCTCTAATATTACAATTACCTTGATATGTAGGCTAAATGTGTATCACAACATCTATCACAACAGGCTTTTACTTCCAAAGCAGATTGTCTTGAGTAGTTGAGAACATCCACACTTTGCTCCGAAAAAGAAAATAGTTTGAATAAAGCATTAAGAGTGCTAATGGCATAACACATTTCTTAGAAGCAGAGGTCTGAGAAGGATTTCCCTTGGGATGTTATAGGAGCTATGCAAAATAATTCCTTTCATGGACTTAAATTTCCCTATTAAGAAAACCCCTTCATTTTTTCTTGCCACCACTCTCCTTGGAAAGCTGTGGTGGACTTCGGGTGCTCTGCCCATCAGGAATCCTCTTCCAGCATTCACCCTCAATTCATTCAGCAGTTGCTTGGTACTGGTTTTTTTGATTCTGCAGTCACTGGCTTTCAGTTCTTTTCCTCCTGCTGCATACAGTATCTGAGGATGAATATCCTCCTCACGTCTCCCTCTGAGATGATAGCCTCTTCACCTCACTCATTAAGCTGCTCAGAAATGATGAACTCACACTGATAGAGCAGAAAATTCTGTTCACTTGTTTTTATGCATATCACAGGGATTGCTAAAGCACATCCCATGATCATCCAAGTACTATTTATCTATAATGAGAATCTCGTTGCAAGTTCCTATTTTACAAAACTCTGCTATTACTCACTTAGAAGACACAACCTTTGATTCTATATTTTGAATTTGATTCTGCTTCTACTAGCCCAGTTTCCGACACAATCTCCGTTATTTCGGAACAATATCCTGATTCCCTGTTATATTTAAGATGCCTTCCAATTTTTTCATTAGCACAGCCCCCACTGATGCCAGGTGATCCACATGAAGCCAGCCAAGCTCAGTACTCCACTGGTAACCCTTCCTGCCCACCACACCTTTTCAAATAATATTTCTTGGCAGTGAATTTCTGCATGAAGGACTAGTTCTTCTTCAGCTGAGTTTTCCAGCAGCAGCCACTCTGCTTGCATTCTCATTTCATTCATCATCAGGCCGCGAGTTGAGATACACAGAATGAAATTGTGCCTACGGTTGCTTACCCAAGGACGGCGTCTGGACTCTGCAATACCATTATTCAGCAGATGGTCGTGAGTAACATGTTCTGGCTCAAGATCTTGAACAGGGTTGGGAGGAATCGGCCTCTGCGGTTGGAGTCACGCTCAAGCTTTGTGGATGCTTTAGTCCAACACCAAGGTCTTGCTGACCTTCAAGAGGCCAGCAAAACCCAGACCTCAGCTTGTTTCTTCAATTCTGGTAGCTCATAAGGTAGAAGCCTATAATTCTTAGTAGCAGTAAATACTAATTTTTATGAGTCTTGAATTAATTCACAATAACCTCCGTAGTATTCTACAAAATACAAAAGTGCTAAGGGCTGAGCTGAGGCTTTTTTTTTTTTGAACAGGAGATAATGTCTGGATTTCAAAGCACTGTGGTGGTTTAGAAATGAAGAGGGAAGACTCCTCTGGAGAGGTGAAAGAAGCTGCCCTGCATAGCTTCCACACCACGTGGCTGCCTTTGGCACACCGGAGCCTTCAGAACCTCTGAAAGAAATGGTTCTGCCAAAAAAACTACTGCTACTTAAGCAGGTTTAACCATTTTTAGAAGCACTGCCAATACCAAGGCGTCAAACCAGAGTCTTTGCCTGTACCTGTCTCCCTATCCCCAGAACGATCAAACAGTATTGTTAAATCACACAATATCTTTCAAGCTGGAGGCACTGAACCCACTGCCTCTCCCAGGGAGATGATCCTTGGCTTGGGCAGGCCAGCACGGATACGGACCTCTCGCCAAAAGGGTGGGATTGCTGCAGAGATGTCAGGTAGCTGTAGGATCTCTCTCTTTCTCTCTGCTGAGTGAGGTGTGTTCAACGAAACGCTGCATTTTAATTACGTAATTACACAGAACTCAACGACCCAGCTCTCGGGTTTTGCAGACACAACCCTTCTTCCTGGCACAACCTACCTCAGCAGTTAAATTCTGAAGCCGTGTGCAGGGCAAGAAGCTTTCTTAAACCCTTCCAAGAACATCAATAAGGCAGTCCCAGTTATGAACTTCAGTCACTTTGTGCTCATTAAATCACAGCTGTTTCCCCTTGATGCAGTGTTAGATCAGACATCGCTAAACCTGCCTCCATGTGTGTACACAAACACACTTCCCCCTTTGTTCTGCAAAACAAACTCGTAACAGAAAAGCGCTTATATTAAAACTAACTGGAATTAATTGTCAATTAACAGTTAATAATAGTCTTAAGATAACATTTCAGATCTCTCATAATCCCATAATAAATTGACTGCAGAGCTGACATTGTTTAGGTTTCAGCTATTGTTCTGACTCTGAAAGAAACTACCAGTTGATTAAAAAACCTGAATTATCTCAAGCCTGAACACCTCCATTGAAAATGCTCCTGAGCTTTGCTACCTGCTCTCAAGGAGGCCAACACACCTCAGTTCACTTGCCCACCTGCTCATGGCAGCTCTGCATGAGGAAGGGTTTGGGGTTTTTCATATGTATTTGTTAATTACCTCTTCTTTAACAAAAGCAGATGGACTTTTTCCTACTTCTCTATCCCTTCATAAGCTTTTTGGATCACAGATAGCACAGAATATATTTAGCCTTTCTGAAATGATAATACTGCTCAATTTGGATGATGTAAACCTATTTTTCAACAAAAGGAATACGTTTGTTTTCAAAGCTGTCTGAAACACAGACAACAACCCACTGGTATAAAACTAGGTAAAATACATAATAGTTAACATAATTCACTGCATTTTGCACTCACATTCTTGCTAGAGTAAGACTTCTTTGTGCAGCCCATGTTGCAACATGAGTAAGAAGAAAGCCGTTTTGATGGTTAAACCAGAAACAACAGCTTAACATTTATTTTTAAGATTGTCTGTTCCTATGTACCTTTTTGGAAGAGTTTAATAGCCCTTCAGAAGCTCTAAAAATGGCTCTGCCAAAAAAATAAATAGGCTTAACCATTTCTAGAAGCACTGGCAATACTAAGGCTTCAAACCAGTGTTTGCCTGTACACGAAGACAAGACCTCTGTCCATAATTGTACAAAAAGCAGCAATTAATGAAGACTGAACTCTACAATACTATGACACATCCCAGTTCAGACACATTTCAATTCTGTGCTAAAATGTATTGAATACCACATAATCGAAAAATAAAACTGTAAATCCAGCTGTAAATCCCTGCTCCTGCTCCAGACACACATCTCTCCTCAACCACCCGAATGAGTCTCCAACTGAGACATGACAGAGAACAGCTTCCATTGTGCCCTAAAGACTTATATGGGATTTTCAATACTTAGATTATTTGAACAAGGTCACTTTTTTTGTAATCACAGTAAAAAAAAAAACCTCCATAGAGTCTAAAAAATAAAAAAACTGAGAGTAATTTCCCAAGGTAGCAAAGATCACCCAGCAATCCTTGGCATGGACAGCACTTAAGGACAGATGAAAAGCAACAGCCAGTCAAGGAGAAACTAGTTTCATCTTGTTTGAAGTAGAAATTCCCTACAGGAACTAAGCAAACATCCTCATCCTTTCAATAACCCAAACAACTGAAGCCAAAGCAACAAAGCAAACAAATATGCTCAGCAGTATTTTGTCATTTTGTAGCATCTCACATTTGGGGCACCCAGAATTTTCTGGGTAACACTAGGAATAATTACTTCCTATTTTGCACCACCGAATAAGCTAGAAGGAATATGAGAGGGTCCACATCCCTTGACTCAGTCTCCAAATATAGAAACTTCATGGGGTATACAGAACTAAATGCCCTGCACAGCCATTTAAACAGCCATTTAATCATATTAAGTGTTGAACATGTCAGAATAAGAAAGCAGGAGTCATTGAAAAAAATTAGATTTAGCAATAAGACATGCCCAAAATTAAAAAGGTGAAGAATTGTTTAACAACAAGAAGCAGGACGATGATGCAAGAATAAAAATTAATCATCACTGAAGTTACTGCACTTTTTGGGTGGAAAATCTTTGCAGACCACCACACAGTACCAAGACCTTCCCAGACTAACATCCACAGGGCTTTGATGAGTACCTTATCCCTTCTCTTATATCCAACACTAATATACTTCCTACTATAAATACTTCAAATGTCTGTAAACAGTAACAGTATTGATGTGAGTGATTATAGCATAGTATTAATATATAAAAATTGATTTTTATTTTTCTTATGAAATATTATGAGCATCGTGCCTAAATAATTTCTGAATCGTGTCTAGAAATACTGGACTTAAGTCTTTTTAAAAGAAAAAAGGTGCAATGAGAAAAGAAAAAAATTGTCATATCACAGTATTGCAGACATATCATTTGATTATATAACAAGAGATAAATCAAAATCAAGAGATACCAAAATTGTCAGAAGCTAAGTTATCCCCCTCATTTTCCTCTAACTAGTTTTAACCAAGTTCTCATTTTAAAATTCAGTTATTCCCTTTGCTGTGTGCACTGTATTTTGAATCTGACACTTCCCTCACCCTCTCCAAGAGTAAAACCCATCGCCAGCAGGGTAAACTTGCTCTCTATAAGTGACTATATCTAAAAAGACCAAACATTTCTTCTGGTCCACTGGGCTTTTGGGGTGAGGAAGAGTAAAATATCTTAAATTTACAGCATCAGTAAACAAAAGAAAGTGAGATCTATATTAAATGGCTCAGTAGAGCATGTAACATTCTACAGAAATGGGATTTCACAAGGATAAACAGGAGTAGATTTTCTATATTTGAAAAGCCAACCCAAAGAGATGGGGAAGCAACAAAAAGACATAGCATGAGGCAACAGGGATGCTACTGAAAAGATCTGAAGTTTAATTCTGACCGTCAACAGAATAAAATGAAGAAACTTACTGATTTAAAAAAAGAAAAAAATTACTCATTTACCTAACATTTTCTGGTCTTCCTAAAGCTGAGGAGTAGAAACAGACCCACATTACCTATTACTTACACATAACCCTCCTGCTGAATTAGAAAAGTAAAAGCAAATAGAGATTGCATTAAATTAGTTATTGCTATTTTGGTTTCTCCTATTTCCTGGTCATTGGACAGGAGCAACAATATGTGTCTGTGAGGAACCTCACACCTCAGACACAATGGGAGATGAGAGAGATGTCCCAAATTCTTTAAGGTTTCTGACACTCAGGAAAACCAGAAGCCTGAGTTATTGAGGGCTGAGAAGTCCTGCATGTGCTGAAAACATTTTTCCCCCCTTTGTTTTCTTACATTTCTACACTTTTATTGATTTACTCTGGATTTGAACAGATACATTTTTTTTCATATTAGTCAACCAACCAGTATCAAAATATATAACTGAAAGTGTTGCATATGACTGCAAAATCCACTGTTGAGTAGAACTGACAGGAAGAACTAAAAGGGTTCATTTGCTCTTGGATTACGTGATTCGCTGCAGTTGAATCTTGACTGTTTTCTTCACTGTTTTCAGTAGAAGCACATAATTTACATCAGTGAAACAGTGAAAGCATTGAACAGGAAGGATGAAGAGTTGACATCAATTTTTTTTCTTCAGGTTATTCAAAGAGACCATTTTGGTTTTCCAGGGAACAGTCAATGTGGCTGGTGGGTCTACAGTGGGTCAGAGAGGTTGCATCAGCCATGGGGGAATACAGAAAGACCAGGAACAGCACCAAAATCCATATAACCTGCCACATATAATGGAAAAACCTGAAAGGTTTTGAATTTTTGACACCCTACAGGTGGGACAGAGAGTAGTGTCTCCTTGAAGAAGAGATTTGAAGAAGGTGGTGAAGAAGAAACTGCTGTAAGGAAAATGAATGTACCGTCCAGTCCTGGGTAGAACCATGGTGCAATATCCTACAGAACACAGCATCTCACAGAGTCAGAAATCTGGCCTCATCCAAAGAAGTTCAGCACCCATTAATCTCTACATTTAAAAATATTTTTAAGCTTTTATTTATCCTAGTTGATAGGATTTAAAAAAACCAAACAAATAACTTAGTGTACTAATGTACAGAAACTAGTCTAAGAACTGAGCTACACAACAGGCTGAAACAATTGTTATTAAAATAAAATCTTGCTCATAGTACTGGATAAACACACATCCCCATCTCTGTCCTCCAAAAAATGGAAACTGTCCCCTGTCCCTCTCCGATATGACAGGACACACAGCACAGACACCAAACTACCCAGGACTTTGCATCTCACCCCACACAGGCAACCACTTCAGCTGGAAGTATTTTACAGATTTATCAACTGATAAAAGTTTGATCATCTAGAGCTCAGAAAACTTGTTACAGTTTTCTTGCACACAGTGAGTATCTACCAGGCCTACAGGATTTCCATGTAATGGCAGATTTCAGGTTATTTAAAACGTTAATTGGTAATTCGTGGAAATATGTTTTGCTGAAAATAACAGACATGCAGTTTTGTCTTCAAATTATATTTTTTTCCCTCAGTTTGTTATATATTACATAATTGTTATATTGCTCACAGAACAGTGGATTTGCTGCTTCTGGAAAAACATGTAACTGCATCTCCTTTCAGTTCATGACAGTACACTGAGATACACCACCATCTCATCTGGGGCCAGGAAAAAAAAACACCCTACTACCAGTTTTTAATGTAAAGGTTAAGATGCATTTGCTCTCAAGCTCATTCTATTAAACTTTTTTTTCCCTGATTAATGCTTAACTGGCAATAATTTTGCACTTTTTTAGTGATATTTATTGCACATTACAAGCATCGTGCTGAGAAGCACATATGTAATAAGGTTTATTTCTATTTTCATGCTATTCCTTGCCAAAAAAGCACGGTGAAACCCATCTGTTGTATTTCCTGGCTGAGGTTAGACAAGAAAAGGAGACTCTACACAGTACTCTATCACTGCAAACAATATTGATTAAAGCAGAGTTTGAAGATGGAATCCAAAGTGCTTACTCAGAGCAGGCATTCTGCCTCATTGATACACCCAGAAGAAAATTTATATAAAATATAATGTACATGCAGAAGAAATAATGTCCAGGAGATCTGCAGCTCTGGAATCAGGCAGATCCCTGAGATAAAAACCTAAGTAGAGGCTGAATCTTCAGGGAATTGTTTCTGTATCTTTGTCCACATGTACCTTCAAATATGCAATTTTTTTGTCCAAATGTTTTCTGGTTTGTGCCAGTTTTATAAAAAAAGTATTTACCTGAAAAACTGAGGAATACTTGGGAGACCTTTTTTTGTACCTTGTATAAATGATGCAAGTTCTTTAATGGGGCACATGCACACTGCATTGTTTTTTTTTACTTTCTCAAGGAAAACAGATACTATCCTCTTTGCAGATGGCAGGCCTACACAATGTTTCAACTGTATTCACTTCCTCATTCAAGACACAAGAAATGTTCTTCCTTTTATCTGACAAGTAAATTCATGCAGCACATAATTCAATGCTAATTTAGTGTGTGAAGGAGCATAAGTAATCAGGACGTTGGTAAAAATCAGTTGAGATGATGCAAGTGGATTCTGATACACAGAGGAAGAAAGGCAACCAAAATATCAGATGTAAATGGAAACAAAAATATCTGATACACGACTTATTTTAAAGGGAACAGGGGCAGGCAGACACCCAAGACTGGCTGTATGTTGACTACAGGGGGAAAGCATTTCAGAATTGGAAACATTTCAGTATTTAGGAAGGCAAGGGTATATAAACCATAACAGAAACATGCATTTGCACACCACAAAGAAGAGACAGAGCTCCAAGTGAAAATTAACGTACAAAATTATTGTAGGTTCTACCATAACAACATAAAAGGGTTTAAATAAAAATATAAAGCAATTCAATCTCTTAATGCCAAATTTTGAAAAGTTCTTCGCAGCGTGGATACACATATCAATATGACTGCAAAACCTAGGTACAGGCATAAACACACAACGTATTTTTCCCTTGTCCCCTTTTGAAAAGTAAGCACACCCACTGCGTTTAAGGAGTGTTGCTTTCAGAGCTTCAGAAAGTGAAGTCCTCAATATTCAAACTACAGCACAGTCGAGAGCCTAAGATGCTCTCTGGCTCCTTAACGAACTCCAGTGCAGGAAGGAGTTACCTTCACTGTGAAAATACAGAAACACAGCCAAGAGGGCAGCTTTCAAAAATAACTGCTCTCCCATATGAACTCCAGATTCAAAGAAGTTGATCTGAGCCCCTCTTAGGCTCAGATCCTTCCTACCACCTAAAGAACCTAAAGGAGGTACCTTATTCAAGGTCAAGTTGCTTGACATTTGACTGGAAATGACAGAAACTTCCAGATCAGGTCATCTCAAGTAAAATCCTGGTCACTTTAGAGGCTTTCTTCTTCCACTCATTAGCACCACTGGCTCAACTGTGACTCATCACATCACTGCTAAACTCAGGGACAATACTCTGAATTCAAACCAAAAATAAAATGTTCATAGAGCAAATCTCCACAGAATTTGTTAAACCTTCTTGTGTGGATCAGAGTTAAAAGGTACTTTGTCCATGGGTGCTAAACTGGTGTCTCCTCACTGAACCTGCCAGCAGGGTGATCAACCACTACCAAAGTGGAAATAGTAGTGAAAATAGTAACACAGTTTAAGTAAGATAGGTATCAAACAGCATCTTGGCAAACCCCAAAATTTTTGAGTTAGTATTGTATTTCAGTGACTTGAGATATTACATTACCATATAACAGAAAGCTACCCTTTAGCTTTTAAGCATGAGGTTCCTTAAAGTAGGAATGTTTGTTTTGATTTCTTTGACTCTTAAGTTCAACAGAAAGTTTCCTTTTATCACCTAGATGTTTGAGGGAAGGCCAAAGCAAGCAGTTTTACCAGCCCCATTCTATCAATGCATCTTCACATCTCTCCACAGCCCTATTACTTCTTGGACTGACATTAAAGGCTCAATCAGAAATGCCGAAGTTTACCGGATATTTCTCCATTCTTCCCTTGACTTTATCAGTGCAGTAGAAAGATGTTGTTTTTCAAGAAAACCACAAGTCAACACAATACTGCATTGCACAGCCTACAGACCCATTGTGCAGGTTTTACACGTTTAGGGATATAAAGAATGCTTGGCACAGACACCGAGTTGTAATTGAGACCATCTCTGGGACTGATAAACTGTTCTAGAAATGACGCATCAACCCCTTTTTTTTTTTTGGAGATGCCTGCTAGTTAATATTTGCACCACTGCCCTTATTTTAGGGTATGATCCTCAGTTCAAAGCAATTTACAGGTAATTACATTTTTAATTCTTTTTCCAGAGATAAATCTCATCCTAATGAAACCTGTCTTATCTAGTACCAAATCTCTGGCTGTTTAGGAAGATCACTCTATGAAGTACTGGATGTAGTCCAAACCTGAGAAATTACTTGTATGTACAAACTCTCAAATGTGTTGGAAATCTTGGAGAAGTGTAGTAAAGTGGTTCTGGTAACAGTACTACTAAAGCAATAAAATCAACAGAGTATTTTTACTATTTGTTTAGTAATAGCACTTGACAAATATAGAGGACTGTAACAGTAAACTAAAATCCACTTACATTTTTATTGCTCCTGCTTCAAAAAAAAAAAAAGAAACAAAAGATATCACTTGTAAAATTCTTGTAAGTAGTCGTAAGTTTCTTCATTTTATTGACATAGTTTATATAACTGCTGTTATAGTTAGACACTTGATGAGGCAATATTTAAATAAAAGGGAAAAAACCCACAACCCTGTACTAATAGAACCAGTTTGTTCTTAATAACTTTATGCCTTGCTGTACACTGCTGGCATCTATGAAATCAGTCAGAAATGAAACTGTGGTTTCCATTTGAAAACTCCCGAGCACGGAGGACTCTGTCCTTTACGCATGATAAAATCTCGTGACACAGCAAAATATTGCTGCTGCAGTGTCCTCAAGGTGTGCCCTTCGGAGAGTCCTGCGCTGCTCGCTCTCAACTGCTGCAATAATCCATTAAGTAAAAATCATTTACATGCACAAAAACAGCTCAGCTGCTGAATCATGAAGTAAGTATATAATAATTACACGCTATAGCTTTTTTAGCTTGATAATGCTATTATTTTCTTTCAAATTCGCTCTGTAAATATGTTTCAATTATTCCTTAATACGGGCGGTTGCTTGGATAGGCAAATTATTAAATACTAAGTAGCACTGTTCTGTAATAGCTTGTTGGGGGTTTTTTTACCTATATATATATATATATATATACACTTTTCACCTTGCTGTAAAACCAATAATGAGTTAAACCTCAGACAGATGAGTATTATCATCCTTTCACAGGTAAGGAAACAGCTACAGGGGGAAATTGTTTCCACAAGGACTCTAAATGCAGCCGGCTACTCCTTGTTCTGATCTCCCATATCTCTAATCACACACCACAGCACTTCCAGAGATCTGATCACAGATGTGTTACGTACATCAATCACATGTTGTGCATTACTGCAAGTGCAGGGAGCTACTTTTTATTTTTAGGTATCCTGCTTCTCTTTCTTTGAACAGTTCAGCCATTCTGAGTCAGACACACACACACACACAAAAACCTGAACAGGATCTATAAAATGGATATCTGAAGTTGTAAAAAGCATTATTATTTATTTCACTGCCAGGCCTAATGGGAAAGTATTAGAAATGCACAGCAGCACACACCTGAGATGTGCTGGGTTATAGACCGATGCACTGCAGGTGGGCATTACTACTCCAATTTCTGACTCTAATAATGAGGCTGGAAGTCTCAAAAAAAGGAATAAGGACCTTCCAAAGTTCTGCTAAGTTTGGGCAAGGAAAACAGAAGCCTTCAACAACCAAGGGTACAAGAAAAGCTCGTGATGGGTTCAGACCAAAGCTCCATCTTGCTCAATAGTGTTTCTTTTCCCCTGCTGCAAGATTTATGAAAAGAACAGTGAGGAAAACAATATGAAAAAAGGGCAAGACTAGTAATTATTCTCCAGAACCTCTCCCTGTCATCAGCAATTTGCCATTCAGGTCGTCTATCAATTAGAATTGGTTCAGCAAACCTAGTGGATTCTTCTTCCACAGACTTACCTACGCATTTTTTTCAACCTTCATGAAACTTCACTAACCTGTAATATCCTGCAGTAAGAAGTTTTACAACTCATCTGACATAGGAAGGAACACTTTCTACACCTACACGCAGCAGTTTCACTTGATGCCCGCTGGTTACAGCATTGAGAACAGAAACAGATTTGCAAAGATAACAGGCAAGGGGTTTTGGACTCCTGTGCAGGAAGTAGGACGCTGTTTTCAATCCTAGGGCTGAGGAGAATATTTCAACTGCTACACTTCCATTAAAGTAGGTCAAAATCTTCTTCCTTATTCCCAGAAAGGGACTCGATGTTCTGACTATCAATAGCGTAGAGTGCGGTGCTGAGTCAAGCACTTTTCAAGCAGAGCTCATCAAGACTTTTGCAAGGAGAAATGTTAATGTTCCTTACTCCCTCTTGCCAGTTGGATCCACATACAGCCCATGGAGAAGAACAGAAACTTCTGGCAAGTCTTGAACTGCTTCCTAAAGGCACCTACTTTGAACTGCAACAGCCCTGGCCAACCTCCCTGGTCTTTGCAGGGTGCCACTCATAGCCTGGATAGCTGAAGGAGGCAACCTTCAAATCCCACCATGAAACCTGACAAATCCCGAGTGCATAACTTACTTCTGTGAGCAGTTCTCATCTTTAAACCACATGAGCTTTTCGAATTCTTGTTTCCCTCCTTTGACTGGTACCAAACCCTGAAGAGGTCAGAACACAGACAGGCCAGCAGTGTCAGTGTAGCTACAAGATCAGTAATCAGTATACTGTCAGCAATCTGTGATTTAATTAAGGTATTATGGATATCTCTGTGCCCCTGAAACATGAGGTTAGTATGTTTTTTTCCTTATTACCAAACAGTAAAAAAAAATAAAAATAAAAATGCTTGTGCTCAGTTGCTGTGCAAAACATTTATAGTATTTTGCAGTGTACATACAGGTATGGTATTAAAACTTCTGTAAATGCATTTTCCACATCACTTCTGAATTGACTAACACCCAACTCAATGAATGACACCCTGGTTATCACGCAATCTTTAATCTTCTTCCACTTTATTTTCAACCAGCCAAATGTTTTTAGAGAAGACACTGTCATGTCATTTGAAAAACATGAAACTGTGGAGGATTATTGCCAAGCTTCACAGAAACTGACTTCTGAAAGCATCCCATCCAGCATACTCTAAATGCTTCTATCATATTTCCTGCCATTTAAAAAATATGCTAATCTTGAGCATTAATGGAACATCTTCAAATGGTGATTGTATCTTAAAATAACTCTCCCAACTGCTGAGAACTCAAATCTAGATACATTTTTTGTTTTAGTAGCAGCTATGCTGATTCTCTATTTGCTGATAACATCACATGATCAATATTATTCTTAAATAAAACTAGAATGAAAAGGCTTTAGCTTACCCTTACCTTCTATAGAGACAAAACAAAAAACCTTTCAGCAAGTAAAACAGGACCAGATCAGTGTGGCTCTTTTGAGCTAAACATTAAAAACAAAAAATTGCTAGTACTTGACCATTTGTGGACAACATATTTTACAATAAAATTAGCATCACAGGTAATGACAGATGATGGAGCAGGTCCAGCTGAACACTAAACCAACGCTTGAAAGTATCTGGTTCAAAGTCCTGGGTTGAGGTGTCATAAACAGCAAAATATTGGCAATACTGTCAGCATTTCTTGTTTCTTGAATGGTCATCAGTAGACGAATATTGGAGCGGTTTTACTTGAATTAACTGCCTTTTTCAAATTTATACTTTACCAAATTAGTTTTTATTTTCTCACCCCATAATCCTGTAATGCTGCTAGAAGGACATAATGTAATTAAAATGTAATTGATAAAAAGGGAAATGCATCATTAATAGAAAACAGCAAAACACATTGTGTTAGGGAGAACAGTGTCATCTGGTTTTGGATGGTTAAGCAAAGTCACTGGTGTTACTGCCAATCTACAATACAGATTATAGCAGTAATGTCAAGGATATGATGATTGCTTGAACTTGCTTTTATTTATAATTTTAGCTCTCCCTCCCTCCCCCTACTCTGTCCTTCACAGACAAGGAATGCTGCATACAATCACTCCTCTAGAAGTTTCCAGTTTTCAGTACATTGAGTTAAAATATGACATTTTAGCAGTTTTGCCAAGCTAAATTGTTTTAGATCAATTCAACCTTTCATATAGTAAAGTAGCCCAGCTAAATTAAGTATGAATTTATGGACTTTCTGCAAATCATGAAAACTTTGCTTCTACTATTTTATAAAGTCTTTATGTAAAACACAGTTTAAGGTTTATAAAAGCAGTGGCACCTGTAAACCTGGCAACCTAAGTCAAGGTCTATCCCATGCTTCAGCTACATTTGAAAACTTCTAAAAAGACTCAAAAAAAGCCCACTCATACTGGAGAAGGAAAGCAGAAGTGTCCAGCAGCCTTTTAAATTAACTGCTACTAATAAATCAACTTCCTTTTATGCTGGATGTAAGTGTAGTTCAATTATAACACCAAATTAAAGAAAGATTTTCAAGGTAAAATATACCTCTATGTTCCTATAAAGGAATGCTGATAAGGCTTTAATTTCTGAACTTCATGGCAGTTTTGACCTACGAATTGCTGCAAACAGGCAAAGAATTCCAGGAACCAGAGTCCAGCTTTGATAAAAGAACAAGCTCTGCCATACTCAGGCATGAAGGAAAAAACAAAAAGTGGAACAGATACAAACTGCATCCAGACCAGAGAACTGCACAAGTAAAGGGACACAAAACACTAAATGGAAACAAACTTGAAGCAAATCAGAGATCACAGTAACTCCAAGACTAAGGAGTCAGGTGGCAGGAATACCATAACTGTGTTTAAACAAACTCTTTTTAATAAAATATCTCATTTTTGGATACACAATATTTGGTTACATTTTCAAGTGACCTATATTGAGTATGTGTACTCACATATACACAAAAGGAGTTTCAGAGGAAGCATAAAGAATATTTTTAATAAGTACTCCAAAATGTAATGTTCTCTTGTCTGTGCTAACTTGGCTCAATTATCACAGTTGTTAAATTGAACATTCATAAGTGACTTTTATAGAATGAGGCCATACTACTTTTTTACTTTGAACTCCATCTTCCTATCTGAAAATTTTCTGTCTAATTTTATCAATGCAACAGGATAAACTCGCCTATAAATCAAGGCAAGTTTAAGATAAGTTACAAGTTTGCCTTGTAAATAATTTTAAAAGAGAGCTTTTAACATTACATGAAATACAAGACTTTTATCTAGAACAATCCAACAAACTTTGTTTAGCAAATATATTTTTCAATTAGATGATGACATCGTGTCCAGGAGGTACAAATCAATCATCCCTCAGGAGCACTTCATGACTCAGGAGAGACCACAGCTTGTATCCAACAAGCCTTTGGCACCATTGGTGGAGCTGACATGAAAACCTCATTGGTATTTCTTTTAAAAAGGAGGAATCCACAACTTCAGGAAGGGCAGGAGTGCTTCCATGAGGAACTTGGAAGTAGAGACTCAAATATGTGCCTGTGGTGTGAATTTCCTTCAGTTCTGCACAGAAAATGAGAGATGGAACAATCCACCATATGTGAGGTCTCCAGCCTCACTAACTTTTGGAGACATAAGCCTAAGGGATGGTTGTTTTGGAACACTACTTAGTGTTTTCCCACCTAAATCATGTCAATACCACTGTTTGCAAAGAGCTTCAAGTCCTCTCCATCTAAAAGGCCTATAATTGATCACTTAGTAAACAGTTAAATATTTTTAAACTACGTGGAAAACTGATTTTAGGAACATATTTGCATGTGCTTCCATTAATAAAGGACTAATGCAATAAAATCAGAGTGAATGAAATAGAGTTGAATGTTAAATTTTTAAAAATTAACATTTAATGCTAACTAATTTCAGTGGAAATCCACTCGTGTATCACCAAGCAAAATATACATATCGGAAAGATTAATTTAAGAAACATCAGAAAACAAGGAATGAAATAAAAATTATTTAATTCCCTCATTGGAAAAAAGAATCAGAAAAGCAAAAGACACAGAATTGCAGGGGGCAAGGCAGGTAAAGACCACATTTGACTGCAAAACCACCCTATATCATCAAATGCACCAATGCTATTCCCTTGGTACACCAACCCCTTTAAGGAGTTGCTCTGAAGCTTCCTTCACCAACTATTCCAGGATACAATGAAGCTGTTGATTACTGTAATCACAAGGAACCTATAAGATAACCACTTGGTTAACACAGATAAAACCAAACAACTGACTAAAAAATTCTTCACTGGATGTTTGCAGCTCTGGAATGAACTTCCTTTACTTCCATGCATCAACATCTTGGACAGGGGGCAAAACTCATCTAATCTTCTGACATTTTGAGAAGTTTCACAGACGGACACACAAAAATTAAACAGGAAAGGATTTTGTAATCTTTAAGATTATAATAACAAACATTTCAGAATTCTAGTGAAGGATTAGGACCCAAGGAGAGTTCAAACCAAACTGGCATCTATTTCAAAAATATCACAATTTAATCTTATTAAGATACAGCTAAGAGAGAAGGGGAAAATGAAGAAAACCTTCTGGAGGTATGATACACTGCTTTTAGAAATACTTTATCGGGGGGAGTTTCTTATGAGACTAGATAGGAGGAGGCAAGGACATGAACAGCCCAGTGAGAGGGGCCTCACCTCAAAGAAAAGACACAGTCCACAGCTTTAAATCTCCATTCAAAAATCATATACACAGAAGCACTAGAAACAGAGAAGCTTGAATTTCCCTTCCTGAGTCATTACTGAGCTCAATTATCCCTTTTTTTTTTTTTTTCTGACAGAATGAGTTGATCTAGCATCAGCTGGCACATAGATAGCAGCAAACCACACAGAAATGGTAACAAACCTCCCTTCAAAAAGCTAATCTTCTTTGGACTGATGGTAGCCTAGAACAGAAAGTCTCCCAGTTCATGGGAAGACCCTCTTGCCTATTGGAGAGACACTGTTCAAAGCGGTGCCACTTTGCAGAAACAACTTTCAGACCCCCTGGTCTAGGGAGGGAATGTGGTTTGAGTCTGGTAATGGACTCATCACTTCCTTGGCCAAGGAATGACCAGGTGGCACTTTTTGTTTCTGTCTCCAATATCTAAGCACCTTTCAGACAGATTTTCAAAGGAAGTCAGGCTTACCTAATTGTATCTGTCCATCTACCTGCTGAGCCCTCTTTAATTAAATCCTTAACTGACTAGCAAATTTCAGCCAAAAGCTGCCAGTACTCTCAAGGAGAATTAAGTTCCTACAAGTTTCATTAAGGAGAAGGGGGAAAAAAAGGTGGGGGGGGCACCAGATGAGAAGACAAACTCAAATTAGAGGCCCTGCTTTGTGAATGGCTATGGTAGGACACGAGCAGTAATCCCTTCCACGACACCAGCCAGTCTCTGGACACAGACTGACTCATCAGCACAGAGGCATCTCCAACCCAGCCAACTGCTGCCTTAGGAGAGGTGCTGGGACGTGCCCTGCATGTGACTTTCTTGAATAAAGCACCATCATGCCCACTGTCTTTCTGCAAAACGGGCTCCAGCTGATGTGTGCTGCATGTGATCACAGAAGGGTTTTGCTTGCTGTGCATCTGCCTCCAAAAGAGCTAATCCAGTTTGAGGATCCTGCCTTGTCTCAAGCAAAAAATGCACATTAAACTGCTCAAACCTGCAAGGGGAAAGAAAGTTAAGATGATCTTCAAGGTCAGGGCTTTGAGCAACCTGGTCTAGTGGAAGGTGTTCCCGGCCCTGACAGGGGGTTGGAACCAGATGATCTTTAAGGTCCCTTCCAAGACAAACCATTCTGTGATTCTGTGATCTTGAAGCACAGAGGGTACTTGAAATCCATCCATAAAGTGCAAAGGGATTTCAAGGCACTGATGATTTTAGATGGGTTTTGAAATACTGAGAAACCTGCCTTCCCTGTAACTCCTAACTTCGGGTGTCTATATCCTTTTCAGATCTGGACTGAAGCATGTTGCTAGGCTGCCAACAACTGCCAGGCAACAAATCACAGCACACAGATTGAAGCCACACTTACAATGCAGCATATTGAGCATGTTTTATTGTTAAAAAATCAATAATGTGCATTGCCATAATAAAATGTAAAATGTGATTATATTTTTCCCCAGGGGGTGGAAAAATAAGAATAAAAAAACCTGTAAATCATTCTTATTGCCCTTCCAAAGTAAAACTTATACATTCATTCTTCAATCTGTTATAAAATCAAATTAATTTCCACTATTAATGAACAAAGCCACTCACGTTGCACAACATGTAATTAAGATTCCTACTACTTCTTTCTGAGCTCCTTCTATTCATTGCCCCACCAAATTATTAAAACAAAGCAGTTACTATGGTAACTAATTCATTCTCTGCATTATTATATTGTTTCTAAACATCAGCGTCTAGTCCTTCTGACTTACATGCCCTAAATTCCAGTTTGAAATCCTAAACTTTTGTCTTGTTCATCAGGAAAGCCCTTTACAATCTATGCATTCATGCAGATAAGGATAGCTAGAGCACAGCTGCTTTTGTTTATTGCAAGAAGAAGTGTTACTAAATTATCTGAGTTTGATAAATTGGTGATGCCTGCATGTAAGCACAGAGCAGCACTCGGGGAACAAGGATGGGAGTTTGTGGAGCACCACACAAACAGGCAAAGATGACCATCTGCAGGTTGGCTAAACTAACAGCCACCACCAAAAACGACTGGCAGATGTTGTGGAAACCAAGCAGCACCTGCCTAAGTGGTATTTGATACCCAGGAAAACACCACATGCCTATGACTGATACAATCAAGACAGAAAGGAACAGCAGGGAATAAGAAAACAGTGATAAAATTGCCTGGGAAAAAAAAGTTTTCTTAGCACTTAATAAAACTATTTCTTCAAATGTGCACTCCTTGACAAAAAGAGACATTTATCGTGTATTTAATTAACACTTATAATTATTCTTGATTACCTATTAGCAGGAGCCAGAGTCTAATTGTATTTGAGTGTCATCATCTAGCACACAAGGAAACTTTCTGAAAAATAGAGGCAGGATCAAAAGAATAAAGAGTCTTTACTCTTCATCTTTTGCTGTCCTAATGCCATTACCTGTAATTTTTGGTGTGTTTTTTTGGTGTGTCTCCATTTAAATGACAGAATGACAGGTTTGAACATTCGGTGCATAGGACGATCCTTTGAAAAATAAACACCAGGAAAAGGGAAACATGAGTAATTTTTAACAGCTAATTTTTGCCTTTAAAAAAAAAGTCCCAAACACATCTGCTCAAAGTCACAAGCAATTTAAATTTAGTTCTCACAGGAAAGGAAGAAGGAACGTTTTTATTTAAGTATCTGAGCAGGGTCATGAATCACTGCAGGATTGTGGATCTCCAGTGGTACCAGTGGGTGTGCTTTCACCTGAGGCAAATGCCAGGTACTTTCACAATTAGCAAAGCCTCCCTTTTAAAGGGATTCCAAGAGTATTACAACAGCCTGCTGCTATTTATATCCCAGTAGCTCTGAAATTCTCCAACAGACTGTTTTCTGTCACAGAAAAAGAAAAGGCACAGAGGCAGCTTTTGTTTTCTAACCTGCTACCTGACTTTGGAAGAACTACCAGATAAAACACAGGTTTCTTAACTCCAAATGACCTGTTCATCAGATCACAATGACTTTTCTAAGGAGGAGAGACATCTCTGCAAGATACTCTTCCCCTGGCAAAGCCTGCATGCAATTCCTCCTGTTTAAGGAGAGGCACCCTTCAGGTTCAGTACTGACCTCGTGGAACAAGGACACAAGGATGGAGCAGCAGATGCCTCCAGCACTGGAAGACTGTCTCCACTTTTATTTTCTTGTTTCCACTTGCATAATCACACTCCTGACTGCACTAAGGCAGGAAACAAAATAAAATCCTCTTTTGCATCTCAGACTGCACTTCCCTGAGGATGGGAACTGCCTCTGTGAAAGCTGAACACAACTGCTTTAATTAGATGACTACTTAAATTTTTCAGTATGTTTACCTAGACACTTAATCTTTGCTCAACTCAGTTTTTTCAGAGCACAGTGTAAAGCTACATATAAATCAAGGCCTTCCAGTGCATCTTCCCTGACCTCAGGCAGAAATATGTACATATTACCAAGTACTTCTAAAGCTTTTAAAAGTTTTACCAGGCACTCATCTGCACTGTATAAAAGGTAAATATGAAGTCTGAAAATACTTTTTAAATTCTGAAGACTATTCAGGAATCAGATGATGAGATGTAGTTACATACTGAATTTTGACTCAAATAGCTATGATACTACAAATACAATTATTACAACCCTTTAAAACTAGTGTCATGCTATATTATTTTCTGTATTTAAAACTGTCTTTGACACCAACATTAAAGGAAACTCTTCTGACTTCATTCTAGTGTCAAGATGTGGTGGTGTGGATATATCACAGCTGAACATAGCTGCTGTCATAAGCAAGCAGTGTATTTTATTTCAATATACCAATCACAATGTAGCAATACAGATAAAATATATAATACTGGACTGCACAAAAGCACAGTTTTTCTTTAAAACACCCATAATGAATCAGTGACTTGAATGTTTCAACAAAATCTAAAAATCTCACTGAGATTCCTTTCTCCGTATGGTTTCTTTTTTTTCTCAGTTTTCTTGTTGAAGTAATGCTTTTCATTAGCAGCTACTGTTTAGTATCATTTAGGGCAAAATGGGCTTTTAAGCTAATTCTTTTTTCATACAGCTTGCATTGTTGCTAGTAATATGTGTGGAACATTGTAGTAGCTGAAGTGCATGCAAATCCAAAAGCTGTTTAGGTAGCACACCCTGAAGACTCAGATTACAAAAGCAGGTGACTGCAGCAAGCCCAAAAGAAAGCCAAAACCACCTTGCACTGTAAATACTGATATTAAGGTCAAAACCAGAAACAAAACGTAAGCCTGTGCATAAGCATTTCAACTATAATTCTAATGAGATAAAGAATGGTTTTTCATTAGGGTAAACACACCCCAAATATACAGATAATTTTCCTTAGTATTCGGGAAGTGGCAAATGATCTCGTTATGTGACGATTCACGGTAGCACCATTTTAATTTTATTATTTCAAAGTCAACTTATCTTAGTCCTTTGAACAGCCTTCCTGTTCTTTGAAGGCAACTTTTACCTAATTCTCTATATTACCAAATACTCAAAAATATTTTCAAAGTTTTTACAAGCAAAACACAGACTGTGTTGAATCGTTAAACGACGCTTGTATGAAACACGCAGAAGTGTGTATTTTTATGTTAAAACACTTGTATCTGAAAGTAACTTGGTTTTTTCATAGAATATTCTGCTTAGGTTATCCATAGAAAACTCTGCTTGCTTAAACACTTTCATTTGTTACAGTTGAAAGAGTTGATAGCTGTTCCTGCAGAAAGATTTTGGTAGCTTTTACTACCTGATTCCTAATCTAATTTATACTGGATTTCTAGGGAGAAAAGGAATTTTCTCCAGTTCAAACCCTTATGTATTTGCTGAAGGCACTTAAGGTTAGAAAATTACATTTTTGCAAAGGTTAATTGGTACTTTATAAAGGAGCTACTTTGACTTAGGAAACAAATGATAAAATATTAGGAATCTTTTAGCTCCCTCTGCTGCCCTAATCCTTCACTAAGCTGCCTTCTAAAGTCTGTCAAAGACACCAAGCAACTAGGTAGCCCATTAATCCCTTTTTTTAAGAAACACTTGGCATATTTAGTGTGCCTAGTACTCAGATCAGTCAGCATAAAGAAAACTCATCTGTACATTGTACTATTTCCTTATTTTCTCTGGTATCTGTAGCAAGAGAGACAACAAAGAACATTTTCATATTTGGGTGTCAGTTAAGAAAATTGATTATCTCCTTCTCCAAAGAACTTAACATCTGCAATTCTCACGTCAGAAAGAGCTAAGGGCACTCACTGCCTGCAAACATTTATTCCTCCTTCCTTTTATTTATGATCAACTCACACAGTACATACCAACTTTAGTAAAAAGCCTTTTTCACATTCAGGGAGAACCCAGACCTTGCCAAAGTAGGCCATCTCCCCTATTAATATGCAGAAAACTTAACTGCCTAATTTCACAACTGCAAGAGGTCAAATCACAGTTTACACCAGCCAGATAGGATCCATCAGTGGTCATGAAAAAACACTTGGTATTTGTCAATCTGGTACTTTCCACTTGTTAAGAAGCCAAGCTATTACATGCACAAGCAAAAGCAGAAAAAAAAATCAGGAAAGAGATTGCATTTTTTTAAACTAAGTCACTCTGTATTTTGAGATTTCTTTATCAGTTTGGAAAGACAACTAAATTCAATTCATACCTTTTTTTTCTCTGCATTCCTCCTGGAACCATCACCATACCAGATCAACTCTGAGGTGGATTCATCTTACTGAATCTCATACAATATAGCACAACAAGCAAAAAAAAAGAAGCTCTAAAAACATGGATGTTTTCTTAAAGGGAAAGAAAGCCTGGGCCATGTCCTTGAAAAGAAACTACTCGTTTATCGTGCACTTTTACTGTCCTTCAAACTGTGTCACACTTGGGTATTTGCCAGTAATCAAACGTTCCCAAAGAAAGGCTGCCCTTCACAAAAGCAAAGATGAGAGATTTTATCTGAAATTTCAGAAATTCATCCCATTAATTTGCACTTTATTTTCCAATTCATGATTCAATTCCTGGCCAACCCTTCTTTCCTTAGGTAACAAAGTGGCACTGTTAAAATAGCTGAAAAACATTTCAACTTTTCTTCTGGGCACTTTTAAAAAGGATGAGGCAACACGTGTATAAAGAATAACCTGCAGATGAATACTAGTGCTGCATAAAAAGGAAAAAGAAAAGACTTCAAATGAGTGTTTGAGAATTCTCAGGTGTGCTAAGATGCTTTTTGCCTCCTTAAAAGCAGAATTAGAAAAAAAATTTTCAAAAGAACATCTGTCTGGGGGCAGACAGGGTCCTCACAGACTTGTACTTGCACATGCTGCAGTCTTTGCTGTGTAAATATCACATGAGGTGCTCTGGGAAGACATTTCTGGTTTCAAGCAATTATCAAACTGGAAAAGTCACTCTCAGTTTTGCAGTTTCATTTCCAGTGTTGTGCTGTAGTTTAATCTCTATTACCTGTGTAAACAAGCAAGATGGAATGAGAGAGGAGACACCTCTTTCCTCCTCCCAGTTCCACCAGTGTCCCTAAGCTCCCCCCTGCAAAGAGTTCCCTAAAGCTTGGAAAGCAGTGGCTGCCTGAGCACTGTGTATTACACAAAATGATGTATTTAGGGGAAATTCACTGTGCTCATCAAGCCCCTTCACAGACAATTCAGACAATGCAAAATTTTCCCCACATGCAGCCACCTCCTGTTCCCTCCTGCTCCATCTATTGGTGCCCAGCAAATGCAACAGAGGTCAGACATTCCAAGGTAACTTCCGAGGAAGGGTCAGTGAAACACACACACATTTAATTAAGGATTTCTAGAATATAAGCAAATACACAGCATTGTTTACAGTTTGCTACAATATAAAGCACAATAATACCTTAATTAGAGATAACAACTTTTCAAAATGCCAAAAACATTCTGAATTTTTCAAATTACCCACAAAATGAACACATTTTATTTTTGCACTGTGACACTTCCAACTGTTCTGCCAAATGTATACTGCTATAATTATGCTTTGCAATCACCAGCATCACCGGAGAGGGGGACAAAGAACAATATAATCAGTAACTAATTAAGCTTTCACATGCCTTGATACCATTTATCTTCAAGGGAAGAATCCCAAATGTTATTTTATAAATTGTGAAGTGAGATTAATATTAGCATCTCAGAGTGCCCCAAATCATGTCCTTATGCCTAAGTATAATTCACAGCTACTGGAGGAAGTTAGAAACCAGAATTTAACACCTGGCTTTTTCAAGGGACGATCTTCAACAGCATTGAAATGTGCACGAAAATATAATTGCAAACAGCTTTGGGATTAAAAGCAAATATTCAATTTGATATTTAAGAAGTCACTGAAGGGAATCACAGGTACCTCAGAGACAAAATCATTTACTCAGCTACATTAAGAGAGGACTAATTGCTCCCAAAGTAATAGAAACAGGGGGGGTTTTTTTTGCATTGAGTATCAACTGAAATTTATCAGTACTACTCCCATACTATGGTTAGCTCACAAGGTAATAGGAAACCCAGTGCTGCCTGTTCAGTTTGCTTAATTTGCATGATTAGTTACTAAAAGCAAGTGTGCAAATTACCTAAAGGTACGGGGGAAGCAGATCAACTCAAACAACATAGTACCTGCACAGTTATCCAACTTCCCAGAGCATTTCTGGTAACCCACAAACCCCACAGGAAAAGCTGTGTGCAATCCTGTGTCATGTTCCCAATGTGAGCATTTCAGTTTGGGGATCTGGTCCACACCATTCACTTTTCAAAACCTGAACTTCAACTTGTTATATCCCTTCCTCCAAGAGGGATACAGACAGTGATGAAACGCTATATGGCACCACCAGAATGGCACTAGTGTTTCTTTATGGATAAAATAATATATTAATGTCTGCCCATCACATATTATGTTCAACCATTTATAAAAAAATACATATTTAGTACTAGTTAGCAAATTATTGCAGCCTGTTTTTAAGTGAACTTGCAATAAAAATAAAATGCACCTGAAAAATAATTCTCTTCTGAGGGAAAGTTCAAGAGAAGAAAGCTATGTACAGACTGATGCAAAAAATAGCTGATAGAGAAGATAAACCACCTATAAAAGCTCATTACATTTCCTGAGCTTCGTAAAACATTATGCATATTTCCAAAATATAAAACAGTTAGGTTGTTATCAAAGGCACATACATTAGAGAGCTATTCTGAATATTTAATTTTTAAACCTGAACAGGACCATATGTATAAAAAAGCCATTCTATAACAAACCAGTCCCCTATTTTTTTTATCCCACTTGACACAATTGCAGGGATAGCAATTTAAAATCATCAACCAGAGAGATGTGCTTACAAGCCTCAAAGAACATTTGGGCACACAGACACTCAAGAGCAGCACACAGCTCAAACACTTTAAAGAGCCAAATTGGGTTCCCATAACCAAAAAATTCCAGGCATGTTTCCTTATCCATTGTTTCACCCCTTCTCCTCCTGACCATCTTCTGCCTTGTCTTCCCACTCTATTTTCCCAACCTGGCTATTCGTCTAGCACATGGTAAATGGGATTAGGAAGCAGAGGTGCCTAAAACAACTTTTTTCCCTACGTTATTTTCCAGTTGGATCAATTCCCTGCGCTGCATGGCCGCACAGATTTCACCGTAGGATGCAGTGAATTGTGCAGAGCTGGGAAAAACAAGCCAGACAAAAGGCACTGATTAAACAGCATCACTAGATGTGAGCACGAAGCCTGGGGGAAGCCACTGCTATTTCAGTCACAGTGGCTGCTGGTCTGTCACCTCTGTCCCTGGCAACATTCCTTCCCACATCATCACAGACTTTCTTGCCCTCTTAAGTTGTTCTGCTGCTCAATGTGAGCCCATAAGAAGGCTGAAATTGCACCGAGCGGGTTGAGCTGATCTGACTGCTGGTTGCCACCAAAAGGGACAGGTTTCTCATTCCTCTTCACAATTTGCTGATTCATCTGACTAACACAGGCCAAAATCAACCAACCAAAAAGAGTTAATATTCTCCATTTTTTATTGAAGAGTCAGATACAGAGACTCTAGGATGAGGACCCGAGACTGGGAGCAGAGATGACCATGCATTGCATCAGCACACTCCTCGATCATTTCTAGCTGATGCAACTGTAGAGCTGCCCAGAAAGTGGGGCAGCTTTCACGATTTCCCTGTCCTCAGCAGTCAGTTCCCCATTTTGTCTGAGCAGGGATTAGTCTCCAGTGAGCAGATTCAACTGGCCACTTGGCCAACCAGTCTAGGTGGGACCTGGCAACCATGGTTGGGCTTGGCCAGTTTTAGAAGAGACTAACAAGGAGATTAATCACCCAAACCCAATGTGGAACTGCACCCTTTGATACTTGGATAAAATGTCTCTTTCTCTGGCCACGTTGGGCTAAACAGTCCCAGCAACCCCCACTGACATTTTCCAACTGCCCCTTCCGTGCAACTGCTTTGTCAGCAGAACAGTGATCTGGACTGAGGAATTTACCTAAATGGAAAATATACCAACAAAAAAGGGTGTTTTCAGTATGAGACATCTCCTCGATGTAGCTCATTATATGGTCACACTCATATTGGCACAAAGGAAGGGGAAAAGAAAAAACAGAAATCATCATCTCACACGACGTGGCTGCCACAAAAGAGTCTGAAGACCAACGTGTGGAGGAGCAAACATTTCACCTGCAGTTCACTGCTTCAGCATTAGACATGACACAGAGACCATGTGCCCACAAGTCTGTACACTGACACCCATAGTGTCAAAATGAAATTAACTGTTTTCTTGCATTTTAAAGAGGATCTGAGATCTCATTATAAAAATTTAGTCCAAATCATTCATGAATATTCTTACAAATAGTACACCTTATCCCTCGACCTGCTTTCACACCAGCTCTAAAAGCGCATTTGCAGAGAATACCAGGAATATAAAATTTGTCATTTGTGACTTAAAGTAAAATGACATACCCAAACGATTATCTTCCTTTAACTAGAATTCAGGCTATTTTTATTAATATTCATTAAATTTGGGGGCCTTCTGCAATTTTTTTTGTGTTTTGTTTTCACTTGATTTTTTTACTTCCTTTCAAGGATCAGATACAGGCTCTTAAATCAATCTACATGGAGCAAGCCTGTAGATAAAGACCCTTGAGAGCACTATTGTGGTCACCTTAGTCTTTTAAGATTGTTATTTTATATAAAACCACAATCTTTCACAATGTCTGAGCAGAATGCTGTAAAATGCTAAGATGAAAGCAAACTCAATTGTAGAATAGTTCACACTCTACTTGCTTTTATTTGCCTAGATCTGTTTTCAGCATTTGTGCACAGTCAGTATCATCTCAACAGGAACTGCAACTCAATTAAAAATACACTGAATGACCAAAAGAAAAGAGTTCCAGTCTTCAGAAATATCAGTAATCCACAAAATTAACACAGTTAACGTTAGAAATTGAAATGCCCAACCTTCAAATATGCGATCCAGACGTTGCCGCTTCACTTTGTGTTTGTCCATTAGAGATGTAAGAGTGGAAGCTCAAAGAACGTCCCCACACAGCTTGGTGATGGTCTCCTCACACCAGCCACCAGCCAGAAATGTTCAGTCTTTTATAAACTTATTTTC